>NW_020955557.1:900111-927998 GCF_003031625.1 Empidonax traillii
TTTTTTTTTTTTTTTTTTTTTTTTTTTTTTTTTTTTTTTTTTTTTTTTTTTTTTTTTTTTTTTTTTTTTAGGGCGGTTTCGCGCGTTCCCCGCGGGTCTGGACCCACCTCTGCCGGCAGGGGCCGTCGCCGGGCCGTCGTCGCCGGGCGGGCGCGGCGGCCGCAGCCCGTTGTTGAAGGTCGGTCCCTCGGCCGGCTGCAGCTGCCAGTTCAGCCCCAGGAGATGCATCGCTGCGGACACAAGGGCGGGAGACAGCGGTCAGCGCGGCTGCTGCCAGTGACACATCTCAGCGCACAACACCGTAAAAGCGACTCGGCTCGGAGGAATGGGGAATATGCGGGGGAAAGAAAAAAAAAAAAACAACTAAAAGGGCAAAAAAGACAAAAAAACCCCCCCAAACAAACAAACAAAAGCACGCCTGGTGACTCACACACATCTCAGTTTTGTGCAGTTATCAGATCTCCTAAGTTACTGAAGGCAAAATGCTTTACAACCCAGTCGATCACAGCAAGCGTTCTGTTCAGACTGGCATCATGTACCACTTTCCCGACTCACACGTTGTCGAGGGGACACATCCTGGGAAACAAAGCACTGCTGCAAGCACCAGCTCTGAGTTTAAATTATAGGTGGTAATTTATACGTTGATTATATAATCAGCTTTAGCCCTACGTATACTAATCACATTGTAATGCAATTACTTTGTGTTTAGTACAACTTATTTAAATCAACAGATTAGAATAATAAAATCAGAATGGTTTGGGTTGGAAGAGGCCTTAAAGCTCGTTTTGTTCCAACCCCCTGCTATGGGCAGGGACACCTCCCACTATCCCAGGTTGTTCCAAGCCCTGTCCAACCTGGCCTTGGACACTTGCAGGGAAGGAGCATCCACAGCTCCTCTGGGTAACCTGTGCCAGGGCATCACCACCCTCACAGAGATGAATTTCTTCCTAACATCTAACTTAAACCTACTCTCTTTCAGTTTGAAGCCATTACACAGCCTCTGTCTTCATTTTGTCGATTAAACTTTTCTGACAACCCCAGGGCTTTGCCAATGCTTTGACCTCAAAATCCTGAGCCACGCAGGGTCCCGCCCAGGGGGGGTTTGCCTGCTCACAGTGCCTGCTCGTGGCCTCTCCAGACACACCCACGGCAGAGGCAGGACTGTGTGTCCCATGTCAGAGGCTGTGCAGCTGCACCTGGAACATAAACTGTGGAGTGGGAGCAAGGCCAAGGCACCCCCCCTGCAAGTGCATGAGTTACAGGCACTGTGGCAGGGCTAATTGAATAAGTCCTGTGCATAATGCATGAGACTTGACAGGTCTGAATCGTTCAGCCAGTGGATTTATGTGCATCTTCACCTTGTATAAACAGAAGCTACCTGCAAACATCTCCACACTTTCATCATATTATCCCCACGGCATTCTCACAATGCAGAGCAGTGGTGAGGGATAGAAAAGCCCACCAAGCTATTTTTATTCCCTTTCTTTACGCCCACCATCAGCACTCTTCCTGCTTACACAGGTAGTGTGCAAACATATATACCACAGAGAACAGCATTTCCAGTTATGTTAAGAAGTGTCTGAGAGGATTCACTGTCAGTTCAGGAGCAGAAAATAAATGTAATTATGGGCATCCTTAGAATTGTTCACCTCTGCAGTGTCAGATCCACACCACATTAGCAGATATTTTGCATCCAATTCCAAGCAACTGCAGCAGAGCCGGTGTGGTCACAAATAGCCCAGCAGTGGTCACATGCTAAAGTGTTCAGAGATGAATGGGAGGGATGGGAAAGGCAAAAGACTTCTCACAGGAACTGCCATTTACAGTGTTTGAGCCATCACTCAGATAATCTCTGAATACAGGGAATCCATTTAGACGTGATCTATTCACATAAGTACTCCTAAAACCCAAGAAAACAAAACACCTCCCATCCCCAGAATCCATCTATTCCCATCTCCTGAAAAGCTCTCAGCACACAATCTGTGCAGAGTTCAACCTTTCTGACAAAAGCAGCTGGGGAGCAAGACAGCTTTCCTAACACCACCTTCCCCCGGCCATATCTACGGACTAAGCAGACTTCTAAAAACAGGAAATAAAATCAAGAGACATTTTGTGCGAACAGGGCAGTTGCCAGATTTCACATTCATGCTGAATTTACAATTTTTTTTCTATTATGAAAAAACCCAAAACATTAAAGCTTCCGATATGTTAAAAAAATACCAGGCATGAACCCGAAAAGGATGTTTTGCTGAGAAACTATTCAAAATTTACTACTAGGGAATGTTTACGAATTCCTTGAAAATATACAATTGTTTTATTCAGTTACAACTTTTGTTTGTTTGTTTTGCCAAAACAAGCATTTCAAAAGGCTTTTTCAGTCTAATCTCAAACAAATAATTTTCTTTTCAGCACTGCAAACGAAATTGAAAAATCCCTCAGAAAGCTCAAACACCACCAAGTCGCAGCTCAAGCAGACTGTGCCCGTGGAGCAGAGACAACTGTGCTGGGGCTGTGACCGAGCTGGGGATGGAGGCAGAGGAGCAGATTAGGGCGTGTTTGTGCTGTCAGCAATTCCCACACCACGCACAGGCACCGGGTTCAGCTGGACCAGCCCCGACAGCCAAGAGTGCGTAAAGATTAGGTGCGTTTCAAAACCCCGACACGAAAACAAGTCACAGAGGAGAATTAGACTTTTGTGGTTTATAGTCTCAGTGTATCTATTCAAAGTTGCAATTTTTTCATTTCATTGCAAGCACAAGCATAAATGTAGGTCACTTGCAGAGATGAAAGCCTGCTGCTTCCAGTGTGCACCAGTCCTTACAAAGGAGAGATAAGGAAATCATAACTAATAGTCTGTCCAAGAGAATTATAGTTGCTACCTTATAATTACCAGGTAAATTCAGACAAGGAATTATAAAAGATCTTATTAACATGGTATTAAAAAACCCCTGTGATCCATCTGCTTCCAAGCACACCATGGTTTCATTAATAACTTCACTGCTCTGTGTTTTAATCATAGATGCACGTTAGGCAGAGGAGCAATTAGAGCTCCTTCCTAACGGGGCAGGGATTTTTGCATGTCTGCTCTGCCCCTCGCAGAGCCTGAGAACCTCCTGCCCAGCTCACACATCCATTAGGTGCGCTACAAACTTCCACTAAGACAGCTCAGGTCACAGACACGAGGAGCGTTCACCTTCTACCAAGAATAAGTCGAGGAAAGTGTGTCACGGGGGCCTGGGGGGAAAGCTCCGTGTTTGCACTGCAGCCAGCCAAGCTGACTGGCAGCCGAGCAGGGAGAACAAGGAGAAACCCATTCTCTCCTGCTTCGCAACGCTAGGAGATGGCAAATTTATATGATTAACCTTTTGTTCTGGTAATCAAACAAAAATGCCTCCAGCAAAGGAATAAGTAGAAGCCCGTTTAATTAGAAATACAGGGATCCATTCAGATGTTGAATGCACGTGTGCCAGAGGAGAAATTTGGGCTAGTGAATTTGTGGCTGTTTCCTTTTTTTTTTTTTTTTTCTTTTCTATTCTGAAACTACAACAAAATAATCTTCATGTCTTTGCCTTCCCAACAACACATTTTCATCAGTACTGGCCACAAGGACATAACTGGCCATATTTTCTCCAAAGGATGTTCACCAGACAGCTGAGTTGTGATACTCAGCCAAAACCAATCATCAAAATATTTTCCAAACTAGCCTGCTTACTCAACACATTTCCAGGGGTCCACATTTGGTTTATAGATTAACCTTTGGAGACAAACACATCCCTGAAGATTTAAAACACAAAGAGATGCCATTTTATCTGTATGGTGTATTCATAAATAACATTTTACAGAGCGTTTATGTACATTTTGTAGGTGTTATTTTTACGTGTTTGCTTTTTATCCTCTCAACATTAAGCATATTTTCTGTCTCTGATACCTGATTTTCTAACACTGAGCTTGTCAGAATTTATCTGGTCCATCTAGTAACTCAGAATAGTGGACTGTGTATTTATGTTCTCTAAAACACGAGAATTCAGAAACAATAAATTTTGAAGTAAAACCTTTGAGATTTAGGTAAAAAATAATAACCTCTCACTCCCACCCCAGCAATACACACATATACACAGAGTGAAAGCACCTGGAAGCTAAACCTGCATTGCCCATTAAGAACAAAGGCACAGAACTGGTTCATCACTCCAGGTGGCAGAACTGTCAAGGATCAGTCTCAGACTTACATAAGATAAAGGTTGCCAGAATGAATCACATATTATTGCAAGAAGTGAGAAAAGGTAAAAAAATACACAGAAGAATGATAAAACTTACATGCAAAATTTTCTTGAATGTTCTTCAAGACTCAGTAGTGTCCCCACACTCCTCTTTGATTAGTCCTCTCGTTCTGGCCATAAACCCACTCCATTCAGAGTTCAGCCTAATGGACAGTGGTTTCCAAGCTCTGGAAGCTCTTTGTCTTATCTTTGTGTTCCTGTCACTCTTGACCTTGTATTTTTAAAATGAGAGACCTCTGGTGTCTTTGTGTGCTACAGATCTCCCTGTGGCACAACTCAGTGTCTGCCAATAGGCAGTGCAGAATGAGGTTTTCACTTATCCCTTTACTCCCTGGTATTCCTTCTTAAAGTGAGAAATATGCAGATTAATGATCCATCATTTCCCTCAATTCCTACTGCAACTTCCCAGTTAGGAACTCGAAAATATGCACTGTTTGCTTGTTAGAAAATAGGTATTCCCTAAGCAACTCAAAAAGATGGAAAGGTTATAAAAGTAAACAGGATTCAGATTATTTCCATATTTTAATTTTCCAAGTTGTCATGCTTAGTAAACCCTAAATTATTGTCATTCAAAATGAACTCATCAAAGTATGATTTCACTTTGTCAGATAGAGTGACACCACGTTTGCCTGAAGTAGGCCAACCTCTTTTCACGTGAAAAAGAAATTACTCCGTTATATCACGAACAACGTGAGCAAATAAATCCTAAAAGCACATTTCTGTACAGAGGCCACTGTATTACAGCAGCAGAAATGCTCAGAGTTTTCTTCCCATCCACTCGTGAGGTGAACAATGATGTAACTCTGGCTATGCCAGTACACTCGGTCTTGAGCAACATCAATGTAATTTCCAAGTCAGGCCTAATGAGTCACAGACATGATGAAACAAAAGGTACCTAATAAATCTTAGCATAATTTAATTTCATAGCATATATATTCGAAGACCTATCTGCGCATCTGGTTTTTATTTCATATGGTCTGGACACTGTTTTAATGCACCACAGTATTTGAATGAAGAAAAAGAAGTTTAGTGCTATACACCTGTGGGTGCATATACAGGAATAACCCAGATAACTTGAAAAGAGTAAAAGCATCCCCCCAAAAATTAAAAAATAATTAAACATTATTGCATTCTTACTTTGTATTAAATGTTACTCAGCTGAGACTCGTGGTCCTTTACTAGTTATTGCCTCTTGATCATGCAGCAGAAGTCTAGAAATACCAGAAGTTGATCTTACTGATCCCAATTATTATTCATAAAATAACAGTTACTTAAAAGACTAGAAACACAGTAATTTAAAGTTCTTCTGCGATTCCTCTGGAGAAATAGGTTCAAGTTCAACCCAAGTCACAAGCGAAACGAGTGCATTCGGCCCATTCCCCAGTGATTACTTGCCCCCATTACAGAATGAATGCACAATCCATCACAGCTGACAACCTCTCCTCAAGAGATGCCCAAGACAGGAATAGCAGGGGTCTGAAAGTCAGAAAACAGCAGCTGAGGAACTGTATGGGAAAAACTTGAATGGTGACTGAAAGAAAACACTCCACTTGATCCTAACTAGTGCTTTTGGGTCTCTGCTGAGGAGCACGGATCCTTGGGCAGCTGTAACAGGGGAAGCAAGAAGCCTCTCACACCTGAATAGGTAACAAGACAGTTCACAAACACACACATACAATCAAAATTTACTGACCCAAATCTCAGCTGAGATTTTTGCCATATTTTGCTAACGTGTCTTACAATTAACAGACGCTGAACACAGAGGACAGCGAGGTCTGCAAGTGTTACTTAAGTACAAAAGGCCTCTCCCACAAAATTTGGTCTTGGCAGCAACTATGCCTGACAAAGATTTCAGTAAATTGTGGATGATTTACGGAGGCTGACACCATCCTCTGCTCCATCATTCTGTTGGCCAGCCTTCAGCCACATCTGCAGCAGGAGCCACAGGATGCAGCTGGAACGGGATATGATTCCCTGACGACGGCTGAGGCAGGTGTCTCAAAGAAAGCCACTGCATCCAAAGACCTGAACTCACAGTTACACTGAAGCCCTTTCATTTTATGTTACTGGCAGAAAGGGGCAGTGTCTCCAGGATCTATAACCTTAAATCCTCCAGTTTAACATATAATAAAGTGCTTGAAAAACCATTACCAAAGAATATAAGTCTTGTTACTTAAAAGAAGCAGTTTTAAAATAAGCAGTGTGAACAAGTAGCACCTTTCCTGGCTAGAAAAATAATGACATCTTTCCTCAAATTCAAGACTCGCTGCCAGAACTTTCTGTTCTTCCTTGAATACCTAGTGTGACTGTGACAAGGATGCCAGAGCCCTCCTGAGGGTATCCAAGAGAAAAATTCATCTCATTCCCACGCCTTTTTCTAAAACAAAAACCACATGGCTTGCTGGGTGGACGCCTGCCACTTCTGATATATTATCTACAGGAATGTCTGAAGTGCTGTTTGAAAAATCCAAACCTATGATCCAATAGAAATTCCAAACGGAAACAGGCTGTGCAGGGAGGGGGCACAGTCTGCATTATTCAAGAGGAGGCCTGACCGAGAACTGCACAAGGACAGAACATAACCGAGCTACTGGGCCAGAAAACGGCAGATGAAATTTAAACCCAGTTAAACTAAAATAGCACACACTGGAGAGGAGTAATCCTAACTTCACATATAAAATAATGACCTCTGAGCTGACTGTTATCAAACAGAAGGGAAATTCTGGGCTGGATGATAAAGTTCCCTGAAAATTTCAAGTAAGTCAAAGATTGAATCAGTAGGGGAAGGGTGAACAAAGCAAGGAATATTGTTGTGCCACCACTCCTCATTTCAGAAAAGACCTAGAAGGACCAGAGGGTGGAAGATCAGTAGGGAAAAGTACATACATGCTTTGCCTGTTCTTACAGGATAACCATTTTTGGATGTTGGAGCCAAAATAAATTAAACTTGACATATCCAACCCAACACAGCTGTTCCTACACATATACAACACCCCTTGGTGTATCCACCAGTCCCGAGGCTTCCTGAAGTGTTTGATACGAGCTTATCCCCTACATTGTACCCCAGCACATCCCCACCCATCCACCAGCCCAGACAACCTAGGGAACATTCCCTGTGACACATCACAGGCAAACCCTGGAATTTTTATGCCATAAAGCATTTCCTAGAAGCTGCATGTCTTTTAGACCGAGAATGTAGTACATAAATGGCAACTGCTGTCATGCCACAATGTTTGTGCAGGTTCCTCAACCCGGTGTAGCTGTTCATCAGCACAAAGGTAAATACTTTCTTTAATTAACAGCACAGCAGAGTCAGTTATAATTATGAGGAACGCATTTTCAAAATATCTTGCTGGAGATCTCAAGGGCACAGCAGATAAGGATTTAACTTCTACAGAGTTGATACCAGAGATTAAAGACCAGCTAAAAAATTAAGTAATTCTCCGGACTACCAGCACTTAGGGTATTTATGAACTCGTGTTTTAATATTAATGACTAAGAATCCTACAGACCTCATACAAAACATTTGGATGTATTCCTGATTATATTGCTTCCTCTACTTGTGAGCATTCAACTGTTAGCAGGCAAGGTTAAAGTAGCATTTCAAAAATAGATCACTTGCTCTAAATTTAATACTTCTGTTGTGAAATGTATGCAAAAAGTCCTGCTTATTGACTGTGACCATTGAAGCTCAACAACAAATAGATGGCTTACTTTCAAGGTCATTCATTCTCAGCAATTCATCTTAATCATCACTATGCTATTTGCTGTGCACTACGTTTTCTCAATAAATTTAAATTAAAAGTTCATTTGGGAACTCCATATAAAGCATTATCAAAATACACAACTTCAGGAATTAACAGATCACGCTATTTTCAATAAAACAATAGGCCTGCCTATATTACAGCTAGAGAGGACAAAAAAGAACCATTTTGCTGCCTTATTTATCCTACCCATAACATTGAACAAGACCTCTCACTTCTCAGAGTCACTTTTTTTAGTTTACAATGCTGAAAATGGGGAATTCCATTAACTATAATGGCACTGCTGTGCATTTTTATATCTTAAAGCATGTTTTTCTCCACTTTTCCATCAAATGAATTAAGCCCATGTTGTTACCCCCATACAAACCTCTGTATGTCACCCAGCCACAAGTTTATGTTCTTGTTAATTGTGCCTGAGCTCTGCAACAGTTTTATACCTAAAATAACAACAACATTTTGTAACTTTCCAGAGAGAATGGCAGTGGATTTTCTGGCTACAAGAGGAAAGCCATGAAGGCTGATTAAACAGTAAGGTTATGAAAAAAATGAACGTAAGAAATCTCAGGCTGCCATTCCTGGTGGCCTCCTCACTGCTGCAGACAATCCACCTCTGGGCTTCCCTCATCCAGAGAGTTCCTGTAACCACAGGCACAGCAAACTGGAATTTCAGCACCTCACTCTCAGGGATGTTAGTTGAGGGAATCAGAGGCTGACCCTCAGCTTTGGGGACTGTTTGCTGGGGAAGAGGGCTGAGCACAGTGCCCCTCTGCACGGCACAAATGTCAGTCGTGCCCCATCGCGCCTTTCTGGAGACACAATGGAAAGGAAAGTTGACTTCACACAATCTTCAACATAAGAAAGAAATCCTTAGGCATAATTTCACCCTCAGCATGTAAACTCTTTCAGACAATAAACTGTTTAGAACAAGGCTTCTGCTTTGAAGCATCCAGCCCAGGAAGTGTTTTATAGAAATACCATAAAGGATCTACGAATGAGTGCATTGTTGTCAGCAGCAGCAAAACTTCTGCTAGGAATTAATTGCTTTCTTTTGAATAAACGTTATTAAAGATGAAAAAGGAGATGGAAGGAGGGCTATAAGATGCTTCATTGTCATTGTGTTTACACAGAAGAAATAGGGGGACCCAAGAAAAGTAAATTTTTTTTAAATTGATCACCCCCTCCCTCCAAGCTGACTTGATTTCTTTTCCCTGTGCACGTCAATAAACTGAATGGAATGGATTTTCAGAGCACAGCATGAAAGATATAGCCACAAATCCCATTAGTAGTAATGTGATTTGTGTGCTTATCTGCCATGCAAGGCTTTGAAAGTTCATTCCTCTATTTCCATCTTCAGTTTTTCTACTTCCAAAAATACTTGAAAAGCTTACACACACTTGCAGCTACTTTGGGGGTGGGGGGAACTGGAGGATGTGAAGACCTAACCCCCAATTCCAAGGAAAACAACAGTCAGCAGAGCTCCAGCCTGCAGGAACATGACTTGTACCTTGGGTGGGTGTTGGTTCCCCAGCCACTGCTTGGATGGGCTAGAAAAAAATCAACCCTGGATTAGACTTCAGCTTTTCCTGCTTCACTCTTCTTTACTGAAGTGTTTTGATTTTGTGCCACTTTGAGCAATCTTTTTGTCACAAGAAGGGTAACAGCATTGCATGCTGCCTTCAGAATCTGGAATCTCACGACAAAGACCTTAAAAGAGAAGCAGAATACAGTGCACTATTCATTTATTCTCATGACAGCCCTTAGATTGTACAGAGCGTAGAGAGCTGGCACACGATTAATCAGCTCCCGAGACTGTGCAACGTGAACTCACTTCTTATGGCAATTTCAAGAGTCAAGGCTCCAATCTTTTTGGTCTTGCATCTGAACTAGATGGCTGGAACTAATAAGAAAAGTGTATATATTTTTATTTACCCAATACAGCATCTTTCAGCCTGGAAGGTCCCTAATCACATTATACAATATCCACTTTAGCAGCTTTGCCAAAATACTGCCAACTTCTGAAACGAGCTTAGAAGAGCAGAAAGGGATGCTCTTAACTCAGAAACAATGGAAAACCTTTTTTTTTTATTTTTTTTCTTCCCAAGCAATTGTGAGCATTCAATGTTAGTACAAAGCAAATTGAATCCAATTTTAATTTCACACCTAAAAGACACCATCATCATGAACAAAGTAGCCAGCTCATCTTTATTCTGTTTCCAAGAGGAGGAAGAACCTAGATGAGACTTGAAACTGGTGTTTCAAGGAATACAGGCACAAATATACTCTTGCAAATCACTGAGGCCTGAACTTACAAGCATTAGAATAACTGCTTTACTTTTAATACTGATCATAAACCTAAGGGATATCATGTCAAACATTTATTCGACTACGTTCATCTTCTGAAACTGCAACTGCCCTAATCTCTACAAACATGTTGAACAAGATTTTCATAATCTCACTGTTCCAAAGCATTCAGACCTTGGCTCACCCTCTGATTGTTAGCCACACTGATAAGAAAATAGTTTTTACCTTTATTACTCCCTTGCATACGCTGAATGAAGTGAAACTGCATGATTATGAATGGCCACAATTCCATCCACAGAACAAAAAAAAGTGTAATTTCTAATCACAGGATATATTCTTCCTCCAATAGAAATGATACAGAATTAATTTAATCACCTGATAAAAATCACAATTTAAAACACTGCATGAATGATAAAGTTTAAGGTTTTACTCTCTACACAAAGTAATTATTGGAGTTAAAAGTTCATTACAAAGAGGAAATAAATCCAAAGATGAAAAGTAAAGATGATTTCTTCTCCCAAAGCTTCTCATTCATTTTCAACACTATAAACTGTTTAGACTTCTTTCACAATATGCTTCAAAAGGTGTATATATAAACCTAACCTAAATCATATCTCGATACTGACATAAAGGTACAGATTATATTTAGCATCTAAGCAGATTTAGTCTTTCTATAAGCCTTGAAAAGCTGACATTATTAATGTATTGTGATTTAGATTTCCTACTGAGCCAGAATAGAAACATATGAAAATCAAATAGACAGATTTTATTTGATAAATATCTTATATAGCCAGTCAGTTACAGCGACGTAACTCACATTCTTTTGTGAGGGTTGGGGTTTTTTTGTGGCAGTTTCAAAAAAAAAAAAAAAAAAAAATTATCAAAGTGGACTCAGGTATATTTCTGAGAATTTTTTTTCCATTGCCCTTTCATGATTTCTGTTAATCATTTCTCACATTGAATGTACTAGAATTATTTCCGATATTCTACCTGTTGGTAGAAGGAAATCCTGGCAGATTTCCAAGTCTGAAGTTTGCTTCACAGGAAAAACAATGCTTATAGCAAAAATGTTATAGCTTTCAGAGACTGAAATCTTGCCCTCCTGCATCTGTGCCTTCGCATCTTCCCATCCAGAATTCCAGAGCGGGTAAGGAAGTGCAAGCTGGGAGTGAGGGCAGGATTTCCATGTGATCACACCAGGATGGGAGCACATGAGAAATCAGGGAAGGGTTTTGAGGTGCCAGGATTTCAATCTCAGATCTCTGCTTTATTTTGAAGCGGCAGAACTGCAAGTTTTCAGACTGCGGCAACGGACGTTTTACAGGGAATTTCTGTGTGTTCATGCATGATTACCGGTTGCATCACCAGAACATCCTGTTATACTATTTCATCAGCCAGTATAGGAAGGAATAAAAGCTTACATGTACCCCTAAAGTCCCAAGAAACATCATGACAGCCCACCAGTCTGTGTAAGTCCACTTCAAGCACTGTGCACCATGAATAATGGAAGACATTTTTATTTAATTTGGATACCTACATCACAATTAATCTAAGGAACATCATCATAAGAGACACTTAATGAAATATTAATATTTGTATTAATTTTCTTTACGTATTATATCTCAAATTGCTTCTTATAACATGGGGGTTTACAGACTAGCTCGATTTGATCTTCTTGACATAAAAAAAAACCCCAAATCACTGCAGAGATTGCAGAAATCACTGTTACAGATGGAGCTGCTGCCCACAACAGAAAAATGACTCCAGCTTAATGTACAGAGCATCTGATACCTGATCACTCTAATGAAGCTTTCCTTGCATGCAAAATGATGCAGCAGCCAACTCCACTGCCTGAGGTCAGCAATGCAGAATGCTCATCATCAGTCAGTTTAGAGCAGTTTAAAATCAAGGCCCATTGTCATCAAGGTCAAAATTGTCACTGACTTCAGTGGAGAGAGCTTCCCTTCAGAACAACTCTATTTATTTTAAGTATTTGAGGCCGTGAATATCATAACAATGGCTGAAAAAAATAGTGGTTTTTACAAGCAACAGCAATGCAACCCCTAAAAAACTCCACCCTGCAAAGTCAACAGTTTAAATTGAAGGGTGAATTGGACATGAGCTATAGTGCATTAGCATATGTATCACTGTATACAATTAATTAATGAATCACAGAATGAAATACGAGCTAGATTACATACCCTCAAAAACCTTTGCCTTCAATTACATACACTTTGTAAGGCATAACTGAATTGTGTTACACGATTAATACAACAAATTTTAATATATGTAACAACTTTATTTAGTGATACCAATAAAATAACAGGGAATTATCCTTCAAAGAGAAGACAACTCACACTACAAGGGGCAACATAAAATATATGGTGGCTAGAACTCCACATTAGTACTTCACAGCTAAAGCTCAAGCTCTATTTCTTCATGTCTGTTACCCCCAGTTGGCTGACAACCAAACCAGGATTATATATCTTTTTCCTCTGATGGATGAAACAGTAAATACTATATTTTAAGGAAACCCCAAACCCTAAACTATATTGAAAATCTATCTAGCATTTCAGCCTCACTCTTCACTATGAAATTTATTTTCCTTTTTTTTTTTTTTTCCCCTTTCAAGAATTTGCTTCATCTTGGTAGCAGGTATCAAAACAGCTCCTCAATAACTTAAAAGAAAAATGACTAGTAACTCCTCAGTGTCACTGTATCTGACAAGTTTCTGCAATGTATTTACCTTCTTCTTTCACAACATTACGAACATTAAGAACCCAGAAAGTGCCACAGCTGAGATTTTTTTTTTTCCCATCCATCTTGATTTGAAAAAGATGCATTTGATTTTATGGTCTAATAGAGAAAATCTGCTTCTGTCTAATGGAAGTGGCTGTCCGTACTAATTAGTGAGAAATAAAACACACACAACCTCTTTTTCTGCTAGCATATGAACTGAAACGAAAATGAAGACACTACCAAGCCTATTCATACATCTTTACAGATCTCACCTTCTAGGATAGGTTTTAAAAAAAACATCAAAAACCCCAAACCAACCCTGAGATAACACCTACAGAGTTATTTCACCAATTTTTCCCACTGAAATGTAATTTTGACAATTTAATGACTGCATTCTTTCAAAAATAACAATGGCATTGTATGACTGTCATGCAAATGTAACTCAGGATTGCTATGAGTTTATAACATTGTTTCATAAACCTCTTCACATCCCATGGCTTTGCAGAATTTACGTGAAGTGCAGCTCTCACTTTATTCTTGAAAACTATTTTAACTTTTGCATTCAAGTCCCCGGAGGTAAAATGTCAGCTGAGATTCAGGATTAACAAATTTCCATCCCTACACTGTGTGATGGAATTTTATACAAAAGCAGTTCTTTTTTCGTAGAGGACCACAGGCCTTTGGGATGAACAGTCTCTGGAGCACTGCATTGTTACCACTCTGGCTGCAGAAAGCCCCATGAAAAACCTGTTTTCACACTGTGCTTTCTGAAACACAATATTGGCCAATGCAGCAAGTAATGAAGCTGAAATGCTCAGACACTGCTCGGAACAATGTCAGCCACTGCACAGTGCCAGGGAGGGCTGAGCAGGGAGCGCAGTCCATTCTGCTGGATGCTTCTCAGCCAGACCTGTGAAGTTCTTTGAACCTTCACTGAGCCAATTTTGTATTTGAAATATTTTCAGAACTTATCTTCTCCATTTTAGCCAGCTAGACACAACATACTCCCCTGCTCCTGGCAGGGAACAATGGGAGGGACGGAGCGTGCAGTGGCTAAGCACTCATTGAAAAAACCAGGGGATGCTGCAATAATTGTCCTGAGAGGCTAGAAAGGAAACAAGACTCTATGCTGACAGCTTAGCTCAGCGTGAACTCTCATTTTTCACATGGAGCTAATTAAAAACTGAAATTAGTTAAATATGGAAATGACACTTGCAAGCACTTTAGCTGAATCCTGGCAAAATCCCTCCAGAGTGCTGCGACACTACCTGCTGCTTCAAAACTCCCCAACTGAATTTCACAGTTAAAAGGCTGAGCAAAGGGAAAGTTATTACAGAGATTTCCAATTCAGAATGTGCCTGTAAAATCCTAAATTAAATTTCATGGTAGCCCTTTCAGTAACGAGGGACACACTGTGCAGTCCAACGATATGGCGCTCAAATAACGTCCCTCCGTGTATTCTCTGATTATCTCACCTTTAGGCACTGTGCTGGTTGTGCCAGCACTGTGCTGCTCACACGGATACCAGCACTACAATGCTACAAAGATAAGCCATGTACTGCTACTGAAGGAGTTATTTGGAAAGCCGTGTGGATGCACAGTGCACAAAAGGAATTAATTCCACTGTTTAACAGCAGAAATCTAAGAAATTCAGAACCCAACAACCAAAATATTTTATGCCTACGATTTTAATTTGTATCTGTGAGTGCTGAATACATATGCAGAGAAGAGCCTATACTGCAATAAATTACATGGCCTATATATCTATCTCGGTGCTTTACAGGCAAGGTAATAATAAAAAGCACTTCTGCATATTTAAATGGGCATAAAGAACCAAGGGATTGGATATGCATAAAAGGTATGATGACTGACATTAGCTTTTTGACTAAAGCACCATGCGAATTCCATTTTGGTGCACGTGACTTGCCTGGTATGCATAAAAGCAAGGGTATTTGCCCAAGGGCAAATATGATTTCTGAATGCAATTTAACAAAACCCGCCCACAGCACAGTTCAGTCTGGAGCCATACCAAGGCATTCAGGATGGCCAATCGCTTTCTAAACAACTGGAGCTTTTTTGGGTTTATTGTTTTCCCTACATTCCATCCCTTTACCCTCGAGGCAATCCCCTCCCACTGGCCTGCTGCCACTATTGCACCAACAAATTTCTGTCTAGGAAAGCCAGCAAAAGATGCCACATAGCATGAAAGCCACTGTTACTCACTCCCAAGTCTGCTGGCAGGGGGTATTGCTGCACCCAGCCTGCCAAAACCTCTTCCCTGGCAGCTATCTGTATAATCTGTACATCAGACCCAGGCTTTGCTAGTCCAGGGCCTTGAAACGTCTCAGCTAACCCAGCTGGAGGGGATCTACTGCAGCTGCACCATCAGACCCTCTCATTTTATTGAATTTTGAATATGCAGTTTCAAAGCAATTCAAATGAATTTGCCCAAGGCCTCAGATCAGTAAAACTACTGATACCACCTGCAGCAGGCTTCCTACATTTGAAGCATTTAAAAACAGGTGACAGGATAGGAGCTTTCAGCGTAAGGACTGACTCTCATGAAAAGCCTGCTAAACAAACTTGGTTATGCCCCATTTTGGCAAGGAAGGAACTGTGTGGCTTTCAGCCCAATTCTCACAATAGCACTGGGAATAATGGGAAGCTCCATTTTAATTATTTTTTAGAATCATGTGAATTTTTTTTTTCAGGTTAAAATGAAAACATTTATTCGATCTGAGTTTCATCTATATTCAAGCATCTCTACGAGTGGAGATAAAGAACAGACTTTGATGAACATATACACTTAACAAGAAGGTATATTAAGAAACCCAGAAGCAAACATCTAGCAGGCTCAAGCCTCTTAATGCCATCCAATTCTTCTTCCAGCAAGCAAAGGCAAAGGATTATATTCCCTATCTAGCAGTTGTCCAAACCCATGGTCCATTTAGAATCTGCCTGATTGACGGGTACAGCTTAAAAACTACTGGAGCCAGAGCTTCCCACTTCCCATGGGACAGGGAGTCAGAGAGCTGCTGCATTCCAGTTTCTGTTGTTTCACTGCCCTGTGTCTGCAGAGACAACCCCGTCTGGAGCAATGATATAGCACATAACCACAACCTACTGCTCTTGTCTGTGGGTTTTTAACAGCACCCATATTATTTGTGCAAGTAACTACACTACTTGGGGAGCAGTATTCTGAAAGAGAGAAATTATTTTTATCATTTTCTTGTTATTCTGTCTTCCTGCCTGAGTATACTCCCAGGAAGATACAGCTTGGTGAGGGAGCCAGAGACGCAAAAGGGGAATCTGGGGAAGGGTACTGAGACACAGCCAGGCAGCTTACTCGGAATAGCAATCATAAGGCAACGATTTATGCCTTTTGAAAGATCTCTAAAGAGCAAACTATAAAGAACTTGCTAGAAAGAACAACACATATTCCAATCAACTAATGATTGCACTTCAAATGTGCAGTGAACTCTCCCAGTCAGCACATGACACACATCTGGGTAAGCTCCACTGGAATAAGACCCAAGGCATTCTTACAAGGGGACATCCAACCAGGCTTTTTTTTTTTTTTCCACTAATGCTTCTGGGAAAGTATTTATTCAAGGAGTAAATGGATATTGGCATAAAGGTGAGAAATTAAGACTGAGGATTTTCATCTTCAGGCACTTAAAGGTATGTAATCATTCTCTCGTCCTTTTCTCTCCTCGCTCACTCAGAAATACCCAGTAAAGTTTAAAAACTTGAATCAAGGAGAAAATCTAAGCCTGCAGTCTCCCTTTGGGGAGAAAGAAGAGAGGAGGGAGCAAAGGGGACTGACAGGCAGAAATACATTATTTATTCTTTCCATAACCAAGACAGCACAGGGGTGTGAGCCAGGGAATTACAGGCACCAAGCACAGTCTACTCCATCCTTTCCCTTGTAGGAACTATTTCAGTGCTCAGAAGATGCAGCATGCCAGCAACGTCATCCTCATCACATGAACCAGTCTCCACATGCAGAAAGCAATGGAGTGAAGACTATTCCCAAAGCTGGGGCCAATAAAGAGCTACTGGTTCCAGGAGGCTGGTGAGCCAGGTACCCCCAGAGAGTTTGCAAGCTGGTTCTTTGAGCCACGGGCAAGAACAAGACTCCTAAGAGCATTCAGCCTCACTCTGAACTGCTGCCTCATACTGACATTCTCTGTAAACAGAGTTTAAAATCATCCCATAAGAAGCAGAAAGAGTCACCTGCTGACTTTGTCAAATAGAGGGTCCTCACTAGGAGCAACATAGGTTTTGCCCCATAAAGTGATTCTGGCATTCTAGACAGTCTAAGTCATTAAATGAATTCTTTGAATTGCAAAACTTTAGTCAAGGTCATTTGCAAATGCAAACCTTGAGTTCAATTATGTTTTAGCAGTAGACGACACAATTACAAGAAAAAAACCCCTGTTTTTATAACTCAACAGCTTTTCCCCTTGGTTATCAATTTTTAAATACAGGGCAAGGATAAAAAGTGTGCTTTTGAAAAAATTCTGAGCACATAAATGTTTCAGATCAGTTCTACTGCACAGAACAAGAAAATGTTTCTTTTAATAGTGTGATTTGATGCAATTTGCCTTATGATTTTTCTTAAGGTACAGCAAATGCTGAACAGAAAATGGCACATATTTCATTTCAAGAAACAGAGCCAAATTCGTCCCTGAATCTTTTTCATGCCCCATTGGTCTAAGCCAATTATTTTCAATGTAGCTATATCAGTGTGGAAGAGGAATAATGCAATCATGAATCAAGTCCATACTATTTTTCATGACAATTCCACTTCAGCAAAGCCTCAGATATAACCTAGTGAACCACAGATCACAGTAATATTTTATAGAATTTATTCAACAAGATGTATTAAATATGCTTACCTTTCTGCCTGTATCCGAGCAACTTAGCAAACCCTACAATATCAGAATGTTGGAAACAAGCCTCCAGTCTTACCTACAAATGCAGATTTTACTTCTAAGACTAGGTGTGCCAGAACTGATGGCCATAATTGTAAGAATAAATTTTCTTGAATGGTGCCATGATGCACATTTTCCTGTATCTGCACCCAGTCCTTAAGGAATCTCTTAATTAATGGTATCATTTTCTAGGCTATTTCCTAGATCTGTCATGTAAATTCAATGGCAGGGATATTAAGGCTTCATTACAGGAGATATCAAAATAAAAGTATCCCTCAACAGCCTAAGTGTTCCATGGCCACCTGTCACATGTTTTATCGTTTCCACTGATTTCAGTAACAGCCCCCAAAGGGGTTTTGTGGTGATGTGGCAGTGCTGGGATAGTGGCTGGATGCAAGGATTTTTAGAGGTCTTTTCCAGCCTTGATGGTTCTGAGATGGTGGGAGTCAAGAACAGTGCAGACTAACAGGAGTTCAACATTGCAGGACAGGGAAAGGAAACAATTCCTTATGGAAAAATGCAACGGGATTGCGAGAAAACCACAGGAGCTGGTCTTCACCAGCCTTAGCTGCATCTTTAGACAGGTGACAATAAATCCATGCTATTCACACTGAAAACTGGTCTACACTAAAGCAACCTGCAGGTTTCCCATGTAAGAGCCAAGCAGCAGCTTAGCTCTGCCCAGGAAGGTACAGCCACTGCCAGCTGTGTGACAGAGTGCAGAGCCACCAGGGCAGTGTCCAAGTGATAATGAAGCCTCAGTAAGAAAGCTGGAATTGAACCCTGCAGTTTGTAACTCAAGATTGTTCCCTCAGTACCTTTCCATCAGCTTCTGCATGATTTAGAGTTTAAATTCAAGCTCTTACCCCTGAGCTCAGTACTGTGAGAGCAGTTCAGGAGAGCTGGATCGTCCCTTCTCAGCCTGGCCCTGTCACCCCAGAAACACCATAACCAAACCCCGTAAAATAAACCTGGGAAGGAGTGCAAGCATTCAGGCAGTGTAAATATTAATGCAGCAGGCACATAGAGCACAATTTCAGCAACACCTCCAGTTAAATATCCTTGTGTTTCGTTCATCAGAAATACTGATAAATGCTGCAACTAAAAACCTGCACAGTTCTCAGCGGCCCCAGCAGCACTGCCTGGGTGCACCCAAGGCACTGCAGACCGAGGTGGCAGAAAGTTATACAGTAAAACATCAAACTGCTGTTTTCCTAAAAGACTAATATGAACTTGTCATTACTAAGAAGTTCTCTTGACACGAGCACTGCGAAGGACAGGAGCTGTGACGGGGATGCAAACCTGCCGTGCCATGGAGGGCCAGGAGGGCTCGTGGTCCTGCACCCACATCCTGGGACTGATCCCAACACTCAAACAGGCTCTGCTCTGTCCCCCTGCTTTGACAGCTCCCAGCTGCTCACCGTGGCACGCTGCTTAGCTTAGTTTGCCTTAAATCCTCCTCGTGGATGGCTGTACTCTGCTTTTGTGTAGGTTGATGATTTAGTGGTTGCCCGCTGGTATCAGAGAGAGAAGCATTTTTCCCTTCAGTGCCTGCTTTGTAAATCAATCACTAAATTATGTGCTACTTCATTCACATTTTTTGGGCCTCTATCTGCCGTAAGACACCTGCTGGGGTGACAACTGACAGAATATATGGAACCTGGGGGAGAGGATGAGGGAAGGCAGGAAGGAGGAGGACTCTGACTGTCTTTGCACATGTGACCTGCTGGCAGAAAGGCTCAGGCAGTGGCACACGGACGCTGTAGATTGAAGCTATTGAATTTTTTAGTAGCACAATACACTGCATAACTTTGCTGTTCCACCAGAACACAAGCACTTAAAGAGCAATCTTCTAAGCACTAAAATAAGATGTACCCAGCTGTGTTTCCATTCACATACATCAACAAGAAAACATGTAATTTTTTACACTAATTCCACAGAGAAATCAAAGAAAAAGAAGCTATCAAAAAAATGGAATAAAATTCTACAAACACTAACTATCTAGAAAAATAAATCCAGTTTTATTAATCTGTATCACAGAAACATGAGTGACTTAAAGCATTTTTGCAACATCTCTCCAGTTTAATCTGTATCAGGTTATTTGGAGGAAATCACAATCTTATTGCCAAGATCAAAATACTCACTGTCTTCTCCACAAAACAACTAGTAAATATTTAAAAGCAATTTGAAAATGCTGACAGAGCTGTTGTTGACATTACATGCAAACAGGTACTGATGACACATCTCCTTATATTTTATCTTTCTTCTGCAAGACCTCATAATTTTTTTTTTGGTTAGTAACACACAAATTGCTTTCCTTGGAATCACACTCAAGATTCCTGCAGATTCTTAAATGAGAAAACCTGGTATCGCCACTAACAGCAACACAAACAAAACACAACCACTCCTACTCCTGACAGCAGTGAAACAAGGAGAGTGTAGTATCAGCATTAGAAGATGGATGAGTGAACCAGAGCTGGGGTAAAAATAGATTACTGTGCAAGCAGAGCAATTCTGAAAGCTTTAGTAAGGGATTGGGATCTGTACCCTCCAAAAGAAAACCAGAGAGTAGAAATCACTGTTCTCTGTCCTTGTTCTGTAACGTTCCTTCCACTGAGATGTATGGGAAATAGAACAAAACTTGTCTTCTTCCCTTCAGAACAAAGCATTAAAGCAAAATATTTTTTCTTTTTACAGCTTCTTACACAGTAGATTGCACTTTAACTTATTATTTTTTTAAAGGTGAACATCCTGCTAATGAAAGACACTGGGCTGATGGTCCCAGAACCTGGTATTTGCCATTTATTCTCAGAACAGGAGTAGCACTGAAAGGTTCCTCAAGCGGTCCAAGCTTCACTCCCACTCTGAAGAAATTGCTCCTTTATCACTGTCTATACCTCAGCTAAAACAACAGTAAAAAGTGACTTAACATTGGGTGTGGGCCAAGGGTGCCACACTGGATATCCTGGTAGCAACCAGTGAATACAGTTAAAGTCATGGGCCTTGTTCCTCTCTACAATCTATTTCTGTTTCTCCTCTGCTTGGCTCTCAGAAGACAATGCAGAAATAGCTGTGCTTCCCCAAGAGGCAGTGGTTCTCAGAAAACAACCTCAAAAGCAACACTCCTCCCCACAGGGACACTAACTTGGGATCCTGAAATAAAACTGGACAGATAAGGCTGTGCTTGGAGAGCAAGTCCTGCAGCCTGAAAGACCAGAGGAAGATTTTAATTGATATGGTACCACCCAAGGCTACAGCCCTGTCCTTGCACGGAGTTACCTGGGAAAAGCAAACGAGCTGGGGAACAAGTGGTTAGGCAGAGCAGGACAGTGAGAAAACCACTCTGACACACAGACCCCCAAAGCTCAGCTGTCCCTCGTACTAAGTTTTAACAGACTAGCAGAACTCAAGCAGTATACTGATACTCTTCATTAAAATAACCACAAAATGTTAGCTGCTCACAAGTAAAGATGTCGAGATGTTAGCAAGAACAAATTATTTTGCCTACTGCAAGGAAAAACAATGTTAAAAAATTGCTCCAAATGAGATGTGAAGATGTAGGATTCCTTCCAAAGCCAGTGTAGTTCAGCTGATGTCACTATTCTAGCACTTGGTGAGGAAGTCACTTCATTATCAACACATACCAACGCTCACACACACAGATCTTTCCTCCCAACTATCTGGAAATGTGCAGGAATTGCATATCATGCTTTGCTGTCCCAACGGGCATGAATTGTCTGTCACACTTTACCACCCTGTGCTATGATTTCTTTCTGAAACCCAGTGCTCTTCCTCACTTCTAGCTATTACGCCACTTTTAAATACCAGAAGATAGAGCCTGATACTACTCAAAAGACACTCAAAACCAGCAGAACCAAGATCCATTTTTTACAGTAATGAAAAATATATACATTACTGAAACTCAATTTAGCCATCTGGAATGTAGGAATAATAACATTTACTTTCCCCACAGTAAAGTGCTTATAAGCTAAATTAGCATTAACTATTATTCATCTCAGTTCTGCAAAACAGTGAATCATAACCTTAACTTCAAGCATTATTTTTAAAAATGAGTAATTTCAATGAGCAGAAAATAAAACTTTTGTCTTTCAAGTCCTCCAACTATCATTATTTACCAGATGCTAATTTAGCCTATTTACAGAAAAAAATCAAGGTTTTTTTTGGCTCCTCTGTGCTAGAATTAATCAGAAGCAGCATGATCCCATGTTTAATTTCAATCACAGCAGCTATTGCTTTACAAATAAATAAAACTTACAAAATTTTTTACTGCTCCTAAACCAGATGTTATTTTTTTTTCTTAAGGAAAATAAAATTTACAATACTGGCATCTACACAAACTTTCGTTTAATTATGAGAACGCCAGAGGATATGGGTTTTCCTTGAATAAAATCCAAGAGTATAAATAAAGCTGCATTTTCTTTAAAGACATCAGCAATAGCTGGGTTGTCTAGAAGATGTCCAGACTATCAAGAATTAAAACATGCATGAGAAAATATAAGCTGGGGAGGAGAGGAAGGAAAAAAACCCTTATGATTAGATCTGTCAACCCTGACTTTAACAAGAGAGGCAAGTGCTACGAGGTAGTACATAGAATTCCTTTGGTAGAGCCAGGACTCAGCTTATTTCAGTTGAAGTTGAAAAAGCTGGTTATCAATTTCCTAGCTAGATTTAGTGAGAGGACAGCAGAATTTCGCCCCATCTGTTAGTCCTTGGCTGGGACACCAGTGCTATTTGTTTTCCTAGCGTGGCATCCCAGCCCATACAACAGATTGATGGTGCCAGAGAGACACCGTGAAGTGGCGCCCGCTCTGCTGCCAAGGGCAGAGAAGAAACGGATGGTCACATCCAGATGATCTTACATTAAGAGAGGGGGAAGTGAAAAATCTGCACTGCCCCCCTGCCTTCCCCCAGCCCTGGCTCACAGGAGACTGCAGCTGACCTTCAGCCAGCGACACAGAGAGCAAACTTCACTTCAGCACTTCACAGGTGTCCAGGAACACTCTCAGCTCAAGTTTTGCCCCAGCCACGGGCTGGGTTTAAAACCACGGTGTCAGGGTGAGAGTTAGAGGGATTTCCCCCAGCTTTGTCCTAAATGTCTTCTGCCTAAAAATTTTCCCAGCGCCCTCTTTCACGAAAAGCTGTATAAGGAAGGGCAGTTTCAGCAGACCCAGCTGATCTGTACATCTGCTGCACAGTCTAGATTAGTGTTCAGTGATCCTTACTATATATAATATAGTATACTAAATATGTAGTACTATATAGTATATATAGTGTGTAAGTATATAGTATATATACATATCTATACAGTGTGTATATTAATGGCCAGTCTCTTCGCGAACGAAGAACCGGGGAAGGTCTTTCCACCTTCCAGCCTGCGCATTGGATTTTTTAGGTGAGACACAGTGTGCGCGGAACTGAGCCCACCCTTTAATCCTGAGGTTCATCTGCCGGGGCCAAGCGAGCTTGGACGGTGGCAGCGAGGTCCTCAGGACGTAGATGGATTGCCTTAAGGGCTAACGAGCTCCATCTGCCCGGGGAGGGGCCCCGACCGGGAATCGAACCCGGGTCTCTGCAGTGACAGTGCAGTGAATTTTCCCCTGGACCACCGGGGGCTCCCAGTGTGTATATATATATACACACAATATATACCACATACAGTGTGTATATATATATATTATATATAGTATACTGAATACATAACTAACTATACTAAAACTTATACAAAACACTGACCTGACCCTGCAGCAATGACAGGTCTAAGGGACATTTCTCCTTATAAAAGAGTACAATTCATTATAATTCATTACAAATGTTGGTGGCCAATACGTACTGGATTCCTCCAAAATAGAAACCACTTCAATATACTGTAAATTGCACCAAAGAAAATAAAACTATTTCCAGTTACTGCCTCATCTATTTTTTGTAAACTTCTACCCTGCTGCAGATAAGTTTACACAAACTACGATCAATTTTCACATTCCTGACTTTACTTACATGTGCATTTCCAACAAACTTTAGAACACTACACATGGAATATTTTCAAGAACGGGCCTAGGGTAAAATTCTGAAAAATACATAAAATAATCAAACTAAAAAACAGGGGAAATATTTTCACAGTTTCTGTCAGTTTACAGAAATATTATTTAGTTTTAGTATAGCACAAAATATTATCTACATCTAAATGCATCTAGTAGCACACAACAAAAAGCAGGTGAAAGAAATCAGTAAAATATTTAGATAAATCAGTTCAATTTGTGGATATCACACACACATAAACACAAACAATGAGCAAACTAGAGACATGTAAAATATAATTCTGTCTACTACAGATTTGGCCTTTTCATAATCTGCAGCCCAAACTCTATTACAAGCTTGCCATTTCAATCCAGACCTTTGACTTCCACAAAAAGGCTTTAGGGAAAAACTGTTTATATTTAGAAAACGCTTTAAAAGGTAAACCGATCATGGAATAATATTATCTTTATCGTAGCAGACTAGTCAGAGGGTTCAAACTGAAATGGCATTTCATACTTAGCAATACTTGTAAATGGCACGTGGGACATTTATATTACTGAAGACCAGGGATTAATGACTGCAGATTTCCAGTCCTTGGGTTGACAGAGGGGATATTTTCATGGAGCTGACCCACATGGGTTTCAGAGGAATCTCCCACCCCACAGCTGGCACTGATAAATAGTGTGACTTGCTAAAGACTGAACACACATTGCACAGTGCATGTTGACATAAATCGTATTTAACAGAGGATATCCCAGCAGAGGAGGGCAGGAAGAAGCCCCACAGTCTTACAGTCACTTTAGAAGTGAGGAGAAAGCAACTAGGATTTGTATTTTCCTTCGGCCAAGATAGAACATGATTGTTTAAATTTTCAGACAAGGGAAACAAAGATTCACTGTTATTTCCCATACAATTGTATGCCTTCACCTTTACCTGCAAGTACCCGTGTTCCTAACCACTGGAATTGTGACCAGCTGAACAGTGACTGCTGAAAATATCTGACTTGCTTTCAAAGCCTTTCTCCTAACTTCTGATCAGTAACTCTTTCTGATGAAGATTTTCATGAGCACCCTTACTGAGCAAAGTAAAAAAATTGCTGCCACCTCGGTATCTGAGGCCTATTTTGCCCTGCAAGGAATAACAAAAGTATTACGTCTCTGAAAACAAAGATTTGGGGTCACACAGCAAAGCTGAGTATAAAAATTTGCACATTTTTGCTAAAAGCATCCACACAGACACTTACTGGTGACCTGCTGCATTCAGTAATTTACCCAAGTGTGAACGCCCTGAACACTGAACTAAGGAAACTGCTTTGTACAACTATAAAAAACAATAATGACAATTGCAGAGTCACGACTACACTAAAGAAAAAGCAAGGTGTGCAGTACATGCAGCCATTACCTTTTCTGTAAACTGCTCTGGGATTGTTGGTGTAGGCAAGTTGCAGCCCTCAGCAGAAACTCTTAATGGAGAGCATTTAAAGCAAAATCTGCTCCAAGTGTGTAAGGGATAGCTTATAGCTGAAGAATAGGAACTGCAGTTCCTAAGCTTTGTGCCCTGAGCTCTGGTATGGACCTTCCTATTCGGAAAAACTAAGATCTGTGCTCAGAATAAGGCTCTGTGCTCAAAGGGTAAAAAATGGGATGGATTTTATGAAGTCAGCCCAAGGCCGTGTGCTGCCCCATCCCTGGGAAACGAAGGAGCACACACTGGTCTCAGGTACCAGGCAGAGGCATCCCCTGTGCAAACTGGCAGTCCAAGGTCCTGGCCCCAGAGCCGCCTGAGGCTGGCAGGGAAGGATTTGTAGCACAACTCACAACCCGCAGTTCATGCTTTTCCTGTGACTTTGGGGCCCTTGAGTGCCAGAATAAGCCCAGGGACTGCACGGATTGTTCTAGGAGGCTGCACCACCTGGTGCAGACCTGAACCCCTCAGCTGTGCTGTACTGAGAACTACTCACATCAAAACATCACCACTCTGCTAAAGCAGCTAATAAAATGTTTCCTACATAAGACTCGGGTTGAAATGCAGGTTGGGGCGCTGATAGCTTTGAACCTGGTATCCAGGAATTCCAAATTCATTGAAACAGCCAATTCCATACTAAATATCCTCAAATCATGGAAACTGCAGGCAAACTGTACGTTTTCAAAAGCTTACACAGCCAAAGGAAAGAAAACCCCCATTGCTAAGAAACCTGTTGTGTATCTGGTACTCCAGGAGTGCCAAATCAATGTTAAGTAAATTGCACTGTGTTTAAAAGCCTTTTCCTGTTCTAGCTGTTTACAGTTTTCTACTGGTAAATATGGAAAAAAAGATGAGTGATTTATGAATGCTCGTTTTAAAAAGTCAAACAACATATTAAAACAATGCTTCATAGCACAGGGAAATGGAGTTAAGCAGACCACTTCCACGGTGATTTTATAAAAAGGAAATGCACAGATTTTTGACAGGAAAAAAATAATCTGAAGATGAAGAGAACTGTGTGTATTAAATGTTGTTAAACCTTTATTTAGCCTAAAGCAAGAGATAAAACTCATTCTGTCAGAGATCTAAAAGAAAAAAAAATCTAAAGAGATGAAAAATCACAGCGTTTCAACCTCCGTAATTTCCCTTTTCAAATATTCCAGGATGAGATTGAGTGAAGCCCTCTACCCAGCTACGTCCTGAAAACCACTACTATTCCCAGCCTCTCTGTTATTATGAGGGGGGGGCAGTGCTGATCAAACGACAGAAAACCAATCAAGGGGCAAGATGCTCCTGCTGTTTTCCTGAAGGTCTCTAAATCCACTGCTCCCAGCAACAATAACCCCCCAGGCCTGATGGGTGCCACTTGCCCATGGCTGCCCCTGGCCCGGCTTGTGCAAGCAAATAACGAGCCCCTGAATTGACCAAGGACTGTCAGAACAACAGCAGAAAACACTGGCTGAGGGAGCACACCAGCAGCTGCAGGAGCATCCTCAGGTGGTGCTCAAGGAGAATGTGTATTTTAATTTGTGGTCCATTTGCTGCGAAAAGACACAAGTTTAAGACATGCCATGGAGGACAATATGGCAATCCAAGCCAAGAAAGGGAAAACAACTTTTCTGTGTTTCTGAGAACAAATAGCTGCCTCTGCCATCACATCATTGTTTTACTATTACCAGCTAATACAACAGCAGACAGAGAGTGCAGCTGCGGTCCACAGAATGGTTGGCATTTCTGGCCCAAGCATAATCCCTCATGTAATGAAAAACCTATTTCTATTTCTGCATCCTCGCTACTCTTCATACTGAAGAGCCTTGCGTCTGTCTCCCATTTATTGAAGCTTATTCTTCATCTAGACAGCCAGAGCTGGTTTGTATTAGAAATTAGGTTTTAAATCACTATTTTTCTATTATTTGTTTTAGGATTTTCAGGAAGCCTCCAGAGGTGCAGAAAAATTCTTCCTGTTGGAAAAGACCCTAATACTCTTCAAGAAACAAGCTCCAAATCCCTAAACCTTCGCTTAAGAACTCTGATGTTTTTAAGGTTCAGATTCAGGCTATAAAGACATTACAAGAGTTAAAATGACAAAAATGTTAAAAAAAAAAAAAAAAGGCAAAACTCCCCCTG
Organism: Empidonax traillii; assembly: GCF_003031625.1. NCBI lineage: Eukaryota > Metazoa > Chordata > Aves > Passeriformes > Tyrannidae > Empidonax > Empidonax traillii. Next base: position 927,757 of record NW_020955557.1, read on the forward strand.
CAAGAGTAGGAATAATCAGATCCCTGAGCTTTTCTTAATGAGCAGATTCCATTATGGGCCCTTCCTTTTGCTTTTCTCACGTGGTTGGAGTTTTGCATTTCAGTGATTAATGGAGTCTCAAGATGCAGAAGGGGATATACACAAAGAAAGAAACAACAGGTGAAATAAATTTTTGGCTCAATAAATCTTATGAGCCTAAATTGCATTTCTTTTCTCTTGATTCTCTCTGCTACCTTGTGGCC
>NW_020955557.1:928747-930187 GCF_003031625.1 Empidonax traillii
CCTTTTGCTTTTCTCACGTGGTTGGAGTTTTGCATTTCAGTGATTAATGGAGTCTCAAGATGCAGAAGGGGATATACACAAAGAAAGAAACAACAGGTGAAATAAATTTTTGGCTCAATAAATCTTATGAGCCTAAATTGCATTTCTTTTCTCTTGATTCTCTCTGCTACCTTGTGGCCAGTTTTAACACGATTCTGTATTTTCAGCTCCCAGCTCTGCATCACGTTCTTACAAATGGGCAACAGGTTTTGCCTTAGAAAATCCCCTGGATGCTACAGGCACACTAACCTGTTGCATTGCCCATCTCTGGTAACTGTTAGTGTTTAATTGTTTAATTTCTCTTTCAGTTCAAAGTTATTTTGCATTTTCCACAGACCAGCAGAGATGCCACAAGTTCATTTCTACTCCTTCTATTACCTTGGGACACTTGCTATGTACTCCTGACATTTTTCCAGCATCCGTTAATTTTCTCAGCATATCAAGCACTATTTACCTCTCTTTTAAAGTTTTTAATAACTGAACACAGAAATCCTCTAGTGACAGAACAATCTGACAGAAGGAGTATCACTTTCCTTCTGCAAAAGAAAACATGACCCTCACAACTCCAATTCCAACTGTCAGAAGCAAAACCTGGGTTTGCTGACAAACCACCTGCCTTGGATCAAACTGCCTCCCCTAGAATTACACAAGGTTTTCATGGGCTCCCTATTTAGGAGGCAAAGCTGTAGGACAAGGATGCTGATTGAAAACCGAAAATTTGGAATTCTGTTCTTCTGACCGCACAGAATTATTTCAGCTACGCTGCCAAATCTCTCGATAATAGTGGGTTGATTTTGGGCTTGCTCTTGCAAAAATTGCACCCACGTCAGTTTATGTGAAATTGGGATCCTGAGGACCAGCAGCAGATGCCTGTCAACATGGACAGAGCCTTCTGACCCTCTCGTGCATCCCTGTCTAATTCTTCATCCTCTGAGCCCTACATTTGCTCTATTCAGTCATCTGCACCTTGCAGAAAGTAGGAAGTCTCTTGCAGGAGAAATAAGTAAATTGAAAGAAGAAGATGCAAATAGATAGAAAATGCACTATTCTTGCAGTTCTGTGGTTTGTAATATGCTCAGATTTAAATGAAACAACACCCAGGGACAAGCATCACATATGCAACAGAGTGACCTTTCCAAGCATCTTGTCTAATCCAGGTTGATCCCTGCAAGGCAAATAATGTGCCACAGACACAGAGTGCTCCTTCCCATCCAGCCAGTGGGGAACCTATTCTGCCACACTGGCATCAGTATGTGGAAACATCTTCTGTTCTGTGACTTCTCCCAGAAAGTATTTAGTAAGAAAAATGTTGGAGGGAATCAGCTGATCAACCAACCAGCAAATTAAAATTAAAAAAAAAAAAAAAAAAAAAAAAAAAAAAAAAAAAAAAAAAAAAAAAAA
>NW_020955557.1:930208-995673 GCF_003031625.1 Empidonax traillii
CCTTTTGCTTTTCTCACGTGGTTGGAGTTTTGCATTTCAGTGATTAATGGAGTCTCAAGATGCAGAAGGGGATATACACAAAGAAAGAAACAACAGGTGAAATAAATTTTTGGCTCAATAAATCTTATGAGCCTAAATTGCATTTCTTTTCTCTTGATTCTCTCTGCTACCTTGTGGCCAGTTTTAACATGATTCTGTATTTTCAGCTCTGCATCACGTTCTTACAAATGGGCACAGGTTTTGCCTTAGAAAATCCCCTGGATGCTACAGGCACACTAACCTGTTGCATTGCCCATCTCTAGTAACTGTTAGTGTTTAATTGTTTAATTTCTCTTTCAGTTCAAAGTTATTTTGCATTTTCCACAGACCAGCAGAGATGCCACAAGTTCATTTCTACTCCTTCTATTACCTTGGGACACTTGCTATGTACTCCTGACATTTTTCCAGCATCCGTTAATTTTCTCAGCATATCAAGCACTATTTACCTCTCTTTTAAAGTTTTTAATAACTGAACACAGAAATCCTCTAGTGACAGAACAATCTGACAGAAGGAGTATCACTTTCCTTCTGCAAAAGAAAACATGACCCTCACAACTCCAATTCCAACTGCCAGAAGCAAAACCTGGGTTTGCTGACAAACCACCTGCCTTGGATCAAACTGCCTCCCCTAGAATTACACAGGGTTTTCATGGGCTCCCTATTTAGGAGGCAAAGCTGCAGGACAAGGATGCTGATTGAAAACCAAAAATTTGGAATTCTGTTCTTCTGACTGCACGGAATTATTTCAGCTACGCTGCCAAATCTCTCGATAATAGTGGGTTGATTTTGGGCTTACTCTTGCAAAAATTGCAGCCACGTCAGTTTATGTGAAATTGGGATCCTGAGGACCAGCAGCAGATGCCTGTCAACATGGACAGAGCCTTCTGACCCTCTCGTGCATCCCTGTGTAATTCTTCATCCTCTGAGCCCTACATTTGCTCTATTCAGTCACCTGCACCTTGCAGAAAGTAGGAAGTCTCTTGCAGGAGAAATAAGTAAATTGAAAGAAGAAGATGCAAATAGATAGAAAATGCACTATTCTTGCAGTTCTGTGGTTTGTAATATGCTCAGATTTAAATGAAACAACACCCAGGGACAAGCATCACATATGCAATAGAGTGACCTTTCCAAGCATCTTGTCTAATCCAGGTTGATCCCTGCAAGGCAAATAATGTGCCACAGACACAGAGTGCACCTTCCCATCCAGCCAGTGGGGAACCTATTCTGCCACACTGGCATCAGTATGTGGAAACATCTTCTGTTCTGTGACTTCTCCCAGAAAGTATTTAGTAAGAAAAATGGTGGAGGGAATCAGCTGATCAACCAACCAGCAAATTAAAATTAAAAAAAAAAAAAAAAAAAAGCTAAAAACCAAATTAACTGCAGCACTGCTATGCATTATGTATATTACCTTTTAAAAATTAAACATGACACAGAGGGATAAATCTGGACATCTCAGAGAAGAAAACAAACTAAACCCAGAGCGTATTTACAGTTTTAGGTAAGGTTCTGTAAGACCAACATTAGAGAATGAAAATCCTTTTCCATTCAGAAACTATATTAATACAAATGCTTGCGTTTTCTAGTAATTCTTTAATAATAGCCAAGATAAAGACATTCATATTGTCTCAAAATCACACAGTGGGGCTCAATAGTGATTCTCTCATTATCAAATTTGCTCAACATCCGAGTCAAAACATGATTTTTCTAACCAACTACATTCTTCATTTTGGCATTGTAATTCAAGCTTCTGATGTCAGAAACGATTATGAGAAATTAAGTAAGAGAGAATTAGCTGAATATAAAGGAAGTATACATGCATCAGTCCCAAGAGGAGCTTCTCCTTGCTACATCCATTGCTCTAATAAATAAAACAAGCTTTGGCTCTTCTGTACCAATCATGGTCAAATTCTGTTCTGGAAAACAGACATTCATTCACACCCAGGGAAAGGACTACATGTCTCACAGCTTAGCACTCATCATTATTCAGGCAAAAATGCCTCAGACCACTAGAAATGGGAATAACTCCTTGCAGTGGTACAAAGTGGGGACGGCCAGGCTGGGGAGCAGCTCTGTGTGAAAAGCCCTGGGGTCCCCTTGGATGAACAGGAGCCAGGAACGTGCCCTGGCAGCAGCTCCCTGGGCTGCAGGAACAGAAGCACGGCCAGGACGATTCTCCCATCTGCTCAGCCCTCATAATTCTGCTTTTAGAACAACTGCATCCAGTTTGGGGCCTTCCAACACAACAAGGACATCAATAAACCAGAGCAAGCCCAGGGATTGTCTCCAGGAAGGCTGGGGGCTGGAGCACTGGCTGTGGGAAGAGGGACTGAGGGAGCTGGGTTTATCCAGCCTGGGGGAGAGAGAGCAGCTTCAAAGTAGCTTGTTGGTACCTGCAGGTCATCAAAAAGATAAAGCCAGGTGCAATCTCTGTCCCTAGAGGTCTTCAAGAGCAGAGTGGACATCAGAGATAACCCAGCTTTGAGCACAAGACTGGACAAGAGACAGCCAGAGGTCCCTTCCCACCTGAATTACCCTCTAACCTTGTAAACCTAAATCTTGAGTGCAAAATTTGTCCCGAGGATCAGACAGGTTATCAGGGAAGATGTCATTTTCCCTGTTTATAACAATATCATCACATGAAGGATTAATAACAAGGCACAGCATCAAGTGCATATGGTGTGTTAGGTGTTCAAACTCACTGACCTTGGCAAGCCAATGACTTTATTACTGGACATACAGAATATATATTTATATATATCTGGCTGGGAGTAGTGACATGAGAAGGCAGGTCAAAGTGTCATGCAACAAGACTACATGAAATTAAAGCCTGGAGAAGCAAGGGCTGAAATGAACCTGAAAACTATTTCTTAAAGAGTTTTTAAAATACTGAAAGGAGATAATTTCATCCCATTATATTATATGGTGAGTAAATTTTTCTGTCAGTTCATAGTGATGTGTCATTTCTCTTGCCACTGTTCAACTTCCTTTGCTCCATAATTTCTGTACTCTATTACCCTGTCTTATTATTTTCACAAACTGAATTTAATTCCAATTTTTTATTTTGTCTTCTCTCAAGTTCCTTGAATATTCCTTGAATAGTCTCTTGTCTCTTTAGCACAATTAAGTATTTTCTGTGGGTTTTTTTCCCCATGGCATTCATAATGCTGTTGTGAGAGCCACATCAGCCACTTACAAAATCCATGTGACATCTTTCAATCTGCTATTACCCCATAGAGCAATGGATATATTTCTAAAGGCAAACATGTACTGCTGCACTGAAATGAATAAAATCCATAAGCACACTAAGTGCAAAGCAACACAATGAGCCAACACAGAAACACAGCAACAAATAATCAATATAAATGAATCCATAAATGATCAACTGGTGATCTCAATCTAAATAACTGCTAAGAAAGCAATGTTTACCTAGGAAGAAATGAGATATTTTACTCTGATATTGAACATTGACTTTTTGGAGAGAACGACCACAGGTTTATTTGATAGTTTTCTTTGACTTGGCATTATATTAGCAAAATTTAATCTTCAGTATCCTTTATGCTTACTCTTCCCCTGAAAAATGGCCTCATCTCAGTTTGTTGGGCTAGGTTATAAAGCATGTCTCACTAAAATATCTCAATGTTTTTTCACTGTTTTTGCCTCTGAACTTCCTGCAAGACTCGTTTTGCACCTACTCATCTCTGCTATCTCTTTGCCCTGACAAGACTTCATACAGTGCTTCTGGGATTAAATCCTAAACTACTAAAAAAAAAAAAAAAAAAATATCCATAATATTCAGTATTTGCACTGGTTTGTGCACGGTGGGATGTCAGGGCACGTGAAGCAAAGCTTGTACTTCACATCTGAGAGGAGAAAAAAGAAATCATCTCTGAGGGAGCCATTCCTGCAGCCTGGACTAGAAAAAGCCAAAACCTCTACTGTATATATAATAACTGTACTACTAAACTACTAATTGTAAACACCATCTCTCTAAAAACAGGAGGACTGCCAGCATGGGTGAAAAGTGTTGTCTCAGGCCCATCCCAGACTGTGCTGTGCAATATGCATTAACAAACCAAGAGGGGCCCTGAAAACACACACCCAATAACACAAAAGGGAAGATGTGCTATGATCCCCTCTGTCTCCTGTCTCTTGCCAAGGATTCCAAATATGTTTGACCTGAGCAGGAAGGGTTTTCAATTTCAAGAGCTAAGGACATGGTAGCACTTTGTGAGTTATGGAAACATTAGTCTCACTCTGGTTTCACGTGCTGAGGTTTACTGCATGAAAATCTGTGACAAAGAACTGAACAGGCTGCAAGACTTCCCCTTTCACACTGAAATCCTCCAACTTCCACTATCCCCGAGACCTCTGCCGGGCAAAACAACAGGTACATTGGCTTTTCTTGGAACAAATCTGTAGATCAAGCTTTAATTTTTGACTCAGGAAAAGCCCAGACAAAACTATACCCAAGTAATTTTACATCCAAGTCCTCCTGTTCCTTGAGACATTAAACATATAGAGCAGCTGGAGCATCTTGTCTCTCAGAAAACTGTCTCCTTCCTCTAATGAATCTCTCACACCTCTGGACTGTGGAATAGGGACACTTGCTAGGCTAGAAAGCCACATCTAAATTTCTTGGAGGCAGGCACCATGATTCCCAGCACTAGCACATAGTTTTCTTACAGAATGGGGCCAGATGCTATTCCCTAAAAGGCTCCAAAACCTCTCTTTTCAGAGGCAGCATCAGACAAGCTTATTGAGCTACTACTACACTTTTCTCTCTCAGATTGACTGATAGCAGTCAATAAGAATCACTGAATGTGTGACATTTAGAATATGACAGGCATATTCTGAAATTTAATTATTGCCCCTAAGTGACACCTATTTTCAATGCAAATTTAAGAACAGAACCTTCTGTCATCAGCTAATCTTGCAAGATGCAGCACTCCCTCGGTTTACATTGATTTCAAGTGAATCTGATCGCAGTGATTGGCAGCCAGATGCCCTCTGCCTCTCTGAGGTTCCAGCTTTGCATGATTTTCCCTTTTTCAGTCTTGCTTACCAAAATGTCTAGCATACTTGATTTCAGTCAAGCCTGGACAAGACAAAGTCAGTGGTTTTCTGACTCCACGAGCGAAAAACAAACGAAACATAAGAAATCAAATGAAACTTAAGTTCCTGTTTGTCAAAAACTACTCAGAGAGAGAGAGAGAAAAATAATCCATGGGTACATAAGACAGCCACTTTAGCAACCTGTTTTGATGAATCCTCACCTATGGAATTAGAGTAAGTAAAACAATTGGACTTCTGAGTGAAAGAATTTACAAAGAGGAACGAACAAACTTCATCCAACACTCACATTAACAAATATCTGACTCATTTGTGGGAATAAAATAACTCAGGTTGGTATTTAACAGCTGAAGAATAAAACTTTGTGCAAACTGTGGTATGTACATATTTGATGCAGAGCAAAGATGAGACTCCTACTTCCAAATAAGAAACCCCATAAATTTTATTGTCTGACTGTCACAGAAACAAATGAATACTTCTGAGAGTACGAGAGGAATAACTACATAAATTAACCATTTATTTCCCTGTATGTCTTATGTTCTGTGCACAGCTATTTTTCAGGTTTTAATTTCAAATATATATATAGGGAATAAAAAGAAAAAACACATTTTCATTTGCTTAATTAACTGCCAGACCCTTTGGCAATTCAGTCCTTTTTATGGCACTGAAGTGAATATATTATTTCAAGTTTATGCAGAAGTCTGAAATTTATCTTAAACCTCTTGTGTCTTTAAGGTCAAATAACACTGAGGAATAAATGACTAATAATGTTTTCACGTGTAACTTAGGCACTAAAGACATAGTGCAAGCATGCTGCTCTCATAGTCTCTCTCATTTTCCTTTTGTTTTTCCTGTATCTTCTTCAAAGTGATAGCAGATAAAATAACATCATTACTCTATAAAAGTCACAGTATAAGTATCAAGATATTATTTTTCACGTGAAACATCTTTAAACCTATTGCAGCTCTTAATTTCTACAGGAAATAACAGTTTAGGGGTTTTCCCTCCCCCCATAGGAAAGTCTAAATACTTTCAATTACCATATTTTTAACGTCTGACATGTTGATGGTCAGATGTTCTTCGATGCTCAAAGATAGATTGGCAGAAATCAGAGCAGTGTAAGGGCTTACAAAAATGTGGTATTTACGTTTGGCAGCAATTACTTTGTGAAAAACACAAGGTGACTCTTTTTCTGCTCCTTCTTTCTTCTTTTTTTATATTTTTCCCCTCTGAGTTTGGCATGAATCAAAAGAGCTAAAAACTAATTTAACATGACAAATGCTTTCATCACTCCCTTAACCTCTGAAGTGAACACTCTGACAAAGACAATATGTGTGGTATATGCTTTCCTTTTGACACTTTATAAATTACTTTCTTGTAACTGGGTTTTACCACCAGCCCAATATCTTGAGGATGTCCTAATTTGAATGGCTGCTTCTACATTCTTCATATGTCACCCCTGGATAATAGGAATAACTCCTGGGCTTTGTGAAATGGCACAAGTCTCAGAGAGGATTGTGGAACAATTTTATTTCCATCCTGCATGCCGGAATTTACTAAAAAGGTTGTGCAATTCTAGCAGCTAATACTCTGCACTTCACTCACATCTGGCTACTGAAGGAACAGGGAGAAGTGATAAACCTGCCTTTAAATACACAGACAACTTGTTTATGCCACGTAAAGGGAAAGTTAACTCAAGTGGTTTTATTCCTATTCTCTGCTATTAAAAGCAGTATAACAAGTCAGCCATAGAAACATCTTAATATGCTCTTTTTCTTATCTGATTTTTTTTTCCTCGGTCCATTCCTTTAACCAAAAAAACCCCAAAGTCTCTTGATTTATTTTCAACCTGGTAAATCTGATCTGTGTCAAATTCCTGCAGAAATCCTGCCAGTGTAAAGGAATTCCAATACAGAACAGTATGTCTAAGATGGCAAAACACACACAGAACCAAGGATATTCTGCACAAACAGATGCCTTCTGACAGAGAACCAGTGCAACTTGCAGGAATTTTTCCCAGATATCAGTCAGGATAGTTTTCAAAGAAAGATTTAGGAAAACTCAGGTAACAGTGTTACTGACTGGCCCATAAAGCAAGAATCTATCTAAATAGCTAAACTTCAATGACAATATTATGATCTAAACAATCAATCTATATGTATCTTAAAAAAGAAAAATAAACTCCAAAGTTACCTTCTAACAAGGCATATTGCCATTATTTTGACAAATGTTTACTTCTTAAAATCTCAGTAGTATCTTTATTTAACATCAATTATGTAGTGCAGCAAGAAGTTCCAAAGGGTATTTACACACTATGAATTTATTTTGAAAGCTTTAAACATACTGCCTTTTCATTTCATTCATTGTACTTTTACTTGTGTGTTAGTGGAAAGGCAATAAGAATGCCTCATATTTTTTTTTTAATATTTATTATTTTCCATCTGTTATGAGATTATTTTTTTTCTTCTCTCTTTAAATCACCCAAATTAGCAATTTTTTTGTGCCCCCATCATCTTAGGCAGCCCTCTGAAAGTCCCATGTTTAAACATGAAGACATCATGTTTTCAATGACTTATCCATATCAATCCATTTATAAATCCTGAAGCCTATGAGAACTTCAAAGTACTCTTTCAAAATAATTACCTCCTATTTGCCATCATTGCCTTTTTCGTTTAGTCCTGCAACAGTCTTGCCCAGCACTGATACCCAAGGAGCAGAACCATCTGCTGCAAGCTTTGGGGGCTTTTTCCATACCTGTTCCTTTGAGGTAATGTAACCCCAGTGATACAACCTCTGCTGTGGTGCAGAGCAAGAAATTTTCTTTGTGGACACGTACAGCAGAAAAACATTACCAGCACCTTTAATGCCTCTCCTCTTTTCAAATAAGGAGATGATTTAGCACCTTAAGTCATCCTGCTGGAGGACAGCAAGGATTACTTTATAGCTGATGGTCTTACACCTGCTCTTTGTCATGTGGAATGAATTGTATGAGTTTTTGCTGAGAGTGAGGGAATTAATTTAATAAATGGCCTAACTAAAGCACGTCCCTTTTGCCTAAGGCTATGCAACTGCTTTTTTGGTTGTGGTTTTTTTTTTGTTTTGTTTTTTGTTTGGTTTTTTTTGTTTTGTTTTGTTTTTTGTTTGTTTTGTTTTTCTGTTTGTTTTTTTCTTTTCTCTCTTTTCCATCACTTTAAATTATGATCACGGTGGATCGATCAAATTTATTCAGAGGATTAATTCCAACTATTTTCTGGTTTTGACATATATTCTTTCCTGTGCATGTCATGAAGCTTGTCAGGTAACTTCTCATTATTTAATCCTTGAGCCAACACTCTCTTCCTAAACCCTGCTTTGTTGTGTTCCCTACCAGCTCTATTGTGCTCATCATTCTTTCAACAGAAGACCTCAAAAACTTCTGTCAAAATGGATCGCTTATGTCATTACCTGAACTGATACATCATTCATCAATTATTAAGAGTCAATATATTGCTGTACATTCTCTCTTGTCTTTTATGTGAAAGTGTATAAAGCAATAACCACGTTGAAAAGCTTTGATTTGGATTACAGTAACCTAAATACCAAGGAAAAATACATTTCATAATCCATCACTTCAAAGTTATGCACATGATTAAAATGTTCAACTTGCAGTATATCATTTCCCATGTGCATAATCACTCAAACGGGGAGCTGTTGTATGATAACTGTCAAGTTCAATGAATCATGTGCTTTCCAATCTTTTCATTTATGTATCAAACTAAGCTTGTTATTCTTCTGAGGCTTTCTACAGAAGAAATGCAGAAAGATGGTTAGCCCTGTAGTACTGAGTATGTTGGGATGTAGGTCTGGACTATATGGCAGCAATAAATAGTCAGCTCTTACTATTCTATATATTAATTACATATTTCCTGCTCATTAGCAGGAAAAATGGGATTTTCTAAGAAAACAGTGTCTATCCTGAAGAGTCAGATTATATGGGATAAAAAAAAAAAAAGAAAAGAAAAAGAACAGAGAGAAATTCAGTACATCTTTATAGGTGAGTGCTGTATATGAGTATAGTTTCAGAGATGAAATAAAACCCACACAGAATAGATCTGGAAAGTATTAACAGAAAATATCATCATTATACCATAATTTTGCCATTTACTCAGAGAAGAGAGTTTGTACAGCACATCACTGTCACCAGTGTATTGTTGAAGGCACTGGAAAAGGTACAAAATACACAGCTAGTTTGTGTAGACACTTAGAAAAACCTCTACAACAGAGAATGAGGGGGATACCCGGGGAGGAAATCAGAAATAGTTAAATTAAAAAAGACAAAATATCAGAAGCATGTTAAAAAAAAATAAAGAAAAATCTCAAAAAAACACATAAAGTGGTTCAGGACATGACACAGAAAGAATGAGGACATGATACAGTCACTACCAATATATTAATCATGGGAAATAAGCACAACATTTAGAGGTTGTATACTTTTCCTTACAAAAGTAAGGGTGTGTGGAACATGGAAAACAACAGCACACAATATGGAACTATCTAATGATTCAGGTCTAAACCACCAGGACTAAGACACACAGACCAGTGTAGACAGAGAGCTACTAATCAGAATGATTTTGTGGCTTTTATCTAAAGGCAGCATGCGATGGTAATATTTGAATTCAAATGCCACTGGGTTATGTTACTTATGTTCACTGACTACAACCATGTTCTCCAAATATTTTTTAAATGTATGGTAGTACTTCAACAAGTCATTAAATCACTCTGCTTGGACCCTCTATGAGAGGTGCATATCTAACACCTAAAGTTAACACTGCACATTAAGAATCCTGAATGCAAGTGGAAGAATTCTTGTTTCCACTGCTCTTATGACAGTGAATGTGACTTGACCATTTTAGTTTTTTCTCATTAACCACTAAAAGGAACAATAATATTCTTTGCTCATTAAGAACACAAATTTGTGACACACATTAACCGTCCTTTTACCTGCTGAACTTTCACTTGCTGACACAGCCCTGGGATTTGACAGAGAAAACACAGCCTTACCTATGAAATACGCCAGCAGGATGGCAAGCAGGACTGCAGCAGCAATTGCAGACAAAGCAGCACATTTCCAGCTGCAATACTTGGAGGGTTTTTTCAGCTTGAACGCGTTCCTAGAGAATGTATTTCTAGGTAACAGCCTGGGAGGTGGAGTATAAACCGTTCCTGAGGTCAGTGGGTAACCAGGGGAAGAGCTGCTGAACAGCGGAGTAGTTCCAGAAGATGTCTTAAACAAGAAATGCCTGCAAAACATAAAATGGAACACAGCTGAAAATGGCAAGTCCTGTAGTTAAGAAAGAACATCTCCTACTCCTATTACACTCCAGGTGCCATAGCCTGTTGAATTTAACTAAAAAGGATTTTGTATGAAGAAACAGAGATGGAAATTCTCGTAGTCTTTTTGCTCTCAGAGCTTAACAACTGATAGTAAAACACAGCGTCAGGATATCTTTCTTAATCCTTGCTGTAATTAGATGCAACTTGACCACGCAGCAGCTAAAACACAGCATGACCAGTGAAGTGTCTGTGGAATCCACCACCCAACAAATACTCTAGGAAAACATTATGAGTCTCATTTACACTCTTGGCAAAAGCCACCAGCAAAAACCACGAAGCACACACTGAGCAAAACCCATAGTCCTGTAAGAAAAGATCTGCCAGAATTAGAACTAACCACTATTTTTTTTAACAGTACACAGGTTTTGTTTGAGCAACTGAGAAAATCACATGACTGAGCAGAAAAAAGGAGGACTCAACTGCCCGTGCATTTGTTAAGAAGAAAATAAAGGACAGAATATACTCCTTAAAAAAACTCAGAAAACTCTGTCAACACATTCCAGATGGAGGAAGTGGAGAAAGCAAACTGTAAGACTGATTTCTTCAGATTAACTTCTCACAGTCAGGCAGAACTAGCTACAGGCACGTTCTCAGTAAACAATAGAAAGAGAAGCACGGAACAAGGGCAGTGGTCTTCGAGAAGGCCACTTGGTTTAAGACAGAAGAGCTCTGAAGATTTATTCCATTCCCTCTCCTTGACAGCTCTAAAAGTGCTTCCTGGAATCAGACAGAACGAAGACATTCCGTAATCTCCAAACTCAAAATCGCAGCCTAAAATAACCCAAGTCTTACTTCAAACGTAAAATATGTTTAACATTTTTATTCAGATACAATCCAGTATGTCGCTCTCAAACCACCTGTTAGAGCTTTAAAATCCATGTCAGTCACTGTTTATTACAGCAACAATTTGGAAGTTTGAAGATGAAATGTGTTTCCCAAGTACTTTTTCCAGCCCACCATCATGCATGTGCCTACTGTCAAGCATAGATCAGTGTATGCTTATTTTACAGAATAGCAGAAGTGATTTTAAAGTATATTAAAGCATTAATTTTGAAAGGAAATCCAGAGTAAAATAAATTACACAGAACTTGCATAGAGGTAGAAGGCAGTAAAAGCAAGGCTAGCCAGGTTTCACAGTTTATAATTAAACATTCCCATCTGACGACAGCCTCAAAGTATGGTATTTTCTTTAATTAATTAATAAACTCAATTAACAAGAAAATTATTTAGTTTAACACTGTCTTTTTTAGTATTGAATTTCAAAATCCGAGTGACCTTGTACATCCCTTACAACAGTGACCAAAAGCCAGTTTGTTTCAGGAAATATTTCAGTCACCAAAGGCAGTGGCAGTATCCACTGTCTTAACTTTTCCCTTGTGCTTTGGAGACTTCAGGCAGATTAATACTAGTTACTTAGCAGAAACATTGTCTTTTTTTTTTTTTTAAACAAATAAAGCTGCCCTTTTTTTTCCTTATCCCTGAGGTTCATGAGAGGTTATAATTGCTTCTTTTCTGCACATCATATGTGATCTATGAGAAAACACAGTAAAAGCAGATGCCAAAAGGGTTCCTCCTCAAAATTACCCACCCTTTTAAATTAAAAAACACATCTTCCAGTTACACAAAAACAAGAAATAATCAAAGTCTGATTTCTTGAACGCTTCATTTTAAATGTTTCTTTACTTTGCAACAGTTCAATTAAAATAACTCTTGGGGAAATGATGTTAAGGTGCTGGTTGTGTTACAGTGGGTCTACTGACTCTTCTGTCTGGTTAAAACCTGACCAGCACCTGGTAGCACAAGCAGGTTTGGTCCATTCTGCTTTGCTCTTCAGAGTTGGCAGCACAAGACCATTTCCATGTCTGGAGCCAGGGACTGAAGGGACATGGAGCATGAGGAAGGTGGGAAGGACAGAAGAAGGAGAGACCTGGTGAAACAAAGACTTATCTGCATCTGTCTCAGTCCAAGACCCCCTTCTCCTCCTGAATCCTCACAGCATGAGTGACCTTCTCAGGTCGGGACATCAGGGTCTACAACAAGTTCTTATCCTTTTCCTGCCCAAAAGCAGATCTCATAGAATCAAACTGGAAATTGCTGTCCTTGGAACTGTCTTTATCTGAAATGTCAAGGTTTTTAAACCCAGGAATTTTATGTCCCCTTTAGCTGAGAAGGCAGCTACAGTACCAATGGAAATTTTAATATAAAGCATTGTTAAAGTAAACTCAGATATATAATGAAACTCTGCTCCCATTAAAACTGAATTAATGAATATCTAGATATGCTTTAATAGAACATGTCAATCATACACTGTTTCATGTGAGAAGACAAAAAAAAGAGTAGAACAAAAAAATACTTCCACCGTGATCCACACTGAGATACATAAAGTATATAAAGAAAATCAAAACACTTATCCATACAAACATGATCTGTATGATACTGTTAAAACTAATCAGAAGTTGGTAGAACAAAACAGGCTGACTGAAAAGGATACATGGGACAGTGCCATTCTCAAAGCAAAGAAGAAAAAAATGTCATTGGAAAAACCCTGTGTCCTACCCACGTATTTTGAAAGTCAAAAGTTCCCCGACTCCATATGAGGACTCCTGACAAAGTGACAGCCATCAGAAGACAGAAAAAATACCTGAAAGTACACAAGTTCTGGCTTCAAAAGTTTAAAGAAGACATTTAACTGAAGATGTGTTAAATATCCACCAAGCCACTCTGGAAAACTGATACTCCCTCCTGAAGCTGGAGGTCAGATTAGCAGATATACCTTAAATTACAGCAAAGCAGAACAGAAGGACTGAGAACACAACGGACAAAACACTTGGACCCCCGGAGTTTTAAATCTGGATTCAGCCACTAATGGAAATAAATTGACTTGTCTCAACTCTATCCCTAAACCCAATGATCTATAGCCATATTTTTATGTGAGATTTGACATGCTCTGGTACAACCAATTGTCTGTGGGCTGAAGCTGCACAGAGAGAACATGAGCATTTATCAACATTAATTACAGCCTCACAGCAGTAAGGCTGGGAGCATCGTACAACGCCTGCTTATGAAAAGAATGATCTGATTTGTACCAGTTCACTTAATTTCAAATACGTTCCATATAAGAATTAAAAAACTGTATTCTCTGTCTTACCTGTTCACCCATCAAACACGATTAAGAAAAACACATTTTCTGCCTCACAATTAGCATTAGTAATTTGAATTAAACTGGGACTAATTCTCTGTTTTGAAAACAGGAGAGTAAATTTGCCAAATCTCATCTCAGTCTCCCTCATTTCTGCGGATCAATAAGACAATCTTATACCGAAAAAAATACAAAAATATGACTGTCAGCATGCGATAATTTGGTAATTTAGGTGCCCTTGAAAAGCCATGGAAGGAGCCTGGGTGCTGCTCACAGAACACAAGCGAAGCCTGCAGGATGAACCCCCTTTGTTTTCAGCAGCGTGGGGGTCACACAGGGGCACCTCATCACTGGCACCAGGAGAAAGGTGACACCTCTGAAAGTTGAGCTTGCCAGGGGACATTTGCCCACCCTTCTGTGCACTGATGGTAAATGGAAAAGGCTACGTTTTGCTTTCTTCATTAATTCAGAGCTCGCTCTAGCATTTATTTTCCCACAGGTCATAAGGATCTCTGGTGCTCAGGGAGTAGTGGTCTGACAGAGACTGTATTAACTTCCATATTCTTTGAGAGAACAATCGTTTTTTTCCCCTCTTTTCTGGCCAGATTGTCATGGCAGCACACGGCAAGAATGAGTGGAGAGAGAAAAAAAAAAGGGTTTGTGATGAAAAACTGTAACAGAAAAGAAGAATAAGACACTTTCTGACATAAATTGCTTCTTTCCCTCCTCATACTATCCTAAAATTATTCTGTATTTGAAAAAAAAAAAAAAAGATATACAGAGAACAATAATGCTTAAATTGTCTCTTTTTTTAACAGCTTTTATAGAGTTTCAATAATAATTAATAAATAGAAAAGCTACACGCCAAGAGAATAGAAACAGTTCAGTTTAGCTGTTCTAGGACTTAAAAATACCTTCAAGCTGTGGTAAAATCACACCTGTCTATAATTTTATTGGACATTTATTCTTAGAAGAAAAGAAACAATGGAATATAGAACATAACATGCTGGCTTTCATTGGGAGGGAAAAAAAATTTTTACGCTTCAAAGTCCTCCAAAAAAGTAGCCATGAGTCATTTTATGTCAGTGGAAGCCTCAAAGTGGCTGCCAGATTCAGACAGTGAAATTTTATGGTAGCTTTCTACCTTCCATACAAAAAGAAACCCAGAGTAAAGAAAACTATATAAGCTGTTGTTATGCCTGTAATGCAAAAATGAACTCTGAGTGGTAGACTGGTGCAAGCTTTGGTTACCTGTGTCTCAGTCTTTCTCCAAATGAGATTTAATTGCATGTTCTTGCACAAAACATGGGTCTATCTGCCAGGTTTCCACAGCTGAGGGTTCTCTCTGGTGTGGTAAAACTGCCCAGGAGTTTCTACCCTTTCTACTGCCCAGAACACAGGGACTTGGGTGCCCCCGCCAGAAAGCTCTGAAGTCAGCAGTAAAGCTTAAAACATGTCATCTTTACATGTGTAAATTGTACAGTTACCAGGAATGGTCTCAATCGTGTCAAATGTACAGATTAAACTCAGTAAAACAGATTTTTTAGTGGAAAGCTATTTAAAATACAAACATAAACCAACTGGCCATTTTATACACATTGTGCACCCCCACACCCAAATGCTTGTTGCAAACAGAGCACAGTCCTCACAACACACTGTTTCAGTGATTTCCAGCCTGCTGCAGGGGATGACACAGGAACTAAGGACACCCTATTAGGCACGGGAACAGTAATTCAGGATGAACACATCAGTGTCAAGGGGACACTTGAACCCACTGTAACCTAACTCTGAACCTTGCAGCAGCCACTCAGCTCCCAGAACAGCTCCAGTGCCAGCTCCTCAGCTCTTGGAAGGCTGATGACTCCTTAAGGGCTGGGTTCTTCACATCCCCAGGCAAAGTGTTCTAAAACTTTGCTGAGTGTCACAGAGGCTGCCGTGAGTGCCAGGCTGGCTTGTCACCACCACCCTCTAACAAAGACACAGCTGGACACGTGAAGCACAGTGATTGAACAGCGCCTGACAGCAAGGCAGGCTGTTGGGCACCCTGACCTGTCACATTATTAAACCAAACCAAACTGGCAATGTTCACAAGGGCAGAACACCTGTACTGTAGTGCAGTGCCAGCTCTGTCCTGGGTACCTCTCTACAGGGCAACCTGCTTTCATCTGGAAGATTGAGATGCTGCTGGATACAATTCTATATAACCCCCTTTTATAACCCCCTAAAGCGTTCTCTGGGGGCTGTCCCTGCTGTGTTCCAGGCCTGGCTCTGGCATGTCCCCATGGCACAGCCCTGCTGTGACACAGAGCTGTGGGAGAGGCTACAGAAAGGTACGGTGCAAAATACTGAGAGGGGAAGGACTGCTGAGATGGGGATTGGCAGCAGCTCAAGGATTTGAGAGGCAGAACACCAACATGGGAAGGCATAAGCTCTAGAAGGGGAAAACCAGGAAGGCTAGCAATTTCTGCACCTCTTTCTTGCACTGTTGCTTATTCCCCAGGAATGCAGCAGTGAAACTGCTGGTTAATGCCTAGGAAAGAGTAACAGCCACAGCCACAGACACAAAAAATATCAGTGTCTTTGCATATGCACTTACCTGACAGTGGAGCAGGATTAATAATGCAGATAAAGGAACATTTAGGCAGCTCTGCATCAGCTCAACTGTAGGAACTTTCCCTTCTCTAAGCAGAAAACCTTGTGTCCTAAAGTTCTGAGTAGCATGTTGCATAGTGTCAAGTGATGAAGTCCAGTAATGCCAACATTTGTTATTTCAGTAGGGAGCATTTTGCATTTCAATGGATCCATTCAGTTTTAACTTTCTACATCAATTAATGAACATAATTTCAAAACACTTCTATTTTAAAAGGCATATATATAAGCTCTCCACTATGTCTTAATTCAACTCCTCACTTAACAAGAAAAAAGTACTAACAGCGCTATTTCAAGTCTATAAATAATAGACTAGAATTATAAAAGAACTCTAAGAGAATTTTATCAGTCTCTATGTGAATTTAAAAAAGAGAGAACCCAAAATTTTAATTCTTTTTAAATAAAAAGCAACATCCTAGGGGTACCTGCCTCTTCTTGTACAGTCACTCACACTGCCTGTTCACTCTTCACGACCTAGAACTTAAAAATGCCAACCAGCAAGATCGTGAAAACATGCAATTATCTGCAATCAAGAAAAACTTCTTTGAGCTTATGTGAACGTGAGTGGGAGTATATCTAGATGGATTTTCTGAATCATCATTATGTATCCTGCTTTTGTAGTGTTTTCCTTTCCTTTTTTCCCAGTGTCTACATTTGTCATGAAAACGATACCCCGGCAGTCTGCTAAAAATGACCTTTCTACAGTGCTTTTGGAATTCCTCCAAGGGCACGGCCCAAACGTGCGTCAAGTCCTTGGGGATGCTTTTGACTGTGCTCTCCTCGACTCTTTAAAATGCTTTTGATTTTTAAACAGGTCCAGAATCTATGCACACAGATCCCAATTATTTGCCAAGTCCCCACAACCTTCCTGCAACCTTCACGTGCAGCAGCCAGTGCTTGTCCCAGCCCTCAGTGCCAGAGGATTGACCTGCTGTGCCTGTAGCTGCACGCTTTAAGTAAAGTTTAGGTAAGAGAAAGCTACATAAGACAAAGCAAAATTAGAGCGAGGACTTCGCTGTTCCAAGTAGTTGTTTGTTGTGCCCAATATATCCTAGAAATTTGCATTAACAAAAGGAAAAGAAATTTTGTTTCACTCTTCTGTTTCAGAACATTTTGCGTCATGTACAAAGTTATCAAAATATTGAGACACCGCTGAAAATAGGCAGACAATTGCAGAGAGCAGCTGTAGCCTGGAACTTCGACACAGGCAGAAACTTCAAGTTGATTTATTCAGTTCAGAAGTTCTGCAGCTGACCTTGACACCCGAACATGGGACAGCATGTGAGTGCAGTATTAACAACACTACAGACCATTCACTTCCTTCTCGCAAAAAATTAATATCCTTCCCCTTGCAGCATTAAATCCCTGTTCCTATGTACTCTATTCCTGGCTTTTCTGCCACACAGGCACAGTGTCCATTCCTTCCCTGGAAGGCTGCAGATACAAAAACACTGGGTGCAGATGTTTCCCTGTTCTGATGCCCCACGATTATGAGTTCAAGCACTGGTGCAGACTGAGATTCAGCTCATGCTGCTATTCCATCCATTAATTTCTCATTGCTGTCCTCAGGCTGACCCAGAGTGACTGTGTTGGAATTGGACTGGCAAAGTAACAAACATGGCTTGAACCCCAGAAAAAGGCAAATATTTTTGAGAGCAACATGGCGGTTCTTTTAAGGGTTATGGAAGTTCTTTTCAGGTTAATTTTCAAATTGTTCAATCTTTAAACTGAACTTTGCTTAAATGACCCCAGATTTGTACGACTGGTCTTGTACTACAGCCCACATGATCTAGAGAGACTGATAATCACCTGATCCTCCACAGTGATCATCATCCTTTCTCTTGAAACACAGGAGAAACATGAGGATGTAACAGAAGCCTAGCAACAAATCATTGTGAGAAGGCTCAAAGAAATTATAGACGTAGATAAAAAAATAATCTTTACAAGATATGGATGAAACTATTTCAAATTATGAGACTAATTACGAGACTAAAGAATAAGACTGATTTCTTTTTAATTAATTTTTTTTTTCGTCCTGGATGAAGTATTATTAATTACAATTGTACCAATTAATTTAATATCAATATAAAGCACGGAAACAGGTATTAGTACATGAGGCAATCCCAAACATCTGTCCATGAAAGCTCCGCTGTTCTCCTCCCTCACCGGTCACTCCGTTTCCACCAGTGTCTGTGTGAGGTTCCTGCCCCAGAGGACTCCTGCAGTGCAAAGAGCCACGTGAACCTCCCTGGCAAAGCCATTCTTTTCTCCCTGTGCCCTCAAAGCATTTCCAGCTTTAAAGCAGGTGCTGCCTCTCTGGCTGTCTGGAAGTAACGAGACTCACACGGGGATGCTCAAAGGCAGTATTTCCATCACAAATCCCCGTCGAAAGCAATGATTAAAGCAGCAATAAAGGAGCACCTCTTAACTGGAAAAGGCAGAAACCAGCACTTTGTTAGGAGGAGGAGGAGGTGGTTTGAAACAGGACTGCAAGGAGGACAATAAAAGTTAAAGAGCATTAAACAGCAGCTCCGAGCCTAAAGGTAAGGCAGCTAAATACTGCAGAAATGAACCATAAAAACAGCACCATAAAAACGCTACGGCAATGCATTACTGCAGCCTTACTTAGGGATATTTCAACCCTTCCATTACAGGCCCTTATTTCAAAGAAAACAGAACAATTATGTAGCCAGCCAGGGGGCCTCTTGCAGCCATAAAGCAGCAGCAGACTAGGGGAGATGCAGTCCATATTTGATTGCCTCGAACCAGCAGCAAGCACACTAAAACCAAGCACACATCACTGCAAGTATTCCAGGCCAGGGTGGTTTGGTCTTTGAGCAACCCATGACCGATGACCCTGTCCACAATGATCCTTAAAGCTCCTTGCAATCCAAACCCTCCTGTGACTCTAAAAATGTGTAATTAGGAACTCTGTATAGGCATTTTGCAAACTTGAACTCCACTAAAAGTGATGAGCTGCTGCAATACAGTTGGGCATAATTATGTAAAAAAATACAGCACCACAAAGGGCACACAGAGATTTGGGTACAGTTGCCTGGAGAGGCCACATGAAAACACGTGCAGGCAGCAGTAAAAGCTTCCTTTACATCACAAAGAAAATAAACCAAATGTGATTAACAACCCCCAATCAATACTGAAACAAGAGATGGAGAAAGGATATATTTGGAAAATGTGATGTCTCCAAACAATCTGAATTTAGACCAAGCTGCCTAAGACAGCAAAGGAACGAAGGGAAGGTTAAAATATTCTTACCAGAAAAAAAAAAAATAACAACATGCAGACACATGCTGTATTATTCAATCATTTCAGCAGTCGGTACTGTTAGATAAAGAGACAACTGGAATCTAAATTGTGAGCTGAGTTTTGTCGTGCTGACACAAAACATTCCCTTCAGACGGCTCGGGTACCCCTTTTTGTTTCATAATCAGTAACGTGACTACTTGCACATCATTTTCAGTTGAGAGCAGAAGCTACTGAAGGTAACTGAAAGGTGAAAACTAAAAGTTATTAAACTCTTTCCTGATAAAGCAGGTGCTGTCAGCGCTGGCTTTCCCTCCTGAGCACTCCACTATTGAGATTAATAAACAGAACAACAAGATGAAATTAAAAGGCAGTGCACTATGAGGAGGTGGGATGAGAGGGGTCAGTGTTTTGCAACAAGTTAAAGGTTGACATAAAAGTTACCAAAATGGTGTCCTTTTTTTTTGGGGGGGGGGGGCTATTGGTATGAATGTAGATGAAACACCAGTTTAAAAGTGAAAGAATTACAGGCTAATTCTGAAAGTCTCCAATGATTTTACAAGCATCCATTTCAGCAAAACTCACTGCAAACAGAAAAAAAACAGTCATCTTCTGAGTTAATATTCTTGTGATGAAACTTATCATCAAGCCCTGTCAGGTGTGTAATTTCAGAAAAGAAGAAAAATCGATCCTGAAGCAACTCTGGAATAGTCTTGGAACACAGCAATTCTGCCAGGACATTTTCTAATAGCTTAATGCTTGCCTGTGACAAACCTATCTACCAAAAGGCTCCAATTAACTGCAGGGCATCCTGCAACCTCCAAAAATAACAGTATTCACAGAGTAACCTTTTGTCATCAACATGTACATATACATTCCCAGAGTTTTCATCTAAAAAAAAAGAAAGGAGAGAACCAATGTCAGTAATGGAACTGACAGGCACCACTGTCAGGGAAAAGGCAGAAAATCACACAGCAGAATAAAACCAGCCAGGTAAATGTCCCCTGCTGTGGCTCAGGGATTGCCAGTATTATGGCAAAGAATCCTTCTGTGAATATCCAAAAAAATTCCATCCATGTAAGGTGACTGGTAAATTGGGGCAATCTTAAAACTTAAGAAATGACACATTTCTGGAACTGCCGTACCCAAGAACAATTTCAGTCGGGAACAGGCAGACCAGGTGCAGTTGGGACCACTCTACACCAAAATTAAAACTGTGTTCAAATCCTGGGTAATGATCCACACAGAAGAACTGACCCGGGCTAAACAGGACCAACAGTTTTTTATCTTGTAATTCTTAACAATAAATAACAAATTCAGGATGCCCAAGTTAATTTCTAAAAAGCAGCAGAGGCTCTCACAGGAGCAGCAGTTGAGAGTTGAGCATCACTTTTTTTTTTCTGGCCAAAGTTAGCTCCAAGCCCTCAGGAAGCGAGAATTCCTTTCCTTTCTTTTTTTTTGGCCATCTTGGGTTTGGATAAGTTGCATTTGCTCTTTAGCACCCCACATCTTCATGGCACTCATGTTCCCATTTCAGCAAAGCAGGGCAATGTGAGTGCAGCCCCCTGAGCACATCCCAGCCCAGCACAGGAGCACAGACTGGCACAGACTCCCTGCTCCTTCCAGTCTCATCATCTCCCCATGGAGGAATAACCACTGATTAACTACTGAGTAACAACAGCCTGGGTGCTGTAACTCCAACCCAGCTATAGCAGCTCCTCCCAGAGCTCCAAACCAGATGACAGTCTTTAATCAACTTTCTGGAGGGCCTGGGCTGAGGCTGCTTGGTGGTATAACTACACCATATGTAGCTACTCGGGGTGCAACCCAGCAGAGTGGCATTAAATTCCCAGAAGGCTGCAAACCAAAAGTAACATCTCAGAAGCTGTGGCAGCCCAGCAGCTGAAACCCCAGCACGAGCCAGTGGTACCAGCAGCCCAGCTCCTCCACCTGTACTCTGTGTTTATCACTATCTGGGCAAGCAACACCACCCTGCTATTCCAAGCACTTTATTCAGCACCACCACGGCCAATTTTAAATTCTGAGAGATCAGCTCTGCCAGCTCTGCTATTTAAAGTGCAAGTTAAATATGTTTGACATTCCATACCCCAAATGACAACAAACCAGAATATTTGGACCAGCAGCACGTCAGGCATTTATTTATATATTTCTCTGTCAGGCCTAAGTGCTGCACCTTTTCATTTCTATGCCACTGTTTGCCCCACAGGCATCAAGCTGCTAACACATACAGAAGAGATTAAAATGAACTCGCATGTTGGATGAGGTATAAATTAAAATTATAGTACTGTCAGTCTTAAATCTGGGATTGTTTCCCCAAGTCTCCCAAAATGCATAATGTCAAGTGAGCCTCTGTTTGTTACCCCAGGAAAGAAAAAACGTATAATTTTTCAGCAGCACAGTCAATATGAATTCTAAGTAAATTGTCCCTGAGCCCGTGATATAAATATGCTGCACTAATCTCACGAGCTGCGTGTGCAGGGACAGTCCAAAAGGCTTTAAAATGGGATGTGAACAGAGATGTTCGCCTGCCTACCTCGGAAAGCAAAGCAAATCGGGGCTGGTGGACATTCTAACGCCACGGACTCCCAACGCTGCGCCAGCCGAAGGCACCAGCGGCACAGAGCGCACCAAAAGAGCGCTCCTGACAAACCCAGGGTGCTCCAGAGGCCCTTCAGCAGCACCTCCCGGGGTGTCCATCGCAGCACCCACCTGGTCTCGAGCGGGACGTTGCTGTTGAGCACCCAGCTGTCCTGGAGCTGCACGGACTCGGGGGTGGTGGCCAGGTCGTTGGGCGCCGGGGCGGGCGCGTGGATCTGGTTGCGGCGGTTGGTGAGTGAGTTCCTGTTGAGGGAGTTGGCGGAGGAATGGTGGTGGGACAGGGAATGGTTGTGAGGAGGAGGGAGAGGCGGCCTCAGCGTTGACTGGCTGTGGTGGTTTGAAGGGCCTAGAACAGAAAAGAAAACAAATCACAAATGTGTGTGGCGGTCCTGCTCTCCTCGGTGTTCTCTGGGGAACACTGTCGGGGAAAAGAGTCAAACACTGCAAACAGGAAGCTAAGCCCGTGTGCCTCTTGGACCTGGAGGCATCAAAACATGGTTAAATAGATCAGGGATTATTTGAGATCAGCAACATAAAACAGTGTTTCCAGGCTGCACAGTTGGGATGTTGACAAAGACAATATTTAGATTTAAAAATACTTCTTTATGGATTCTCCCTGGAGAAAGCCTCCTCTGTGGAACAGAGGACAGCAGCCTAGCCTTGATCACCCTCTACATCTACCCAGAGGAACCTTTTTCCTCCCTGTTTCTATCAGGGACTTTTAGGAGATGAGCCTTAACAGACTAAAAATAGTTTTTTGAGAATATGTTCTTCAGGCTTCTATAAAATTTAACCAGAGATCCCAATGTCTTCATTCAGTGTTATTTTACCAATCAGCTTCAAATGAACAGGATTTGTGCCAGCGCAGGAAGATTAAACTCCAAATATGAAAAGAGAGCAACAGGGCACTGATGGTATCTTTCATATTCTTCCATGTGATCAGGATTTGGGGTCTGTATTCCTCTGTTTAGTAATGCCACAAACACACAGCAAGAGCTGAAAATTATGCTACTCCTTCAGCCCCTTCATTGAAAAAATGACAGATTATATTTTTAGTGATAAAAGGATATAAACTTCTCATTCTTCGAGTACTGGCACATTGGCATTGATAATGAAAACTATTTTTTCTAATCATTGAGGCAAGTGGATTAAAACATGAGAAGAAAACTGAATAAGCAGGTGTCATTCTAAACATTGGCACTTTTCTAAACAAACCTATTTACTGGTCTGTATTTAACTGCAGTTCCACACATAGTAATGACTTATGTCTAATGAAAACAGCAAAAGAGAATAAAGAAAATAAACACTGTTATGAACCACATGCTCTAGACATTGTATCAAGTTGTAGCTTTCTAGCAAGCATTAATCAGTAAATATTACAGAAATGATAACTAATGATGTGTGTTTGTTTTTAGAAACTGAAGCAAATTCTGTACTTAATGAATCAAATAATAAAAGAAAACATCACAAGGGGAAACCATTTGCAGCAAGATTGATCTTTTTATGATATGAAACAAAGAAGCATAGAAAAACTGCTGAACTGATTAATTGACTGCAAGTTAATTAAGATAAATATTTATTAAAACAAAACAAAACAAACAAAAAAGCCAACACACAAAATAACACCCCCAGAAGCAATCCCCAGAACACCAGAAGGGCATTTTACTGGCACAGCATCCCGAGCTGCAGCAGTATCCATGTTCTGCCTGGTCCTGAGCACCTGGCTTGGTTCTTCCTACGAGTGAGATGTGGCACTTAGGGACATAATTTAGTGGTGACCTGCCAGTGCTGGGCTGAGACTTGGACCTGATGATCTTAGAAAACTTTTCCAATCTAAATGATTCGATGCTCCTACACAGCACCCCCAGGACCAGCTCCCTCCTGGCACTGCTGACTGCTTGCCTCAGGGAAAAGCCATGAGAGCACCTGTTCCTCACAGCAACACAACCAGGGAACAGAGAGAGAACAGAATTTTTTGGAGAGAGGTCAATAATTTTCTTAAGTGTTTCTGTGGGCCTGGGGGAGCACAGGCTGATGAAGAACAGGCAGGTTTAGTGGGACTTGCGCAAGGTAAAGTGGAAGTTGTCCTCTGACAAGAAACTTTAAGTAGTGAATTATAAATTCTGCATCCTCAACATGTTGCCTCAAATCTACACAGCAGCTTCTGCACCTCTTTTGAATGTCTGTTGCCCTTCATGAACACATTCTAAATTTTAGGGCTGTTGTATGTGCTCTCTCCTCACTATCCTTGCCTTTGCTACATTCTTGTCTGAGTTTGAAAGAGACTATTTAGACTAGAAAGTTTTACCTTTAAAACTCCCATTTGGACCTCCAAGAACATCACATCTACACTTGGTCCTGGGCCATTCCACAGCAGCATGTGGAGCGAGACACAGCAGGAAGAAAACATGTTTGGACAATATCCACACGCACAGGAGCTTAAGTGGAATTATTCTCCTACTCTGCATTCTGACTTTAAACAAAGCAGGTTTGGATTTCAATAAGTGGGTATCTACAAGTGCTAAAATACAAAAGAGTGCCCTTGTGTTGAAAGTTACTTCAAAAGATTCATGTTTTCTCAACTTACTTAAGATGCAACCTTTCCTTCTTGAGGATAAGTGCAGCAAAGTCCTACCCAGATAAACAAAACAGTTTTGCTCTGAGAGCCATGGTAATGCCAGCTAAATAAAGACTCTCAGTCTTGTCACCACAAAATCATAGAGGCTGTTCTTAAAAGTGAGGCAAGAGCACATCAATAAATAGCATTTCTGTAACGTTAAGGAAGCAAGAGCTGAATTCAAGTCACCACAAATTAATTTAATCCGCCTCAAGACTCAGTTCCCACACAGTAAATATAAGACACTGTGCAAAACGAGCTGTGCAGAGGTAACTGAACATACACTGCAGCTGCAAAACCTCTGAAATCTGGCACAAGATGAATGTAGCATTTAATATAAAAAAATAAAACAAACACCAATATTAATGTCAGACAGATATTATACAGTTTATATTAAAACATATAAGAGCTTATATATATAAAAAGTACTAACTAGGGAGCATGCACCCACACTGGTGTATATATGAGAGAGATAAAAGCTTAATATGCTGCTTCTTCATAAACCTGTTTAAATGAATCAAAAGCAGAAGCTGAACGCTATTGAACTTGCCAGGGATATAAAATTGGATTCGCATCTGAACATCTGAGCACTTCTTTATCAGCATCTTTGCCTAAATTAAAACTTCAGCGGCAGGACCTGCAAATCTGCTGAGCTCTGAAGTTCAGAGGAGTAAATCACCTGTCCCACGACAAAGGATCAGTGGGTGGAAGGACTGGCCTGATGGATCGTAGCACACGACGTGCTCCGAGGCCTCCTGCAAATTGCTTTATTGTTTGGAAGCTTCAACTCGATGAGGAGTGTCTGCGTGGACTACATCTGGTTTTTCACATCAGGAAAGAGATTTTATTTTTGATATAGTTGCCAGTATTGGTTTGGGGGAAAACGCTGAGGAAATGATGCCTTTTCTCAATTGGTAGATGCATTAGGGGTTTTCACCAGAATACACCATAAAAGCTGGAAAATTTAGGATTTAAGAAGTCTCTTAAAAGCTTAATAAAAATCAGAGAACTGGGAATCTGAAGCACTCTCTGTATTTTGTATTTTTAAATATTTTAATTTGTCATTTAAATTCACAGACAATATTCCTAATTCTAATCAATTCTGCTACACATTGATTGTGCCGAGCACTTCTGAAAAATCAGGGCCTGGTGTCCACATAATCAGCATGTGATTCTTCAAGAGATCTTACTGCAGTCAAGAACATCAGCAATGCTCATTTTAAATTAGAAGCTGAGTGAGGATTAATTGTGTTCCAATTGAGTAATCTGAGAACACAAAGTCTGATCTATGTATCTTTGAATTCATCATAAGCTACACCACTGATTTATTTAGGTTTAATCAGAACCAAAATACTAAAGGAGAAAAAAAAATATGGTTTGTGGTGAAACAATTAAACAAACCACATTAGCACACAGGTAAAATTCAGCTGAAATAAGATGCAAAATAGCATTTGTCTCCTTGAAAGCAAACAAAAACCCCATCAGTCCCAAACCCGTTCCCCTCCACTGCACAGAGAGAGTGAGCAGAAGACCTGCAGCCCCCAAAGCTCAGCCCATGGCTGTGACCCTGCTGAGCACAAGGCAGAGTGAAGGCAGGGCTGCCCTGAGAAACATGCTCTGAGGGGTGGCCACAGATCCTTCAGGAGCCTCTGCATCACCACAGTCTTACTCTGGCACAGCCTGGCAACCTCAGAGATGAGAGAAAGCCGCTGGATCTCACGGTGTCACAGGTACATCAGCGATGGCCATGTGCTCCTGAGCACACGCTTCAAATATCACTTCTTGGCTCTTTTTACACTTCAGATGTTGACTAAGATACAAAGTGAAACTCCACATCTGTTTTAGCATGGTCAAATCGTTTTCCATAGTTCCTCCAAGGCTTTGGTACACTGACTTAACACACATACTAAATCCAAGCAACACAAGGATCTGAGGAGAAAAATTTAATCTCTCCCTCCTCGGAGATGAAATTCAAAGCAGAATCAGCAGCATCCTTGATCTGAGTAAAGGAATCACTTCCCTGCATCCCAGTTCTTGGTCAATACTCAAAAAAGTAATGTACATTGTATCTTAGTTGTGCTGAATTATCCTCTGTGCCATGATTAAATGTTAAGAAACATATAAACACCTTTTCATGATTCCTTTTCACAAAAGAATTAAAAAACACAAACATATTAATTTTCTAAAATGAACAATGATGAAATTATTTCGTTATACTTCAAACAAATATTGAACACACACACACACAAACCCAAAACAAACACACAAAAAACAAACCACAAAGCTGATGCATTGAAATAAAAAATTCCTTTCACAGCCCACAGACAACCCTTGTCAGCCAGCGCTAGAAACCCAGTCTGCAGTATTCCTAGTTCTTTATTCAAAGTCCTCTGCCACACTGTTTTCTCAAGGAAACCATATCATCTGCCATCACAATGAGTAACGGGTGTTTCACAGAACCACAGGGCCACCTTCCATGCTAAATTCATCTTCGAAGGCAGCTCACATTACTCTGAGTCAGGGAGCAAAGCGAGCACTGAAACGCCCAGGAACAGCAGTGGCACAGGAGCTGCCATCTCCAGGGCCAACTTCCAGCCTGGCATTGCAGCCTTCAGCGAGTTTGGGGGAGTGGGACCAGGGCGCCTGCCCAGCAACACACACTGGGGGTTTGTGCTGTGTCCCCTCAGTTCTCCTGTCTGCTTGCTTTAACTCTCCACATCATTGTGTGCACGGCCGTAGTTAAACGGCAACTAAATGTTCTGAAAATGTTTTCAACACATGCTGTAAAGAAGCAAGTTATCTCACTCCTAACCGTGGATACCATTACCTCTCTCTCTTGTTCTTTTAAACCCAAAACATTTGCCAGGTGTTCCTTCTTTTGTCTGCATGTTTTTACACTGTTTGAGGCAAGAAGGACTGGCTGTCATCCCAGACTGTACATTTTCAAATGAAATTCAGTAAACGTGTGGTATGAAATGGTAAGTCACTTATCAGTGTCTGCCAGCACACCACAGCCATGTCCTCGGCACAATATTAGAGTAGAAAATTAAATGTTGCTGTGACAACAAAAGAAACAACAACAAAAAAAAGCCAAACAAAAAGTACCCCATCGCTTCCCCACGATATCCAGACAGTCACACGGAAAAGGGAAAAGGTGGCTGAATGGATAAAGTCCAGGACTTCTCTATAGGAGATCGTTTCTATCTTCTCCTCTGGCTGAGCCAACCCTTGAGCAATCGTGGATGAATCACTTGTTATCTCTAAGCACCTTTACCCATATCCTTTGCAGGAGTGCTGAAGGTAGATTTCTCAGCACTTCGAGGGCAATCAGATCCTGCGGCGGGCAGAGGTAGCTCAGCCAAACCAGCTCTGCCAGCCCCGAGTTGTTGCTTTGTACGCAGCCCACGAACTGCTTCTCCACCACACTCCCCACACCAGAGGTGCCCAGATGCTCTGTGCCCACATCCAAGTGCACCCAGAAAGGACCAGCCTTCTTGGAGCAGGAATATTAGCTCAGCATGGCTGGAGCCAAAGAAATGGCAGATTTGGTCACGGTGCTGGATGGGCTGGTTGTGAAAAGGCAGTGAGCATACTCAGGGAGCCAAAGGCAAAGCAGGATCCTTCCTCTGGAGTCTAATCTGAGGGATTACAGTCACATGGCTAACTCTTTCTAGTGAGGGTCACCTACAAAGAGGTTAAAGCCCAGTGCCCTACAAACCAGTATTATCTGAGATAGCCTGTACTAATTATATTTGCAGAAATACATCACTCTAATATTCATTATTGCACTGCATGAGGTGCACAGGCTGCATAAAATAATGTCTAGACAATGGCAAAACATATCACTTCAATAATAAGTGATAAGCTTTATGTGGACTCAGTGTCCTGTGGTACTTTTATATATATATATATAACACACACACACATATACATATATATACACACAAAAATGAAAATGTAGACATACTACTTCTAATTTTACCTATGGTAAAAACAAGTCACAGAGAAATTGAAGAGTTGTCTTCTTTCTAATTGAAAAACAATCAGTG
This sequence comes from Empidonax traillii, assembly GCF_003031625.1. Classification (NCBI taxonomy): domain Eukaryota; kingdom Metazoa; phylum Chordata; class Aves; order Passeriformes; family Tyrannidae; genus Empidonax; species Empidonax traillii. The sequence goes on from NW_020955557.1 coordinate 959,028, forward strand.
CATCTCACGTATTTTCCAACCAACCTTTTCATTCAGTTGTCCAATACTGATATAAATATAAAACATGTTTCAGAGAGTTTAAGGGTGTATTTATCTTCTTCAGGTTAGATACATGACTGCTCTCTGAAGAAGGCACTGATGTAAGAGGAACTACAAAGAAATGCACACATATAGGTTTCTAAGCAATGAAGTTCATTATTACCATGTCATTACCAAGGAACATTTTAGTGCAGAAAGGTAAATGTTGTTCTCCAGACTTGGTTCTGCAGAATGGGAAAGAGTTGAACCCAGTCTAAATCCTTGCCTAAGTTCACACAGTTTGATGCACTGGAAATCACACTAAACAGAAAGTGAGGATGTAGATTTTTCCAAACAACATCCAGAAATTTCTGAACAGAAATGTTTAGGCCAGCAAGAGGCCTGGGGACATTTTCCTTATAGGAGTACAGCTGGAAAACTGCTGCTTCTTTGGATGGTCCAAGGGGGAGCCTGAAAATTTTCACAGTGACATGAGAATAAAAAGTGCCATAATTTCCAATTCATTGTGAGTCTGGAGTCAGGTGCAATAGAAAGTCATCCCTGTTACAGCGGCACTTTGGATCTTGCATCACCCAGTCAGCACACAGAGCTGGCTTCCAAGGGGACAAAAGGAATGCCAGTCATGGGTGGTTTAATGCAATGCACTACATCTTGATTATTTCAGAAATGTCACCGAATGTATTACAAAATAGATTTTGTCCAAAATAGATTTTTTTTTTTTAAACCCAACCTCATAGAAAATCTATACAAGAAAGAGTCTCTCAAAATAAATTACTAAAGTAACTGTGTCACAGGGAAGATCTAATAGGAGACTGAGATCTCAGCAATGCCTAGGTGAGCTTTTTAATAAATCAGCCTTCCAGGTACTGCAGATCTTTAAGGAAGGAAAGGTCTATCAGCAGAGTAACGATTTTGAATCCTTCTGTTGTTCTAAGTCTGTAATGTCAAGTTTCACCACCGAGAAGTTTGGCAGCTGAACTACTAATGAAACTAAATATATTGAACATGGCTTTCAGCATCAAGTACTTTCTGTTTCCCAGGCAGTATTACCATCTCTTCCCAGCAGCACTAACTTCTGTCAACTGCTAAATTTACTTCTTATTCCATCTTATACTACTGCCCTGGGACGACTCACCAGAATGCACAGAGAACACCAGTCTAGATTTTTTTCAGTTCAACAGCAGGATCAACAAAAATATACTAGTTTTCTTGTCTAAGAGGGGAAAAAAAAACCACCTGTATTTTACTACAATGCTCTTCAATGGGTTTTCAGGGCTTCAGTATTTTTTTCCCCAATATATGTAAAATATGACCTCTTCAGCACAAAGAAAGCATGAAAATAATAATTAAATACAGTTTTACCTTTGGGCTGAACCAACTGATAATCAAATGGCAAAACCAAACAATGATATATAAGCATCGTTAACATGAAGGCTCACTGACTTATACCAGTAAATACAAAACTCATGGAGAAGCTTCCTGGGAGAATTCAATTTCACAGCTCCTGGGAAGTCAGTTATTTACTACCAGGACCATCTGTTTCACAACATGTAGAACAGGTAAAAATAATTTGTGCAGAATATATGGAAAAAGTAAGAGGAATAGTTGCATAATGCTGGAGTAAAGAAAAGCAAATATAATGCAAAGTACATGTTGCACTGAATCAGGCTTTTCAATGGGTTATTTCTCTTTTTAAAAGCAGGCAAGGTACAAATAAGTACAAGACAGAAACAAGGATTTGTCTGCCTCCAGGGTACTGCAAGCTGCAATAGTACATGACTGGCATTTCTTTCACAGGCAGCAGGATTTCATTTGAATTCGTTATTGGTTGGTATTGGACAAAAAAGAATGTCAAAAACCACTCAGATAAGAAGTCCTGTCAAAGTTTCCTGGCTTTTCAAGGTACCAGAGAGGTTACCATCAGCTACCACAAGTAAAAGGTTCTGTTGGATGAAACCATGGGTTAATGAGTAAAAATAGAGGTTATCATCAAGTGGTGCATGAAAGCCCTCACACAATTTATCACTCAGCAGTACATGAGCCAACACTAAGCCAGCAATTCTTAGACAACTTTTTAATTAGAGTTTTTAGAGTGTGAAGCAAAAAAAAAAAAAAAAAAACACCACAAAAAAACCCTCCAAACCCACACAACTAAGAAACAACTGTAACCCCACAGTCACACACGGTAAAACAGAAGAGTTGGTACAAGATGATTTCAGCTCAGAAAATGATGGGTCTCTTTCACTGGGTAATGCAGCTGGGCTAGGACTTCTCAAAACACCGTGACTGATGTGACTGAGTCCAGGGTCTGATCCCAGTCCCCATCACCCACGGCCTCAGAGCCCTGTGGATGCCTGTCCTTGGCCCTCAGCGTGGCAGAGCTCAGGGAAAGCCAAGCCCCAGGGATGCCATCAGGCACTGTCCAGGGATGAAAGTGCAGGGCAGAGAGGAGCTGCCCACTCAGCCCAGCCGAGCATGGGAACTTCAGTTGTGGCGTGGGAACCAGCTCCCACAGCTGCTGCGAGTGCTGCCGTGGGCACAGCTCCACCACAGCAGCCAAAGAGCTTCCAGGCTGCAGCTGGCTTTCAGTCTGCTTGGAGACCAGGAAAATTAACTAACACCAGTGGGATGAGGCACCCACAGAGCTTGTGCTGGCCAGCAATCCTCTCAATAGCACTGCAGCAAATGCACCGCTACTGCGGCATTTACCGTGGATGAACTTACTGCAAGCTAGAAAACTACCCTGTAGCACAGCACGAACGAAGCAACCCACTGAAAACTTAGTCTCGGTGGAAAAGACCAGGTATTGTCTTATCTACATTGCACTAAATAGCATTACCAACATTTTGCAGAGACTTAGCCTTCACCAAGGTGTTGAATCCCTGTGCAACTCCCTACTATGTGAGCTTGAAGAGACTCTCAGAACAAGGCTATGGATTTTTTTTTCTTTTTCCTTTTTATAAAAGACAGCTGTCTAATCACTTGCAATCAGTGACATAGAAAACACCATCCCTACTCATCTCCTGGACCGGTGCTGCCTGCCTGTCTCTGCCATGCCCTGCCCAGGTCACCCAGCAGAATCACAACACAGCCATGCTCTGGGCTGCCACTTTCAATAAGTGCTGCTCTTACCTCACCAGCACGGAGAAGGCAATGGAATTCACAACCCGAAGAGACTGTGTAATCATCCTGGCAGAGACCAAACCCTGATGTGCTCCCACATTACCAGAACAAACAGAAGGCAGGGAACTGTAATGCCTTTGGGCAATGCTGCCTGTTCCCAGTGTCAAGTGGGGAGGGAACAGCACAGCCCTACCCATTATCCGTGTTTCTGAAAGCACAGCTTCATCCCAGGTACCCAGATCAACACAATCTTTATATGCCCTTCTCTGTCCCAAGGCCATGGTTTTATTTCTCTGAGACCAGCAATGCAAAGACTCCAGTAAAGAGCCACAGAAACACGGTATTAAAATTGAGACCTGAGCAAACACATTGCACTTCCTACTGAAGGTATGAAAGCAGCTATCATAGTTGCATTATATAGGGTTTCTTCCTTCAGAATGTCTGATCACCACAGCACTAAGTGGTGTTTAATACCATGAAAAGAAAGAGAAAAAAACCCCAGCCTTGAGGTGAAATGTTGTATTGATATTAGTGACAGTGGCAATAAAAAAGAAGAATTCAAAAATGGGAGAAGAGGATGACCACAAGATTTTATCCAACTAAAGTCATAGAAGACTAGAGAGTAGTTAAATACTAGGATTGCAGTCTGACTAAAATCTCTGGATAAATATCTGTCAACATGCAAAAATTTCAAGCAGCTTTTTCTAGCGATGTGAAACAATCAAAACCTATGCCTGAAACCTTTGCTTTAACATGAGTGTGCATGGTTGGAATCCCTTGGACAGAAAAGCTGCGGGGCAGGTAAAGCCATATTCTGATGAATTTCAGCAAGGAAGACTAAGGGACAAAACTTTCTGACACTGAAGCTGACTTGTGAAATCATGGCAGAGAGGAAAAGGAGGTGAGGGTTCTGAAATAAGTCAGACAATTCTGCTTCTTTGAGACACAGGGGAAGGAAAAAGCAGAAAAGAAGGGGAAAAGACACTAAATAAAGATGTCCTATGAGCTCTTACAGTAGCAGGATAGTAGTCTGCTACCAGAAAAAAAAGCATCTTGACAATTATTATTTCTAAATTTATATACATGAAAAATCTGTGTTAAGTCTTCTGCAGATACATGCTCAACACATCAAGACTTTTCTGCAAGGACCTTCTATGAACCACATTTTCCAAGGAATATTCACAAACAGAGAAGTTGTCAAGCTTAAGAAAGTCCAAAGTCAAGAGGACATTATTTTCCCCCTTAAAAAAAAAAAACAAACTGTAGTACTTTGAGTGAAAGTTATTTTCATTATATTGTCACCAGTTAATTACAGATATAGTTTTAGGTAGTGGGACACTTATTAGGTTTCCATACTTATCATGGAATGAACCAAAATCAAATCAGGATCAGGAATGGATTATTATCACATGCAACTCAAAAACTAAGGTTATCTTTGACAGAGTTCTAAAAGCATATGAATGTCCAGAGAGCAAAGGTTTTAATTTAAATGACTGTATCTGAAAGAATTATTCACAAACAAGGAAAGGCAGAGGAGATGTTAAACTGGATAGTTAAACATGGCATAGGAGGGGATCAAAAACCCAGTAATCTTGTACTCTGGCAACATCAGCTGTAGAGCTTTTATCTGTCAAAACTGCTTGCAGTCAATGTTACACACACTGGAGTGATCAATACCAACAACCACAATGTGACAATAATGATAATATTTAATGTTCTCTACAGAGTCTGCTGTGTGTTCTTTTAATCTGCTTCAGAAATGAAGCCTAATAAGGTAAAAAATTATCAAAATCTTACATCGGAGACTGAAACACAGAGAGCAATGAATTAACACAGAACTGTGTGACCAAGCCCTGCTCCCCTGGTTTCTTCTGGCCTTTTTCTTCTTCCAGCAGGTCTTTCTCATCTGACACATTTTCTCCTGTTACAGCAAATAAAAGCACATGAACACTAATTCTAAAGTGTGGGTGCTAAAGAGAAAGTATCCCTTACTTAACTATTGTTTCAAATAGGTTTGGTTCAGGTGTCTGGATGTGGGTTTTTTTGTTTGGTTTGTTTTTGTTAGCGGTGGATTTGTCTTGTTCATGTTTTATTTGTTTGTTTTGGGGTTCATTTGTTTGTTTTTTTTTTAAATGCAGAAGGTTTGAATAACGCCTTTCAGTAAGCAGAAACAAACGGGCAACTTCCACACTGGATAAAGATCTAGAAATGCAGTATCATTGTGCCTGACCTTTTAGCTGGCTGTTAAAAAGCAACAGCAAATAACCCCAAGCAAAACCCTGCTCACCGATTTTCCAAATGATATGTAAGACAGGTCCTGCCCATTGGAGAGGTTTACATTTTTAAGCTAATGTCCAATTAGTACATTTTAACAGAAATGCAAAAGCAAAAGCTATCCTCTACTGGGCAGGCAAACCAATCATCCTTAAAGCTTAAAGACTGTTCCATGCATATTTTCCACATAATAAAATAGTCTGGAATAAAACCCAAATTGCACATCAGTGTAGGATGCTGACAGACATCTTGATATGGTCTCACTATTTCGATTTACTTGCATATTTTTTGATCCAAGCTCAGGGGGAAATGGCAAGCTGTGCCATGAACGGAGGGGAAGCGAATCAACTGTTGCTGTGTTTTTATTAACTGAGACTCCACAAAACTCTTAAATTTATGAAATACTCAAGAAAAATTATTAAATTATTCATCAGTGATAAGACAATTAAGAAGAAAACGAAGGAACAAGTGGAAGCTTGGTCCTGAGGGAGAACAGCTGGTCTTCTCATTAAAAGTATGTTTTGGCAGCAAAACACCCTCTGAACAGAGGCAACCTGCTGCTAAAGCAGCCTCAGAGTCAAATTTAGGAGCAAGTGACAAGGGCAGACTGATGTGAAGAGTAGGTGGGGGTACTCTGGTATCAGTGTGTGGTTGGCACAAGCTGCACAGCCCCTGCTCCTGGCAAAGAGGTGCCGTGGACTATAAAGAAATTAGCTTAAAACTCAAGGAAAGGCTCTATTTTTCTGGAGTTGAGCCAGCACAGGCAAGGCGAGCACACCCTGCTCTAACAGACTGGTGCCCGGAGCCAGGGCTTTGAGGGGGGCTGAGAAACCCACCATATAACATTGCTCTCTTCCTTCTTGTCCTTCTCTTTCTGCTATCTGCTATCTTCAAGCTTTAGGTTGTTTTTTTTTTTCCATACTTTTCTTAGGTAGTTTTTAATTCTTTTCCTGTCCTGCCATCTCTGCAACAGTTCAGGAGGTTCACCCCTTGGCTCCTCACCTCTTACAAGCCATCCTCTGAGATAACCCATCTTAATCTCCTGGTAGAACAAATACCAACCAACAAAAACCCATCTCTTGCCCACAGCATCACAAAGGACCTATTACAATCCACGGCTGAAATGACTAATTAGTGACAAGCACGATCTGTGTTCTTTAAAGATAGTATCCCTAAAATATGTCTACAGGAAAAAAAAAAGAAAAAACATTTCTGTAGCGTCTGCTGAAGTATGAAATCTCCACTCACTGGCAACACCTTGTTCTATATTTTTCAGAAACTTTTCTGAATCACATCAAGGTCCATAATTTTTTTTTTTTTTGGTGACACAGAAATATGAAATCAGATACTTCATCTTAATATTGTACAATCTTACTTCCTAGTTAAGTAAAAAATTGCTAAGAATTTTCTTCCCTAAATGCCATCCTATTCTTTCACATATTTCCCCATGTGTGTGGAGTATCTTTACAGCTGAAAGCAGAAAGACACAACAGGTTTTTTTCCTAATCAAATAATTCTGCTTAAAATTGTTACTCCAATTCTTGCTTAGATTCAAACATCTTGCATAACTGGCATGAATTCTGACATCCCTGCACAACACCAAATTACTCTCAGCCTGTTTCAAAACCTGATTCATCACAGAAAATGTAACAATTCCCACTCCAATCTTTCTGTATCTATTTGTTCACTTAGGTCAGCTGGCAAAATAAGCATGTTAGCCTTTTCTCTGCTCCAGATATGTCATACCAAAGCAAGTTTTGCATAAAAAGAAATGGCATGCTACTATCTTTGTAACAGTTTTAGAGCCTTGGTTATAAATACTTCAGATGATGCTCAGACAGGAACTCAAGTGAGGCAGATTTCAGCTCTTCACATGAACAGCAGGGAGAGTTACAGATTCAATTTGGATCAAACCTATACTAATTTACCACAGATGATCAGCAAAAAAGGAAGCACAGGTAAAATAGAATTTCTGAAGTGAGGGAATTTATACTTATCACACTGAAATTTATCAGGCACACAGAGTTATCTGGACATATACAGGTACTGGGCATTCAGGAGTGCCCAGGAGAACGCTCTGATGTGCAAAACTGATCTGTGCCTGCTCAGAACAAACGCTGAGCAGGTGAAGGAAATAAATCTGCTGGCCCTGAGCAGGGCTCCCAGTGGAGCTGCTGTGCCAGACTGGGCTGTTGGGGCAAGGGCAGGCACATCCCTGCCCTCTTCCAGCACTGGCCCTGTCAGCCCAAAGCCACCACGGGGGAGGGAAGAGGAGCTGGCAGGAGAAGGGGGGGATGGCAAAGGCAGGGGAGAATCCACCATCGACTGCACCTTTCTCAGGTGAGAGGGAGCTACAAGACAACCACGAGAGCAGAGCAGGAGCTTTGGAAAAGGAGGAAGAGAAAAAGGTGCAGAGGTCCTCAAATACAGCTGCATTTCTCTTCAGGTAAGCTTCAGGGTAAATTAAAACAGAGGGGACAAGGGAACTGCATAGGCAGGAGAAATGCAGGATTGAGCAGGGTAAACTCTACTTCCCACTGCAGGCATATTTAAGCAGCTGTATCACATACAGCTTCCTCACATACTTTAGGTACCCATAATTACTGGCAAATACACATCCATCCCTTTTTGATTAGCGCTGCAGATGTGCAGCAGTTTGTGTTATGTGCACGTTTTCCTTCATTCCAGTAACACTACCTTGTTTCCACATTCAGAGACGTTACTGTGAGGTTCTATAACAAAAGTGTGAAACCTCAGTCCTATTTCAGGGGATTTTAAATATAGGAGTCCACAACTATGCACCTGTTAAACACGAAATTAAAAATATACTTTCATGGAGATATCATTATTCTTTCACCACTGTAGCTTTTGAAAAACTCCTGTTATTTTTCTTTCCCAACAAGTAGCACTTCTTGTGAAAATGCTTCCAGGAAAGTACCCAAACCCACGATCTTAAGCCCCATTAAAGAAATTGTTTTATTCCATCTACTTAAGAGGTAGTGTTTGAAGGGCCAGCTTCAGCTGAAGCAAAGACTGATAAAGGAATTCTTTTAAACCCAACACACTTCAAGATACCATTTTTGGAGTCAATCCTATTCAGAGCAAGCAATGGCAAGATAAAATTAATACTTCTATTTGTTATTCCATACCCATAAAAACATAGATGGTTATTTCCTAAGCTAACAGAAACTGATCTGTCTCTTCTTTATGCATTAACAATTAATATGGATTCTGCTTATAGACATCTGTAATGCTTTGGGCTGTATTTATGGTGTGATAATTGTCATTTTGAGACACGGAACACCAAGATGATAGAAAGACATTGCTGAACTGTTCACTCATGCTCCTATCTAAGGGACAACACTGTTATCTTGTTACAAAATACTGCCCCGAGCAATGAAAAGTTTCATAAATCTTTTTTCTACCACTGTTGTCAGCTTCTATTTTTGCCTGTGGCTGAATGTGATTATAATCTGTTTTCAGCGTACAAGAAAGCAAAGTGATCTAGAATATAATGACTGGGGAACGTTTCGGAGCCCTCCTGAGCTGCAGGATATTTCCAGCTGCTAGCAGAGCTGATAACGGACTTAATAGAGCTAATGATTTCTAATACCACTAACACAAGGCTATTTTCACAGTGGGTAAATAATGACTCTTTTGTTTTGGAAATAGTTAAGGAGTCATGTAGATGTTTGATAAGTACATGATACAGTACAAATGCAGCAATATTTAGGTAACTAATGGTAGATTACACTATAGCTAGAAGATAATATACTTTTTTGTTTCCTTCTAAGAACTTTAAAGTTTATAACCCTGTTAACACCACTGTGACAGCAAGGAGATTTCACTGTAAACAATTACAAGTAATGTTTTAATCTACGCATAAAAACACATCCATTTGTTTCAGTGCACTGCATCTTTGTTTTTATGTTGGTAATTAATATTACAAATCTTCACCAGAAATAAAATAAAAACTAATTGGGTAGTAAAAGAAATTTTCTAGAGGGCTGAACGCAAAAACTGCATGAATGGGGCAAGCTATGAATAGCACACCTTCAGTATTTTTACTTGATCATGACTCTGTGTTTCTGATGAGGATTAACAATATTTGTTTTGTTTCCTCCTTTCCCTGTGTGTAATCTGTGTTCCCCATTCAAAGGCATGTGCTCCCACCAGGGAGAACTCCGCTCCGTAGGCTACAAGATTCCCAGCAGGATTTTTTTTTTTTGTATGGCATTAGATACAAAAATTTTCCTATGGTAACAATTTCTTCTTCTCTGCAGAAGTTACATTCCTGTATAGGTTGCACATAGGAATCTCCTATTTTTCTTTCAAGACATTTGAACGTTATTTCACACGAAGTTCGTGGTAACAAGGACTGTTTGGGACTTCTACCTGGCACGCCCAGTGTTTCATGTCCCCTTCCTTCACCCATAACTTTACTTTCCAGCATTCCCTGCCTCGGGATTGCTTCTCTGCTTGGAGCCTCCGCTGGGGAATAGCTCGTGGGAACATGAGCAGCAGCCTGGAATTGCCCATCTCCCACCGGGAGGAGCTCCCAGGGTTGCAGGGAGGTCTCTGTGGTGTGAGGGGCAGGCAGGGCAGGCAGGATGGGAGCCTGGGTGTGAAATAAAACTTACACTGCAACTCTGCACTGTTTGGAAGCAGGGCCCTCAGCAGTTTTCCTGCCTTTTGAGCTTTCCGAGCTGTATTCACAGCACCAAACAGGATTCCCTGGATGGAGCTGTGTTTCCACATGCTCCCTCACCCAAAACGGGGGGTGTCAAGCTGCTTGTAACCCAAACTTCTTAACAAGAACAAGGAAGGTTAATATAGCTCTGATGAAGGCAACGAGGTAATGTTTAAATAAAATAATTCAAGCAAGACAGAGCTACTAAACTCAAAATGAAAGAAATAAAAGGACTTACGGCGTGAATGGAGGATAATAAATTGTGTAATGCAATAAAGCAATATCTACCCATTATAAACTTTATAGATTTTTAGGAAAGCATAAGATAACCCCCATTGTGATTCATTTTCACATATCTTGAAATATTACAGGAAGCAAGCAAAAATAATTAAATTTGCCTAACTGTATTTCAAGGTATGGCTTCAGTGGTTAAAGAAAATGCAAACTTAAGCAAAGAGTCTAACACGGCTGCTGGTGTCAAACCGAGAATGCAATCTCCTCCCTGCTTTGTCACTGCCATTGCTTCATTATGAGGAAAAACTTGTAGATTGGAACAACAAAAATATTTCATGGTCGAAGAATTAATATCAGCTTTTTGTCTATGCTGGTGATACAGCAGTTCTAAATGACAGGTCAAACATGCAAGGAACAGCAAGAGATTGTTCCACCTCACAAATAAATCAGGTTAAATATTGTGAAAAATACATCTATAGCAACTCCAGGTTTCAAATCAGGTTTTCCATTAGAAGGCCAAGAACTAAAAGGTTTGTAAATTCATATACTAGACAGACATGAGCAAGCCAATGGATTTAACCGTAAGGAAACCATGATCAAGTAATGTCACAATTGCAATCACTAACTTCAGAGACTGGTTTAAATGTTTCTTTTCCCTCCACACAGAGAGAGGGAAACATGAAAGCCACCAGATGCTAATGCTTTCAGAAAATATTAGGTATCACATTAATTGAATTCCTAAACACTAAGATTCAGAAATGAACTTGTTTGTTTTTTGGTGTTTTTTTTTTTTTTTTTTTTTTTTTAGTTGCAAGAATAAAGACAGAAATTCAAGAGACATCAAAAACTAAGGTAGAGCAGAGAGCACAGCTGGCATACCACTGCCAATTTGAGAGGGATGTCAAAGGCCTACATGATCTTAAAACCAAGAATATTGAGCAAGTTTGAGAACAAGATGGCTAAGCTGCTCAAAGAATAAGAATTAAGGATTGCTTAATTAAAAACAGCTACAGTATCACAGGGCAGAGCTATATTACATGCATTAGCATATAAAAATGAAAAAGTAGGTATTTTGGAGATCAAGGAGCTCTTCTTCTGTACTGATACAGGAGTTGTAATGCTGACTAAAATTAGATTCAAACACGTAGATCTGGAATTTACAATAGGAATAGACAGCTGTTAAATAAAAAGGTAATAATCAGAGGGTGAATTCAATATTTTCATTTGGAAAAAGTTTATGGAATGGAAAAAGTCTAGTAGAGAATATTTAACAAAAGGTCTTGAAACTTGAGAAAATATAGAGGAAACAAATCTTGCTAAGTCAAAAAGTTATTGATTAAAATACAATATAGGGGGTCCTGTGCCCATATTCTAAGCACAGTTTATAGCTGGACATGAGCTGTATTGAAAGAAAGTGCAGCTTCCTGTTCAATCCTGTGCATTATATACATTATTCTTTTCACCTGTGAGTCAAGCCAGTTATTGGTATGCATTGCTCAAAAAACCATCAACAGAGCAGCATAAGAACAAAGGCATCACTTAGGCACAGCCTGAGTATTAATATTGCTGTCATAAACGATACACAATAATATATTGTCTTCAATTTTCTAACACTTCATAATTTTTTCAGTGAAAGAGACAATACTCTTCTGCTCTCATTTTTTGATAATTCACAACACTCATACCACTTCAAATGCAACTACAACACGTTTGTTCTTCAGATAATATTAGTTTGTACATCTGATTTTTTTTTTTTTTTAACTCTGAGCAATTAATAAACCCAGTGCATTGCAAACAAAGCTGCTGGTCAAGGAGACATCGCTTAGAAAAAAAAGAATAAGGCTTCTCTAGATCAAAAATTAAAGAGCTACAGAGCTACAGGCATTGTTTATTCATATTTGAGAAGGCTGCAAGAGACAGGCACGCTGTCTGCCTCAATTTTTACAGGGGATGTAGAAAACACAAAAAAGAATCTCACTATTCTTAAGGGCTAAGAATAGCTTATCATTTATTTGTTGTCCCTGAATTATCTATCTGCTGTCAGGCCTGTGCAGGCACATGCTGGGCTGCTTTTGCTCCCATCCCACAGAGCAGGACACCTCTGAAAAAGGACAGTCTCTCTCCCTCCTATTTTTCTTTCTAACCATCAAGTACTCTCCAAGACTGTATTTATTTTCTTCAAGTAAAACCAACAAAAATGGTTACGTGAGAAAAGAAAAAAAATAAGGGAAGGGAATGGAAGCGGGAAAGACTGTCACTGAGACAGACTGCTGGAGGAAACACACAAAATGTATTCACTTGCTTTGATGCCTCATGATGGTAAAGCTTCCAGACCTGAATAAGGCAGCTGATTATTATCTTTGTTTGTCTTTATATATACAAATATGTGCATATGTATATATATATATATATCTTTGCTCTTACCAGTAACTCAATAAACAGTTTAAATGCACACTGCACTTTCTTATGACATTTCTCCTATTAGTCTATCAAATTTTGATACAGATTCTTTCTTTCCTAAACATATCCATCAGTACTGCTTCCTACCAAGCTGGTGACTGTCACCTCCTAATCAGTTGGATTGATCCCAGGATGCACATGAAGGCAAACAGCCTTTTCCTCCCACCCCATGTTCTTCTGCACAGTGCAGCTTGTTTCCCTCCCGAGAAGGAGTTTGTAACAAATGGTGAACTCCTGGTGCATGGAATTTACCCCGAGCAAAACAGAAGGGTCACCGAGGCACTGGAAGTCTGTGCAGTGGGTCACTATGGGCAGGAAAAAGGAGCTGTGCCCCAGCTCTCTCACTGCTATACCCCTGCTCACCTCTGATAATGTTATTAGGCTCCCATCATCAGCCTCCATACCTGAATTGATCTACCGAGTACTGCAGAGCCTGTTTCCATGCCTGCTCTCTGCCAGTCTATTCTGATTGCCCTCATTATTCCTCTTCCCAACAGAGAGAGATTCATCACTCAGTACATAAAACTGACTACTTCCAGCCCTTTGCTTATAGCTCCAAACCTGTCACCACACACAGACTGTGCCAGTATTTCCTACCTCCTAAACTGTTTGACATCACAGCTTTTACCTGGACAGGGGAGCAATATGAGGAAGGAATTGAGCACAAACTGTTAAAATGATTATTAGAAAGCAAAAAATCCACAGGAAGCCTAACAGCTTTCCAAGGCCACTGGAAATTCAAACATTTCTTGTTTAACCCTCATTTATACCACAAAGTTTTCCAGCCAGTCAGTTGAGAAAATTAAAACCAAAACTATTGTTTACAAAGACAGCAGTACCTGTAGAGCAGCCCAAGCCCTACAGCTTTCTGGATTTTCCTCGGCTCCCTGCTAAGAACGAGGAATAACGTTTTTAAACCATCATTAAGCTTCCATCCTGCGACCTCCCTTCTGCTGCCACACTATTCCTCCATGTAAATGGCATTTATTTATTCACAGGCATTGGCATACCATTACTTTTGTCAACGCCGGTCTCGCACATACTGTGTCTGAGCGTTCTTATAAACGAACTGGAAAAGCAATTAAGATTCCCCGGCATTCCGGAGCGGGGCGGGAGCGCTGTTTGTAACACAATCTCCGTGGGCGGGAGCGAGTGCAGAGTGACTGCATCTCTGCGTAGAGGGAGATAAGAGAAGTGACACAGATTAAAACAAATTGTTGATCCGTACCAGAGAGGAGCTAGGCAAACAATAGCAGTAAAAGCATAAATGTCAATTTGGAATGATAAAGGATACAATCTAAATGTAATATGAGAGGCCCCCAGACAAAAGGGAGAAATAGAAATTACACATTACTGAAGTACCAGATGCAATAAACAAACAAAAATATGTAAACACACGCATGAATATGCATGTGGAAAAATTCAGATCACAGGATGGATGGCTCAAGTAACCGGGTTTCAAAGTAAAATACTGAACCATTTCAATGAAGTTCGACTGCTAAATTTGAAGGGGGGGGGGGAAATCTTATTTGTACTCTTGGTAATTTTATTTTAATTTTGAATAATCTGCAAGTGTCTCAACACATCCCTTTCCCTACATCCTGCATTTGCATATTAATGGTGCAACTGTCCATAAGACACAAACCAATGCCAGGAGAAAGAAGCTGGCTTTTTATCTGCTGAAAGAGCTGTCAAAAGGGTTCTCTAATTGCTTTCAGAATTTCCTCTCTCCTTCCCCTTCACGTTTTCTAATAACCTACAGCAGTTTGCCAGATGAACTATAAGGTTTCAAAGCTCGTTTAAATAATCTTAGGCCTATTCTAGCCTTGGTAAAAACAAACAAACAAACAAAACCTAAAAAACAAACAGTTTTATCCAAACTGTGACCTAATAACGAGTCACAAAGATTGGTTAAAAGAGCTACCCAAAATTCACCTATCACAGCCGTGGTAGTAATATTGTTACATTTTAACATGGTACCATTTCATGGACTAAACCTTTATTTTGGTAAAGGAATGTAAGACATCTAAGAAGGTTAAGTTTAACTTAATAAAAAAGGGTCACAAATACCAAGGAAATTATCCCAAGTCACGGGTAGGAATCAGTTTCTAAAGCACAGCATTGTAACAAAAATTCACGGTGCCACCAAACCTGCTGGACAGATCCCATTTAAGATTTTAACCCGTACCTGGAATTGTCTGCAGACCTGTCGACAGCAACTTTTTGATGTGAACAAAAATCAACACAAAGCCAAATTAACCAAAAACCAAATGTGCACATGCAGCCATAGGCAGCTACACACACAAACACCTTCAGTCAGTGTGATTACACAGGAGCTGTGGCACAATTACTGCTGTATCAAGTTGTGCATTTAAATAACGATGTATTCCAGGTGCCTGGGGGCAGTGTCATGGTACAGACCACAATAATAAATGGTAACAGAGGGTACAGTTCCCTGTCAACCCCACTCTCTGCTTAGTTTAACATTTTAAACTCTTACCTTCAAACATTTAGAGATGAGAGAAGGTGGAGAAGAATGAAAACTTACAGGCAGACATTTTACTTCTCCAAAGCTGAAGTGAAATTCCTATTTGAGATAGAGTCTCCAAACATTAGGTGAATAATTTTAGATTAATGTAACATGGCATTACTACTACTGCATCTGAGTCCTTCAGGAGGCTTTTTATGACTAGTGGAAGTTACTGTTCCAAACTCTGTTATGAGGCAATTATACTGTCTGACATCAAACATCTTGCAAGGCAACCTCACTTGTGGGCATTAAGAATTAGCCACGTTAATCTCATTTTATCAAAGACATAATATTATTCTTTTGAGTGTTCTTTTTAGAAATGCGAGCTTCTGCCAAATCTGCCTTATAATCTAAAGTTTCCATTCCCAGCTATTCTGTATTCTAGTAATGCCAGCTTCCTTTTTATTTACAACCAAACAGCATTCATACTTTGCATTTTCAGTATTTTAATTTTTGCTTGTATCCTAGAGATATATTAAAAAGAAATATCAATATGCAATACTGCTGTTTCCAAGACTGCTCATCATCATTCCAAGCAAAAATGTACATTGATTTTGTAAACATTCTATTATTTTCTGCATAGTGATTTTTTAATACTTGTCTTATTCTTAAAGATGTAAATAGAGATTAATTTCGATGTAGCTGGTCCTGTGCCATTTTCCTAAAGATTAATAAAACTGATGAATATACAATTTTATATGTCCACCATTTTTGGGACAATCTTCCATCTGTACATGTGCCCCATGCATTAGAAACTCCACCAATTATTAATCTTGTTCTGTGTTGCCTACTTGAATATTCTGTTTTTCTTCCTTAGAGAACCCCCAAATTACCTGGTCAACATCCTACAAAAAACATACTGGCCTAGTCTTGCTTTAGAAAGTGGCAGAAGGCTTATACTTTTCCTGGAAGACAGGCAGCTGGAATATTTAAGTTTGCCTGTATTAAAGGGAACAGAGGAATGCTCTGTTTGAAGAGCTGGAACAGCAGCTCAGACAAGGCACGTGGAAGTGCAGTGACTCTATTGGTGAAATGCTTCCTGACATCCCTGTGTCCATGTCCACAAAAGCTTTGTTTTGCTTGCCAAATTTCCCATTTTCAAAGGCTCTGCAGCTGGTTTCTGCCTGGATCAAAGACAGGCTTTCCTCTCTCCCCTGCAGCCAGGGCTCTGGGCTGCTCTAAACCATCTACGACAGGCAACATCCCCTTTTCCAAGGTGGGAATATGAACAAAAATCACTACAAACTGGTAGCAGCAGCCTCATTCTCTCCTCTGCACTGTCTTACAGTGTCTCTGCTATAGGGACTGGTGATGAAGTCACTGGCAAATCATCTCTGCAGTGGAAAAGGAACAAGTAGGAAAGCCTGGAAGTGGCTAAAGCTGTGCCACCACCTTCTCAAGCCATCAGCCATAGCAGGGAGGGGCACCTGAATGTGTGGGATCCACAGGATCTAAGGATCTTGGACTGGCTGATGCTGGGATGTTAGTCAAGAAGACAGGAATCCTAGGAAAAGAAATGATTGAGGTGGAACGAGGAGCTGGGAAATGGAAAGGTGTCAGGAGGAAGGAGGCAATGAGAGAACACATTGAGGTTCTGGGAAAAACAAGACAGAAAGGCAGATCTAACGGAGGAGAGAAAGAGAGATATTTGAAGATCCCAGAAGAGGAACTGAAAACTATTAAGAAGGGTGAGGAAAAAAACCTAACACAACCCCACCCACTGAGCCAGACAAATTAAAGAGGGGAAGTCAGTTCATAAGAATCACTAGATGATGAGCAAGGGAAATGAGAATCAGGTCCAGACAGACAAGCAGACTGTACTCAATAAATATCAAAGCTGAAAAAGAACCACCAGGAGAATGGTGGGAAGGAATATCCACTGGGGCTGAGGGGGCAGAACAGGGCTCCAGCTTTTGGTGCAATGCATTATAGTGGAAAAGACTGAGCAAACTCAGATTGCACAGAACATTAACAACCTTCTACAGGTTTGATTTTGCAACTTCAAGCTTCAGATCTTTTAAAGTTCTGTGTGTTTTATTTTCTTTGTCCATTTTGTTGTAATACAGAAAATTACTACTAGCAAACAGAGACTGACAGCTTCAGCTGGTGAGCAGGAGCTGTGGCTGCTACAAAACACCACACAGCTATTAATTTATTTGAGGGTTATTCTTATTATTTTTCATCACAATAACATTAAATGAGCTATGTACATACACTGATGGAAAACAGACTTCACAGTTTCTGTCAACAGTGCTGTATGTGTTACAAGTTTGAATTTTTATTTGAAGATTCCAGAGCTTGCTAGTGAGTTGAACTCAATTTTATGTTGACACCAAAGCAGAGCAGATTAACTTGGAAATGATGCCCAAAGCTTGAAGTGCTGTTGGATCATTTGTCCTTATTGAATGAAGGCAGATTTCTGCATTATATTATACACTGCTACTGGTGCCACAGTTCTAAATATTGTTCTTTTCATCACTCTTTGTCAATTATCCTATGTTCAGAGGATTTTTTTAACTAAATAAATATCCGTGCATGGTGAATGTCAGAATTAGGAGAAAAGTCCTGAAAATCCAGCTCATAAATGAAATTCTGATTTCAGCAAATTCATTTTTCTCAGATAGCTACATTTGCAGAATAAATTATCATGTCTAATATCGTTACCTGAACACAGAAAACCGGTACTGTAAAGGGTCTTGGCAGAGAATGATGATAGGCATCAGAGGCTTAATGTTTAATTACTGAACAGAGTTTTCTGGAGAGTTAAGAGCTAATATCATTCACTTGCTGCTGTTGGCTATGTGGCAGAATATTGTGGTGGTTGGGATCTGTCAAGCAGTAGTGATTCATAAACTTTTCTGTGTGCTCAAACGCACAGCTGGTGGGAATAAAAAATGGACAGCTATTTATGGCAGAAAATCCCAACAGGAAACGTCTGACTTGAAACCCACATGAAAAATAAGTAGAAAGTCTTAATGAGAAGAGGACTGTGCGTTCCTGTACACTGCGAAGCACAGAACACAAATTAATTGCTGATATTTCCCTCAAGGCTCTATGTTTTAGGAGCTAAGGTGATAACTGAACTAATTCTCATGATAATTAATGAAGGCACCCTCCCTGCTCAACAAAGAGAGTGAAGCAACCTGGGTTTGGTAATACCCTCAATCCAAACAATGCAGCAAAGGGACAAAAGAAGGGGGAGATGGAAGAAGATTCAGATGTCTAATTTTTGGTTTCCTACAAATAGTAGGGACACATGGTGAGCTCTTCAGGGAACTGAAGACAAGAACATCCCTGGAGACCCACTGGCAAAGGTTTTGTGGGGAACAGCAGGCGTAGGTGACTGACTCACAGACAGAATGGGATTTTTTCTTTCCACCAGCCAGCTCTTTTGTTCCAAACCACTGAGCAAGCTGAAATACAGTGAGTTAGGGATCCACAACTCACCCCAAATATATCAAGAACAAAATATACGTCTGAGCATTTTTCTCACTTTATCCAGAGATGTTCCAACAGAGATTGCAGGAAGGTGCAGCAGAGCTGGGAGCAATCCCACAGGCACAGCAGCATCCTCCTCCCCTCCAAAGCAATCCTTCCCCTCCCAAAAAAAACCTTAGCACCACAATTGAAAATGTTCACTTTCAAAGACAATTTCAAAAGGCAAGAAGGTGCCTCTCATATCTAGATATGCTGAACAGTAATAAGAACAGATGTTTGTCGTGGTGGTCACGAGAGGTCCAATTCCTTTCCTAAATAAACTCTCTTAAACAAAAATCTGCAGCTTTCAGTACTGGCATGCTTCTTTGTATGCAAGAGTAGTTGCATACATGCTTAAGAGCAAAGAGAAAAAGAAAGAAATTATTCTTTTTCATATAGGAGCCTAAATGGAGATTAATTCCTGAAAATCTCAAGCTCGATTTTGAATATTGAATACTTATTTAAATTTGTCTGACAGAGCTCTGTTCTCCACCCTCATCTGTTTCAATCTAGTTAATGAAATAATGTTTTATATAATAAATAACAGGGGAATTACGCCAAGGAATTAACAGTAAGCATTAAATAATGAATCAATGCAAGTCTGGCACACAGCTTAAAGTTGTTTGCAAAAGAACAGATACATCAGATTCGATATTTGAAAAGGGAACAGAGCCCTGAGTTGCCTGGCAGGGGTGATCTCTCTTATTTTGTACCTGCTGGCAGAAGGCACTGTGATTCTGCCATGGCTGCAGTAAGAACTGACCCATTTACTGATAACTGGGAGAAGGAAGAATAAGAGGAGGTGGGAAGGAATCAAAAAACAAAAACAGCACAGCAAGGCAAAACCAAAAGAGATGCAGTGAAGTACAGAGCTCTTTCTCAGAGAAAGGACTAGCAACAGGCACAGAGTGTTTCTGACATGTGGCCCAGAGAGCTCAGCAAGGAGAATCAGTTCAGATTGACACATGAAAAGGTGGTTAAGGAGCAGCACCTCTCAGCACGGCAGGACACTCTCCAAAGGAGACACTGACAGTGGGCCCAAAGCAGAGCTAATTACAAGCTCATCTCTCCACAAATAGCTCTAAGAGCGCAGCTTTCCAGCTGGTTTTGACAAAGTCCAGAGTGCTGCCAAAAGAGCCCCAGCCCTCCCGGCCCAGCCTCTTCCCTTTCTGTTGGCAATGACACCACCAGCCCGCTAATCCAAGTGGGAACAAACCTCGTACCCGGGCTGTTGACAGGCTCTTTGATGATCCAACTAACGAGAGCTTCTGGAGCGGGCACAAAGGAAGGCAGAGCAGCAGCAGCAAGAAGCCAGGCCAGGAGAAAGCAGCCCAGTGTTAGGCTGGTGGCAACCAGTGATGAAAATAAGATGCCAAACTAAGACTACAATAGCCTTTGTGTATGAATGAACCCTCTCACAGCTGGCTCTAGCACTGTCTAAGAAATCAAAGGCTCTCTTACTTGACCAAACATGATCCTTGACCAGTGCTGCACTTTGGCAGGTGACACACACAAGGCTGCACCTGCAGGTACAACACCACGAGGCTGTGGATCACTGATGAAAATGAGGTGCTTTATAAGCATTAACGCATTTTAAGCAAAAGTTGTCAGTCTTTTGTAGAAGTGAGATCAGTCAGCTCCTTTACTAGAGGGACAGGGGGGTGCAGCTGTGGCTGTTCACAGCAATCAGCTCAGTTTGAGCTAAGGCAGAGCTGATTTGTGCTGCCAAATGAAGGCAACGTTTTGCCCATAAGTCTCAGCACTGGTGAATAATCAAAAGAAAAAGCTCTCAATGTAGGCATCATTACTGAGACACTCCGAAATGGGGGCCTTTTGGAAAAGCCTGGATCTGAGGCTTGCTGCTTATCAGCACCACTGATTAAGCTGAGTGCATCTCGGTGCTGCAGTATCACAGCTCCTGGGCAGGCAGGAGCAGGGGCTGAGCAGGATGGGGAGGAACTGTGCACACCTAAGGGTCACAGTTAGAAAGTAAAACAGGGATATATCCAGTTAAATGAAGGGATAAAGAGGGATTCCAGCCCTACACATCACAGCTCATGTTCTTCCTTTTTAGAAAATGTAAGCACACTCTCCTGTGGCTCAGGTTTGTTGTTTGGTTTTTTGTTTGTTTGTTTGTTTTCCTGTCCTTTACTCCAAGTTAAAATGTAGTGTGACAAATTTTCTTTAAACAAACACTGAACAATCTGTAATCTATTCCATTCAAGTAAATGGAAAGGATATAAGAGAGAACACGATTCCTAATATTACCTAAGTCAGTTTGTCTGTGGGCTGGCTATGGTTCTGAGGGTTACATCACACACTCCCACTTCTTGCTCGGATCCTGGCCCCCTGCTCTGACAGCTCTGCAGTGCTGTTTCCTAGCTGGAAGAATTCTAGTTAAGACTTTCTAACCTCCAGAACATGTATACTAAGTGGCTGTTCAGAAATATCTGCAGATTTTCATGTGCACAGTTGAACAGAACTTGAAACAAACCTCAACCTGGCAGAAGAGAAAGTTACAGAAAATGAGGTTAGGCTGAGAAAATGTACTGGTTTAACTTTTAAAAGAAAGAGCAGGTTCCTACTCTCCCTACTTGCTTTCAGATGGCTGACTTCTATACTGTACACTGTAAACATCACTTGGATTTCCATAACTTAACATTTTTCCTCAGTTTTAAACTTTCCTCTACTTCTGCAGGACCAAGCTCTGTCCTAGGCTTGAATTAAAGAAGAATTAGTTTGGAGAGAAAAACCCAAGAACCTTTCTTACACATTTCCATAGGATTTTAAATTGTCCTAAGAGGAATATTAGGGCATTGGCTGGTGATAGATACTGAAGAGATTAAAAACCACTGGAGTTAAACTGAAAACAACAAGTTTTCATAAATTACACTTTCAAAAATTGGCACCAGATGCTAATTTGAGAAGATTATAGGGAAAAATGGGTTGCACTACCTAACCCAAACCTTTACCTAATGTATGAGCTAATTTCCTTCCAAAAAGAAATCTGGAACACCTCTGCAATAACAACAAACACAGATGATGAAAAGTAGACTGAGTGGTTAATAGTAATTTAAGACCAAGTAAATGAAGTGTTTCTTAAATCCATGTCCACCACCAATACTTCAACTAAAGGTGTTTCCTCTGTAAACTTGACCTAACTTATTCCAAAAATCATGTTTCAATAATTTTGAAACAGCAAAACCAGAGAAACCATCAAGTTTCTACCTGCAAAACATGACCCAAAAAAAAACCACAGGAAAAAAAAAATCTCTTGATGTTTCTTACAGAAAATTTGACCTCACAGAAAGCCAAGACTCCGTCTTACAGTTTGGGTCCTCTCCCCTGCTCTAGGGGCACAGAAACATTTCTAGCACACAAGAGGTTTGATAGGTTGTTTTCCTTTGTTTCAAAAAATAAATTCTGATTATATGGGTGAACACCCATGCTCTATGTGAAAGCATGCAGTTGTTCTGTAGAGAAAACAGATCTAAATAATATACTACATATTTTTTTTCAGAACATAGTTCTGATGTGTAATAACGATTTGTTTGAAGTGCTTCATAGTAGCATTTTTGTGTATCTTTTAGCAGAAATTTCCTAAAACACAGTGAAATTCGAGCAAGGGTAGCAGTGTGAGGGTTTATCTGAAAAAAACCAAACCTAAATACACACCCCTCCCCAAACCAACCCCCAGCTAAGCCTTACCCAGTGCCATCTCCCAGGAAATTGTGACAGATTCTGTGAGAAACGTGGGTCCTGTGCACATTAGAAATTCCTTCCTGCAGGGTTAGCAGGTGTGGGCTGTGTCAAATAAATTTATTGCAGTCTGTGCTAATAACCAAAATTATAGAAAACCTAGATGAAAGTGCTCTGCATCCAGCTAATTTGAAGCTACCTTATGAGACAATAACAAGCTTCTAACAGTTTCCCCCTTTTTTAAAATACACTAATTATGCTTAATGTTCCCTGTCGCATTAGCTTTCATGGTAATTATATTTCAAAACTTTTGCAATTAGGGTACAGTTAATATTGTGGAATATTGCAATTATTTTTCATTGTGACACCTCTATTGAAAACTGGTGGCATAATGATCACATTGTTCAACTAAATCAGAACTGTAGAAATATGGCAAATGAACCAATTATACATTATTATTTCTAATTACAGATAATGCCCTTTTCCTTGCTTTGTCCAGAACAATTTTTCCATATACCCAGATTCTTCATAATTAAAAAAAAAAAAACCACTCTGATTTCTCCACTTTCATTTTTGTTATTTACCTAATATATATGTACAGTATGTAAATAAATATATCCTGGACATTTTATATTTGTAACATATGTGACCATGGACATACGTGTATGAGCACATCAACACGTATGGAGAGAATTTACAGCTGACACAGGTTCAGTCAATCACAGCTGTAAATGTAAATACCACGAAGTTGTACTCAGTCTGAGCAAGGATTTTACTCACTCTTTGATCCTCAGAGATAAATTCAAATGCATTCCAAATGCACTGTCTCCCATTTCTAACTCAGCCCCATACTGCCCCAAAGAACATTTCCTTACTCCTGCTCAACCTCCCTCTTTAACAAACTCAAGGGCTTTGGCTTTTCTCCCTCCAGCCTCTTGCTTGCCTTTCCATCATTAAACCCAAACATCAACCCCCGCGTTTCCAGCCCTGATTCTGTTTATTGATGCTGAATAAGCTCGAGCACTTGATGAATGACAGCAGCAGAAACGTCTAAGAACTAATATCTGTAATTGTGAAAATCTGAGGTTCACTCGGGGGTTTTTGAAGAGCTGTTTGTAATTAAGCCAGGCTGTAATTTGGTAGGCCAGGACACTCTTACACAAAAGTACACTCTGAAAAACACAGAGGAGGAGCTGGAGGGGAACTGCTGAAACAAAGCAGCCAGACAGGTAATAGGAGACATTCTGTCACTTTCAACACTTTAGCAATTCTGGGTGTAATTATCATTTACCAACATTTACATTCTTCATATGGAATTTTAATCAAAGCCCGCTTAATTAAGTTTTCATTTAAATTACACTAAACTGGTGATAAATAAATCAATGATCAAATCACTGACTTCAAACAGAGAAGACCTTTACCAAAATCGCTTGCCAAACTCCACCATCTGTACATTTCCCACCTACCAGACTAATGAATTTCAAGGTTATATTACCACGTGTAAGACATAATTTCCAGCCAACATCAGACAACGCAAAAAAAAAGCACGTCTGAGATGCTTTCACATCATTTCTGACATGAAAATATCTGAAAACATATTTATACAATCCCTTATTCTCCTCAGTAAAGAACAATGGAAGATTTAAACAGAACCCCTCCAAAGACTATTTCAGGCAGAAATCTGAAAATTGCAATTCTCAGCTTATTCAATACTGTGGAGTAAGGTTTTTAAGAGCAATTGCCTGAACAATGAACACATTTTCAAAATGAACTATAGCTCTCTCTCCTCTGACCCTCTGAAACTCTGAAAGCTGATTTGAGTGATTAAATGACAGCTGAAACTCCTGAGAAAGCTGGCACAGAATACAATTTTTAAGAATGCCTCGAAGTCCTGCCATCACTAACGTCTCAGTCATCACCCACCTTTCCATCATTTCTTGGCTCATATTAATTGATTTTTTTTTTTTTTTTAAGCTTATGTGACTTTATTTCTCTGGATATAGTATTTTTCTCGCAATTTTTTGTTTCCATTAACTTAGACGTACAGTCTCCACCATCTGCTGGGCACTGACAAAATACAGGACAAGTAAAGTGTGCAGTAGAGTGTGTTTACCCCACTCCAGGTAACACCACTCAAGCACCTCTATAAATGGGAAGGAGAACATGACCCACAGGGATTATAGTCATGTATATATGAATATAAACATATTTGATATGAAAATCACCTGAACTACATAGGTCTCCAGGCTGGATACTGGCAAACCTCAAATAACCAAACACGTCAAGCAATATAAATATCTATGAAGGAAATATGTGCGGAAATCTCACTGATAGCAAATATTATAATAGCCTTGAAATTGTTGAACAGTGGGGTTAAAAATAGTGCTTAGTGGTTTAAAAACAGGGATTGAGAAAAAAAAGTAAGTATTCAAAATAAATAGCCTTTTTTTTTTTCCTAAGCTTAATGGCCACATAAAAGATCAGGGCTGTAAAGTCCGTCATATTTGAAGATTAAATCAACTTCACAGACTCCTCAACCATATTCTTAACTGGCATATTCAACCACTTTAATAAAATAACAGAATTCTGCTGAATTCTTTCACAATTTTCTATCACATTACAGGTAAAAGTTTACAGATAATGATCACTTTAAAGGCTGCAAGATTTTGAAGATTTCCGAAACAAAACTAATACTTATGTGCACTTGTCAGGTCTCCTGGACGCATTTTGTGGAGCAGTGAAACATGTAAGCACAGGAGTTAATTGCCCTGTTCTTCCTAATGACCATCTTCTTCTGTTGGACAACAGTATTTGCTTTACTGACAGTTGTCACAATGTTCCATTCGATCTCCAGAGGATACAACACTTCATCATGTACTGTAATATTTGAGCATAACAATGTCCACCCAAAATTTGCCAGTAAATTTGACTTATGAAATTCCATTACTGTTTTTCAAAGAAACTTGGACGTTCCAAGTTCAATTAGAAACCCACTGCTATTTTAATTTGCTTTATTACTCAGAGGTTTTTTTTCATCGTGAGTGTTGTGTTTAAAAGTAGATACACAATTTTATTTCTGCAAATCTTTGCTTATGAAGTTTTAATTATATGCAAATTTCTGATTAATTGATTACCTCAGTAGTGCCTATGTGATGCATAAAAATTCCCTATAATGACACAGCAGAACTATATGTTCCTGTGAGCCACTGATATCTAAGTATTCCCATGGCTTTTTTGGAGCTCTTTCAGTACTCAAAAAACTTTACTGTCATTAAAAGCAACAGCCTTATATTTCTTATTTTGTCTCATCTTTGAGAAAATTCTATTTTTATTACCCCCCCCCACGTGATTTAACATTTACCAATATTGAATCTCAACTGTCTCATGAAGAGGATTCAACAGAGATAAATGGAAGGGCAGGAACCTGCTGTTTGTTTCTAAATTCAGAAACTTGCTGATACTGTCTCTAAGTCTTGGCTAATTCGTAATGTTTGCAGTGGACCAGGCAATAAATCTGCTATTTCAAACTTGATTATCTATCCTTTTTCAAATCCTGGAATAAGCTTTTGAGACTTTCGGCTAAAAAACTGTGGCGTGAAAATTGCCACCAAAAATCTGAAGGTTTACATCAAGACAACATAAAAACCACCCATACTCTGATGTGCATCACCTGTAAGTGTAAGTGGGTTTAACATCCTTCTGTCAAGTTGCTTAGCAATGAGGGTTCACTTACACAGCCCACTGTTTATTTTGGTTTACGTTCTGTAATTGTGAAACAGAGATCACCACGTGAACAGGTGCTAAAAGTAGCACCAGACACCCAGTTAGTGGCTCAAACAAGATTTAGGAATAAATAAAAGCAGGCAAGCGGTTTCATTATGAGGATTTTGATGAATAGGGTACAACCAAGAAATCACTAGAGAGCCTGGAACAGTCATCTAATAACACGGATTAACAAAAAGCAGCTGGGAGAGCTGAGAGAAAACCCCTTCCCTTGAATTTCAGGGAGCCTGGCAGGGCAGGCAGGGCTGAGCAACAGGCCCTTCCCTGTTGGAGCCATTTGCTCTGAACATCCTCCACACTGCTGGGAGTTCTGCTCCTGGGAATATTTAGTAACATTCAGGTTTGTTATGATACTATTAAATTAACAATATCTTCAACCGATTTCGAAATGCAAAATCAAAGGCATCAAATTTTATGAAGATATGTAGAGAATTTCATGTAGAACCTGGCAGTTTCTCCAGGAACACTGGAGAGCCACTGCTCTCGTTGCTGGGCAGTTGTGGAAAGTACTAAATGCTTCCACGTAGGACATCTGCTCTGTGTCTGCTTTGCAGTGAGAAAATAAAAACTTGTATCTGAAAAAAGGAACAGAAATCCAGCATCTGCTCAGACTGAAAACTAATGGAGGGAGATACAGAAAGTTTTAGAAAACACATATCAGAGTTAGAAAAGCTAGAGGGGGAACTTCTCCTCTTTTATGTTCTCTTTAATTATTTTATTTATTATTTTATGTTCCTGGTCTTTGACAACACTACACTGAAACCACAACCTGAAATTACATAATTTTGCTACAGTTTTCTCAAACTGTTCAGATGCTTTCTCATAAAACCACCTGAGAGCATTTTCTGGGAATTACAAATAATTAAACTGCAGAATTTCTGCACAGACTGAAACCTGATAGATCCTGTTAATTTAAGTCAGCATGATTGAGCATTAATTCTTAAAAGAATCAACAGCAACGTACTTGTTTTGTTAATCAAATTAACCTCATAGATGTTATTAAAAAACAGTTCAAAATTTAGATTCCCAGAGAGAAGCCAAAGTATTCAATGTATATAATCAAGCTTCTAGTTTAGAACAACAAACAAAAAACCCCCCACCTAAACCAACACCTTCCTCCCCAAACCAAACAAAGCCAGCACCTGGAGAGACCAAATATCAAACCAGCTGTCCAGACTCTGAATTTGTGCCTCCAGACCCCTCGGGAATTTGGGAATTTGGACTGAATCTGTCTATCCTACAAAGGAAATACTATTCTATAAACCAACCTATATTATGGTGTGAAGAAACCACTGAATGCAGAGGTTGCTGATCCAGCAGGAACAGCCAGTCCTACTTTCCTCAAGGAAATTTAAAGGTTAGAAATGAAGAAATTGGCATCAGCTGAACCAAACTTGACTGATGAGTTTTACCAGAAGTCAGCTGAGCTGTTGGGGTTCCTGGTCCCCAGAATAAAAGTGCCATGATAAAGAGCTGTGAAACAGCACCAGTTGCTTTGTGACAGCAGGATATTGATGGAAATTGTTTCAAAAAAAGAAATGGAAAGCAGACTCCCTAATGCATTTGTGTTTCTGGCATGATCTCAGAGGAGTTGAAGAATGAAGAATGTGGAATCCTTCCAGCTGTCAACAATAAATAAAAAGAAGGAAAAAGAAAAATATTTAGAACTGGCCTGTAGTTGGAAAGCAAGGGGATAAATAAGTTTTGTGGCTATTTGTGTACCTCTGGGATGATGATTGCAAGTGATTTGTATTATATACTTTTTTCCTGTAAATCATTTGGAAGAACAGCTGTGCTACCTGTGAGAGGGACTGGGCTTGAGCTGCTGACAGAGCACTTTTAGGAGGTTGGTTTCTAGCCAGACACTTGAGTCTTTTCCTTAGATTAGTTTTGTAAGTACAGTCCCTCACCAGCCTTTGTGCAGCACCAGAACCACCAGTTCTCAGTCTGTTTACACACATCAGTCTCCATAATCTCATCATGCTTTCAAATCAGTCTCAAATGGCAAACCCAGAGGCTCAGAAATTCCTCCTTTTCCTCAAGGCTGCCTGGTTTTCTCTGGACCATCTTCTCCAGCTGCATAGAGCGCTCACAAGTATAACTGACTGTCCTTGCAGTGTCTACTAATTTCATGTTTTTTCCAATTAATAACTATTCTTTACCTGGTTTCTGCCAAGTGCCTGACCCAGACGACAAGGACACAAATAATTCATGAATATCTTTTTGAATTTTTTCTACATTTTTTTAGCTGGAAAAGATAAAGGGGGAAAACAGCCAAAAGATTTGCAAAACGCATAAATTATAATGATTTTTGAAAGGCTGAACCATTTCATTTAGAAGATTTTTAAGCAAATTTTTTCACCTCTCACTTTAGGGATTTCAGTCTGTTTTTACTTTTTGGTTCTTTTAACCCACACTGGAAAGTTAAACAAAAAAGTTTGAAATTTAGAGTGGGGGAAAAAAACCCAGCCACATTTTCCTTTACATTAAAGTGTTCAATATTGCTCTTCCTAACCAAATATGCTAACTGAGAAAGTCCAGATTTCTTGTTTCATCCCTCCTGAGTTTTTATTTCTTTGGCCTCCATGGTGCTCCTTTTTGGTTTTGGAGCAAGTTTTTTCAGCTACACTGGAAGTGAAGGTGCCAGGAGATGATGAAACCTGCATTGCAGGGTCACAAAGGATTTATATGCCTGGTCCCAGCACTTGATAGAATAACTCTAAGCCATCATTTCCTACGTGAGCCCAAACTCCCTTCTCTCCACATTTGTAAATTATGTTTTCAGAAACCCTAAGCTCACAAACTAACAAAGATTTTACACCTTTTTGTGTTTGCTAATCCCTATAACTGACAGATTTGTGCCAAGTAAAACAATTATCCACCTGTTTGTGGGAACAGGTATTAACAAACAGGCTCAAACAGTGTGTTTTGTTAGGCAGAACGTTTCACACCTCATTACATAACTGAGGACTTAGCCTGGTGTTTAGTGTACAAAATTCCTGCTGATTCCAGTAGAATAAGTTATTTTTAAACCCTAAATATTTACCATGGCATGTACAATACAGATTTAATTAATTCAGTATGCAGTATTGAAGTCCAGGGTTCTGAGTTCTTCCCAAATCACGTGGATTTGCAGCTGGGACTTCCCATTTCATTCCACACTAACAACTGCCCTCCAGGTCTGAAGACTGAAGACCAAGAAGGAAAGGCCTTTCAAAATAACAAGGTCATAAATGTTTTTTTCTTAGGGACTAATAAGATAAGACCGAACTTTCTGTTATTATGAATGGAATTTTTGAGACACAGTAGTTCACAGCTAGCCAGTCCCTCTTTGGCAGATTGTGAAAGATCTGTCAGCAGATTTAGGAGCTCCTAACTTTTAGGAGTTTATAAGTTTCTATACCCACACATTACTTTTCAATCATTTATTAAAAGTTATTAATTTTCTAGTGTTCTAGTTATTGCTCCTACATTAGCATAGCTCGAGGGGCAAGGAGCCTTCTCAAAACAATATAAATTCCATACCAAATTGCCAGTTTTCCTTCCTTTTGATTTACTAGGGTTTGTTTTTTTTTTTTTTTTTCAGATCCAAAATAAGCAAGGTTATCACTACAATCGTAAAAGATGCTGTTATGGTTCTGCTTCTAGGTATTTATTTATTTCACAAATCATTAGATCTGACCTGAATGAAAGCAGAGAAAAGCTCAGTTACTGAAAAGCACACTGTTCCAGCCCAGCAAAAATTCATTAAACAGAAAGGAACTATTGTACAGGAGCCACATGTGAGGCAATACCGTGGTGGGGCGAGGCAGGGATCGAAGGAGAGTGGAATGACAAACAGCATCCTGGGTGGATGGAAAAGGTCACTGCAATAAAAGCAACCTTGGGAACTGGGAGCAAGTGCAGCACTGCTGCAGACTGGAAGAAAACAGAGAATTCCAAACACAACAGAGCAAGAGACAAAATTTCATTCACGTGTGGATGCCACGGACTGAGCAGTGGAATCGTTTGGGGAGCTGACAAAATGGAGCAGGATTCCCTCTATGCTTTGATATCAAATGATCTGAAAAAGTGAGCATTTACTCAGGCCAGTAATTAACTTTTACAAACATTCAAAGTCCTCAGCTTTTCTGTGTAAAAATCTGGCAGAGAAATAAATTAGACATCATTGTAATGAAATAAAAAAAGGCAATATTGTTTGGTTGATTAACTTCCACGAGAAAAAGAAATAACCCCTCATCTTTAGTTTTAGTACATGATGATTTCAGATACATGGGAGTCACAAACAACACAGGAACTGGCCATTTCAAGACTTGCACTTGAGTTCCTGACTCCTCAGAGTGCACATGCCATGTGAGGGCAGACGAAAAGCGTTCACCAGCAAAAGGCAGCAGAAGAGGCAGCGATGCAGGCAAAGGAGTCCTCTTTAAAATATGGCTTAATGCATTTGAGGAACTGGGTAGGGAGTAACAGGAAAGTGTATTTTGCTTGGATGAGCCCTGTTTTCAGTGGAGGGTTTCATCAGTAAAGCTGTATGTGCAAGCCCTTTTAAAAGTACCTGATCCCAGAGGGCAACAGGGCTGGAGCAGGTAAGCAGAAAGGGAAAAATATTCAGAGTGAAGTGACAGAGTCCAGATCTCCTTCTGTTTATGAAGGGGTGGAGAAGACATGCATGGGAGAACTGTCAGGCAAAGAGTCAGGCAGGAATACTGAAAAAAACCCAGTGAGAGTAATTAAGAACCACTGAGCAGTTCTGACAGTGATGTGGTGAGGTCTCCACCTCCTGCAGTTTTTAGAATAAGATTGAATATCTTCTAAAGGAAAAAAAAAGTCCTAATTTCTATTGATTTCATCTTGCTTTATATGAAGACAAACTCAATTTCTGGAGATGTTAATGTGATAAATAGGTGACATATTTAGGGGTTTGCCTGATAAAATGCTAATATTTACAAGCATATTAGAAACAGGTAAATAAAACTGTAAATCCATTAATGTAATTTTATAACTAGGAGTAATAATTAACCACTAGATAACTGCACAATTTATCATTTAAATAAAGCTTATCAAAATCAGGAAATCCATAAAACAAGTTATTGACTCAGATGAAAACTGTCTCCTTGCCTTCAAGTGTTTGAAACGGCACTTATTTGGATTTATAGGGAGAAAGAGTGAAGTTAATAACTTTCTGTTATTACAAAACCAGCCAACCAAGCCACCCACAGAACCTTCTGTGCACAAATATTGCAAAAAATTCTTTAAAAAAATTTTACCCTAAATTTTAGGTTCTCTACTTTGTAGCCCCTGAAGCGCAAACAGCTTGCATATGCTCTACTCCTCGCTTTCAATCAGCTACCAAATTGTGTTGGTAACAGCTAAAAGCATGAAATGTTTTCTAAATGTTGCCTTTCCGTTTAAACAGCAGCACTATCCACTCTGGAACTTGTTAGGACCATGCCAATGCCAGTGAAAAAGAGATGAAGTTCAGAAGATTAAGAACTCTGTATCAAAAGACAAAATTATCACAAAGCCTGAAAAATCCTTTCCACGCAGCAAGACTTACAGCAGAGAGCATTAGCAAGAACAATTTTCTGCACACAGAGGAAAAACACATGAACATCTGAACTCAGCATATGAAAGAAAAAGAAAAAAACACTGAGTTTTTCTGCTTATAATTGTAATAGCCTCAGTGCCTTCCAGTTTTCAAGTGGGGTACCAAGTGCAGGCACCCATTTTCTTGGTGCAGTGACACAAAGCAACAATATCTTGTCATTAAGTTTTGAAAGCTTCAAAAGCTTTCAAAAGTTTCACTGTTATTGGTGACTTCTAAGGAGCTGCCAGGAGACAGAATAAGCATTGGTGATGAGAAAAAACAAGGCCTGACTGGCCACGGTCACCACGTTGTGTCCCAACCATCACGGCAGAGATTAGAAAACAGAGTAATATACTGGAGAAATGGAACCTTGGAAAGCTGGTGCTGCAGCTGCATTGCAGAGGCTTCCAGTTCAACACATTTACAAGCCTTAAACTAAAATGATGTAAAAGCAGCTCAGAAAAATCTTTCCGGCTCTCAAAAACATGGTGAGCTTAAGAAAAAGACAAAATACATAAACAACAGAATTAGAGGCTGTTCTCCATTCTATAGCTTTTTGTAATGCATTATCATTTTTATTACCACAGAACCTTCTGTTTGAGATTTGTTTGCTACGATTATGAATTCATAAATTAATAAGTATAATGTTTCTGCAGTATCTTAATATCTGGAATCACGTCTTCTGGCTGAAATTCAGACATCTGCTGGCATCATCCACAGGGTACACAGATTAGCAGCAGCAATAATATCAGTAATGGTTGCAGCAACATGGAGCTGATACTTAAGAGAAAGCACACCCTTCGGTTTCAACGGGAAAACACAGTTCCTGCTGTTCCCTCCAATTCCAACTCCAGTTCAAAGCTCTGAAATTAAACTCAGTGCTCAAGAGATGCAACAGAATGAGAATGTGACTGGTCATTAAGGATTTAGAGAATTTAAGTGTTAGAAACAAGTTTTGAAAGAAAAAAATATTTTAAAGTACCTTGCCTCTACATCTCTGCACTGTTTAAACAATCTGTGTAAGAGATGCTATTGCTGAAAACCTGAAAGCTTGGCCAGGCTTGATAGCACAAACACCAGGAACCAACAGCTTTCAGTTTCTGTATCTTTACTGGATTCTCATCTGCTGAAAAGAATTCTACGAAATATAGGGTGATTTATGCTCTTGAGCTCCATTAAGCATCAAAGACACAATCTCCAAATTAGTGTTGCTCTCTGCTCCTTCCAGGGCAGTGCCCAACAGCCATGGGTGCCAAGGTAGAAAAAAGCCCACAGCACTGAAATGCTCAGTAATGGTAACAACAACTGACCCAGAAACAAGCATACATAATTTACTCTTAATTTGGAAATAGAAATTAAAATGCTCAGTTTACAACCCTTTTTCTTCATTGCTGTAAAATGTCATCAGAGGAAAGTTCCTTATGGCATTTCCTCATGAGTATATTGAATTAGGAAGCACTATTCCTAAACAGAATTTTACACGTGGCTGTAATGCAGGGCTGCCTTTTAGAGGCAGATTTAGGAAAGTATATGAAATAATTTAAAAAAACAAACCTGGAACCTTGACTGGTTTTAACTGTTGCTGATCTAAGCACAACTTAATAAATTCTGCAATGAAATATTCTGAAAGATGTTCCAGAAAGATGCTGCTGAAATCTTAAACTTACACAGCAGTTAGGACAGAGAAGTGACAGTGGAGGAGGCCAAAATTTTCTTTCTGCTTGCTGTTTCTCCCTACCTGATCTCAGAAGTGATGCAGAGAGACCAAACTAAACAAAACCAAAAGTAAACAAAACCAACAACCACCAACGAGCACCAAAGTAAAACAACAGCCCTTCTCACAGCCCCACTTGACAAGGAGAGCAAGATTTTAATTGCTTGTCTCCCTTGTTGCTCCTCTTCCCCACTGTGATAAGATCTCTTCTGCAGGCTGGACAGTCCCTGCTCTCAGCCTCTCATGATGCCTCAGATGCTCCAAGCCCTCGAGCACCTCAGTGGTGTTTCCTGGCCGTGCTCCAGGGAGCTCATGCCCCTCCTGTCCTGGGGAGCCCAAAACTGCACCCAGCACTCCAGGAGGGCCTTGCAGAGCTAAGAAGGATCACAGCCATCGCCAGGGTCAGTGCTTGGCCCCAGAGCACATTGCTGGCTCCTGGTCAAGCCTCTGCTC
This sequence comes from Empidonax traillii, assembly GCF_003031625.1. Lineage (NCBI taxonomy): Eukaryota > Metazoa > Chordata > Aves > Passeriformes > Tyrannidae > Empidonax > Empidonax traillii. The sequence goes on from NW_020955557.1 coordinate 993,094, forward strand.
CCCCCAGTGCAGAGCTGCTGGTCAGTCCCAGCAGGGTACTGATGCAGGGGTTATTCCTCCCTAGACACAACCCTTTGCATTTCCCTTTGCTGAACTCCCTGAGGTTCCTGTCAGAGCATTTCATGCCCTGTATTGAGCCTGATTAATCATAGAACAGTTCCTCCAGCAACTGGTATCACGCTGGGACAGCTGTGCACTCCAAGGTTTCTTATCTACACTTTAAACCTTTGTCTGTCTGGCAAAAAAGATCAAAGTGCTACCTACTAAGATATCCAAACTCTTTTATTTTATTTTAAGTAAGCCAAAGTCAATCCTTTATGAGGATTAAAAAAAAACAACAACAAAAAAAGAGCTATGAATTCTAGATTTTTCTTGCTGCTACTTTTATTTGCTGTCCTGTAAGCTGATAGATACTGAAACCGTGGTCTCCACTGAGTAGGGGGTGATACTTAATCACCTTAAGAAGATGTAATTATTTTTCTGTAGGACTCATTTATTTCTTAAAGATGACTATCTGCTGTATGGGTTTGCATTATAGACTAGAAACTGGAACTACTTCTTTATTTGATGCCAGACTGTAGAGGGCTATAAAACAAACACTTGCAAGCACTCCCAGTAGAGGATCTCAAATAAGAGCTCCAGTTACAGTGCATTAATGAAAGTCCTGGCTTCTTTCAGAAAAGATTTTAACAAACTGGGTTAAACTGCATGGCGATAGTGGTAATTGCACATTAATAATAATGAAATCCTATAGGTTGTATCTGTTGAACACAGGAGATCCTTCAAGATATTTGTACTGAATATAATGAATATTGATAATTTACATAATATTACCACATAATAGGGTAATAAGCATAAGAAGTCACATTCTTCAGTTCAACTCTTAACTCCGAGACATTAAAGAACAACAATTATTTCATTCAAGCCAACCTGTTTCTCTGTTTCTCTCTTCTTGCTGCCAACAATTGCTTGTGAAAAAAATCAAAGCAAACTGTCCCCTAAGCAGTGTCCAAACTACTCTGTGGGTAGATACTGTTCCATTGAGCCAAATGGTTGGTATCATTGTCCCTGAGTCAAAAAGACACGTTAACACTGAAAAACCAGGCACAGTCCCCCTCCCAGTTAAACTTCAAGTTCTTGGGAATCATGGCAACATCTAAATCACAGTTTAGAATTTGCCCCAAACCCAAATACTCCAAAAATCCTTCTGCTTCTACTTTTACTTTCTCATCGTTAAGAATGAGATTATCACTGTATGAAAACCTACAGCGTGAACAGGTACATCTACAGGTTTTACTCAAGATGGAAAACAAATTAATAGGATATAATAAAAGCAAATGTGCAGGCACCAAAACCCCTTATCTTTTGTTCTATATAAGATTGAAAAACAGCTTGTTACACTGTATTAGGAGTGAAGGCATTAAAATGTCATTCCAGCATGCTGAGTCACCTTATATTGCCAGAAAGAACATATACACAAATACAGGAAGAAGAAAGAAACCTATGCCTATTTTAGCTGTAAGAAATCATCCTAGAAAATGGTGTGAGTGGAACTGACCTTCTTTCAAAAGGGAGAAAGAAAAAAATCCACCAACTTTTCAAGGATAAAAGGTCTCGTTTCCTTCTATAATATTTGTGTTTTTCAAAATACTATCAGCAGGTGCACCAGATTTCAAAAACCTCTTGTCCTTCATCACATATAATTGTGCTGCATATTATATTAAGAAATACAAGCAATGTAAGTGATGGGAGTTCAATTAAAACCAGCATAATATCTTGTTGCATAGAAAATGATTCTGCAACTGAAATCAGGGTCTAATGAGAGAAAAAAGGAATACATTTTCACATATTTTTAATTACACAGAACTTCCTCAAACATGATTTTTAATAATATATTCCATTAGGTTAACATCATATTTAAAGAAAGTGCATTTTCTGATTTCATTTTAAGTCTGATTTTGAGCAATTATTGTGTCATTGTTCTGCAGTAGAAAGGTTGAATTCATTTACTGTGTGGTTATGCTGGTTATGATTGATGCCACTTCTCCAAATGATAAACCAATCACCCCGATGATGTAATGTCATTTTAAGAGTGCCATAATCACATTTCTCTCAAACTGGGAGCTCTGATGAGTTCTAACAAAGATTTATTGTGGATTAAAGGCCTTCATAACATCAACAATAGATTGCTCATTTGATAGAAGATTTGATTAGGTAATTTTTTTAGGGAAACGATTTTTCCATATGTATTAAGAATGGTTACTGTGAAGGGCACAGGGCAGCACATGTGGATGAGCATCAGCACCTCATATCCAAAAAGATTCATCTTAAACCTGTTGAGGAGCTAACCTGTAATTGCAGAGGTTGAGGCAAGCGTAAGTCTACAATCAGACAAACAAGAGGACACTTCTACAAAGTAATTAGTACAAGACTTCAGCAAATATTTCATATTCAGCACGTACTTTGAAGCCTCTCATAGAAATGTTTAAAGAAGGACTCAGAAAACATCAGCAAATATTTATTAATGATTCACAGATTATCTGCGATCTAAGCCTTAAATCTAAGTATCTAGAAATCTTC
>NW_020955557.1:995793-1194487 GCF_003031625.1 Empidonax traillii
TTAGTTTCCAGAGGATGCATTAAGACTAGAAGAACTCATGCTATAGAACACTCAGTGCTGATCAAATAGTGATGCATGTGTCTGTGGTCAAAAATTAAAAAAAAAAAAAAAATAAAACGGACACCTGCTTCTTATACCCTGAAAATTAAAAGTCAATATTTATTATATGACTGTTTATTAAAGAAGTAAATGGGCTATGTGGGGGGAAAATGCTAAGAATGAACAAATCAATGCTTGGTCAGCCCACAGTAACAACTGTCAAACAGAATGCTTTTTAGGATATAAAGAAACAGTGATTATTATTGAAAATGAAACAGAAAGAGATCTTCCATCAAATTTTCAGGTGTTGTTTTACTGCAGCTTCCTTCATTTGGCTTCCTGAGAGAAGCTCTCCTGGTTCCCTCAGTCCCAGAAGGGGCTGCAAACACCAACATTCCCTGATCTTGATTTTCTTCTACTTTCATCCCTCTCCCATTTACTTTTCCCATTCCCCTTAAAACCCTCATAAAATGTTTGATCCATCACATCTTTTAGGCAAAGTTCCTTCTTTTGTTCTTTATTCCTTTCTTCAGTTGTCAACATTCACCCACCATTCCCAGCTCTGGGATGAAGCAAACACACCCCAAACTCCTCACTGTGGACAGGTAATGGGTCCATCACCAACCTGTGAACCAGAGCTGCTTTTTCCATGGACATCACATGACATTCCTCTGCCCTCATTTCCTCTGTCATTTCATTGCCCTGTTACTCGGTCTCAGGGGTGCTTTTGTGATTCCTCACAGGCTGATCTCATTCTCAGCACCCTGCTATCCCTTTATTACCCCCACAGCTCACCCTCTTCTCTGTTTTCATGTCCCATGAAAATTCATTGGGGAGCTCCAGCTTCTGCTAACTGTCTTTAAAATAACTACTTACCATGCTGGAACCTTCCCTCTTACCACGATGTTACTTTAGCTTCCTTAAAAATATTTGGTGACAGGTTTTTCTGAGACTCTTTGGAAAACACAAAGACCCTTCAATCACCTGGATCCCCCTTATTCAGAAACGGCTGACCCTTCAAAGGAGTCCTGAATGGAGCTACTCTGATTCAGAGAGAAATCACACCCACTTCTCCACTCCCCATTTCCATGGTTTCTACCGAGTTGCCTATTACAGATTTTGAGGTCTGCAGCTCCCAAAATCCCCCTGAAACTCCTAACCCCCCCCTCAAAACTGGAATCATTTTTACCACTCATAACTCAAGTAGCAAAGAAGCACAGGCACACTCAACCTCTGAATTATTATTTCTTTGTGTGATCATATTTTAACATATCTCAAGGGGGTTAAGGGATGATTCAGGATGGAAGGAACCCCAGGAGGTCCCCAGTCCAGTCTCCTGCCAGGCAAGGGCAGTTCTGAGGTCAGAGCAAGCTCAGGATTTTAGCCAACCTGTTCTTGAAAACCTCCAAGGGCAGAGACTGCAGAGGCTCCCTGGGCTACCTGTTCTAATCCAATGCTTAGGGAAAAAGTTTTACCTCATATCCCCTCTGAATCTTATCTTTGCACTGCTCACTGTCTCATCCCCCCATCACACACCCCTGAGCCAAGGCTGTGCTGTGAGCACCCAAAAGGCCAACAGCTCCACACCACTGATCAGAAACCTCATCTAAGATATAAACTTAGTTTAAATGGACAGGAACTGCACAACATAAAAAAAAAAAAAAAGGAAAATAGAAGGTGCTATAATAGCCTTCCTTTGTTTCGTCTTTATTTCTAAAAAAAGGGATTGCATCTTCATTCCTCAGTTTTCGGCTGTCAAAATGACAAGTCATCGCCCGCTAATAAAAATAAAATTTTTAAAAAATTCTATAAATAAAAAAAAAAGTTAAGAAAGAAAAACAAAGAAAACCCTCAGCACTACAGATTTCATGACTGATAGAGCTGTTTAAAACAGTGTCCTGAAAGAAAAGAATTAATTTGCTGAAAAATAGCAGATCTTAGTTAAATGTGACACTGTAAGTATAGAATCAGACAGATTCGGAAACAAGAACAGACATAGACTGGCAGAAGCAACATGCATTTTTAGATACAGAACCTCATCACCAAATGAGATGTTAGATTAGTCCATGCAGGAAAAAAGAACCATTGTGTGTACATCTCTCTCCCACAAGATACGTCAGGGAGCACGAAAGCAACTTTGAAAAATAAATCCCTCTGACGTCAAGAATTCAATAATAATTTTACACTGCTTATAACATACCTAAAACTAAAAATCTCTCTGCAGTAAAATGAAGGAAACCCACATACAGTGTATTGTGTTTCCAGAAAAGTTTCCATGAAATAAACCAGTGAGATTGTGTTGCCCTGTTTCCACAGATGCTCTCAATTTTGTGCTGATGCAAGAACACATTTGCAAATTTAAAGCAAAAAAAAAAAAAAAAAAGGCATAAAACTGGCACAAAACATGTCACAAACAAACTCCATATGTTTGCAATTTTCTTACCACTGCTGGAAGCCTGCTGTGGGCCTGAACACGCTCTCAGCAGATATGAGTTAGGAGAGAACTCCTCGTCAGGATTGGTGTCCATGATTTGATGGGACGTGTTGCTGTCTAGCAATGGCATCTGGCAGCTAACTGGTGGAGGATTATGAGAACTGGGCAGCTGAGCAGATGGGAGAAGGCTGGACGAGGATGTAGGTGGAATGGGACGACCTGGGAAAGAGGACAGAGGGATCAAAGATCAGCAATGAATGTAATGAAAAAAACCAACAGCCAAATAATTGCACTGTAACTGCCCATCCTTCCATCCCATCTCTGCTGTGCAGAGCCCCTCAGCCTCTCCACTGGCACCAGCTTGTCCCTTTGTATCACACTGAAGGCACTGTGAGCAGCTATGTTGTCAACTCATTCCAAAAATTCCCCCTGCAGCACTGGCTTGTAGCTCCTCGGGTGAACAGATGCTGGTTAATGCCACTGCCCACCCCTGGACAGAAGGGTCCTGTCCTGCACCACGTGGGCACTGCCACACTCAGCCACCAGACACTGAAAGGCCCCCTCACTGCACTCTCACATCCTGCAAAATGCAAGTGCAGCAGCTACGTATTTTACCAGGAAACATTTCACAGAAATAGGGATTTTTTGGAGAAAGAGAACTATAATTCCTGAAATTACATCACATCTGTAAATCTCTTATAACAATGGTGGTGGGCTGATTTTTTTTTTTTTTTCAACCAGGAAAATTGTACCAGCACAGGAATCTCTCAGAGGCATGTAACAAGAAACACAGAAGGGCTAAGGTTCTTCCTGTGATGTTATAGATCTTCCCCAAACCCACTGGCAGATGTGACAGGGGCAGCAGGACCAAAAGGCAATTATTCTATTTTAGAGATGGGCTAAGCTGGAATGTGGATTGGCAACTCAAAGTTTTGCTTTTCTTTCGCTCCTGTTGTTTTTCTGTGCCCTACAGAGGGGCAGAATTTCCTGCCCAGCTCACCAGCCAGTTTAATTCCAACCCTGCAGCCCAGGCCTTGGTGGGTACAATATACCTCAGCCCACTGTAACAGGTCAACAACGATAACAATGCTCATATTTATGTATTCTTTGCTTTTGTGAACTTCCCATAACTTTACACCAATCCATGCCATTAAATGCACACAGATGACAGGTTTGGGGTTTTGTTTTTTTTTTTTTTTTGCATTGCCTATTAGAATATGACCAGTTACAGGAATGAGAGGAAGAAGAGAAACATGCGTTCTGATCTCTGCAAGTTTATCCAGTGCATGGAAGAAGCTGGTCATGAATAATTTAGAGGGAAGAAAATACGACCTCTGCGATACTGCCAAGGTCTGTAAGGCTACAAATGTTAAAACACAGCAAAACTGCATCAAAACTACATGTCCTTCCTTCCATCATTCTTAAAGAAACAGCAGCAGAGCAAACACACACTGGCTTTCTCACCAGTTACATCTTCATTTCTTGAATTGAGAACCCCTCACTTTATCCAATTACACTAAAGTTTATACAATTATGTAAACTGCCAGAGTCACAGATGAAATTCAAAAGGAGGGGGGAAACAAGAAGAACAAGAGTGTGAAAAATTCCAGCCATCACATGTAAATAATATTTGGGTTGCAGCAATCAACCAAAGGCACCCAGAGATACTGAAGCTCGCAGACTTTGCACTGCATGCTACCAGCAAATAGCACAAACCACCTTCTTCCCAAAAAGTCTGATATAAAATAAATACCTGGTGATAGGCAAGTGACCATTAAGACTATTATTACCTATTGAGCAGTGGGTACAATGATAGGACTGAATGACCAAGTTATGATATGACAGAAATGGATTTAAGCTACTCCATTGTAATTCCCATCTACCATCTTTTTTTGCCAGAGAAAATTCAACAAGCATTGAATATTTTCTTTGTGGACTTGCATTTGTGAGGCAGCAATTCTAATACTGATGATTGGAATAACTGTTGTTATTATTCATGAATATGCTTTTCTTATTAAATACTACCGTGAATATCCTAAACATTTAAGGGAAGCTAATGAGCAAAACTATCTTCTGATTATTTCTTTGCACTGTGTTGGAAAGACACAGAGGTTTGACACACCTCTGACAGGAATGTGACACTTGTGCCCACTGTGTGCATTTAATTTTCACATATTCTGGCTCTGCTTCAACACTGTGAAGTTGAAAGATGCAGCTTTATAAATTCTAAATCTGCATTTACTCTGTGTACCGTATGAAAATATATTACTGTATTATAAAACTGTGGGACATGTGAGGGTATGAGATGAAGGAGAAGATTTTCTCCTTCTGTGTAAACTGCTTACAGTATTTTAGAGCAATTTAGGTGCATTTTTGCAGAGCATATTGAGAAATGAAAAAAACCCAAGAATTCTTTTGTCAGGAAAGCTAATCACATTGTTAGCATCATGAAATAATACAGCCCAAATCCCTGAAGAAAAGCTAAAATGTCCCGTTACTACAGCTCTGTTTGTAGTTGGAGGAAACAGAAGGTATGAAGTTGTTAAAATGTTGCATTATTTTGGTGGGGAGTTGGTTGCTGAGGAAGATCTGTCCACAAGCACATGTGAATTGGAAAACAGAGATGTCTGTGAGCACCAGAACCTATTGCCAATCTGCCCTCTGGTTAGATTTCCTGTTAAGCTGCCAAATTTGATTTAAACTTTTCTTGTGGTTGGGCCATTCCTGATCTTTCTACCAAGTTGGTTTTTGGCATCTACTGAACATTAAACTCCCACTACAGCCATTCCCTCTACTGCTGTGGGGCTCTACTAAAATGTCTTCTCTCTCTACCCTCAGCTCCTGAAACACTCACAATATCTTACAATATTTACCCAATCTTTTGAAAAATTTGGTGAGAATTGAGTCAAAAAATTACCTAAGAGAGACACTATTAATAGAACTATTAAAAGACACTATTAAGCTTTGTTGCCTTAGGAAATTAATCTAAAGGGTAACTATCTGCAGTGCCACAGCTGAGAGAATGGTTGTGAAAGTACCAAAGAGAAGTGTGGTTTAATCAGTTAGGCTTTAAAGAGCATGGTACATGCAATTTATTTGTTACTATATACTCTTAAGTGAGAAATAATGAGAAAAATTCATACTGTCTAATACAAATATCTTGGTCAAATAAGTTCAACCAACCTTTCAGAAGGACAGACTAAGCTTTACAGGTCTTATAAACCTGAGACCCATTCCTGTGCCTACAGATACCTCAGCAGTTGTGTTGTGAGCTCCCCCCCACCTCTTGAAATGGTTCTTAGTTTGCATCATTTCCCAGTGGGATTTGCAGTGCCCTGCAGTGTGTGGGACACGCTGCAATGTCTGGCAACATCAGTGTGCTGTTTTCAACATTTAAATCACAATGTCAAGAGAAGTTCCTACAACTTGTGTCTAGTCTTCATATATTAATATGTTAAAGCTTTTGTGAATGATGTTTTTATCTAGTCGTGCATTGACAGAAATCCTGTGTAATGGATACTTCCAGTGATGGCAATAATGTAATTGTGTAACACAAAGAAAGATAGAACAGATACAAATCCTAGAAAGGGAAACCAGACATAAAGCTGATGTATTACATTTTCAATAGGAAAATGTATTAGCTCTTCTTCCAATATCTGTTCATATGCATGTTCATACTGCACATATTCATGCATGAAAAAGGTTTGTAAGATACTGAATGCAGCATCTGTAAGGTATTTTTCAAAAAGATCAGGCATCTAAGAAGGGAAAAAAAATTCCCCTCCTCTCCCCTTCCTTTCTCCTGTCATTCATCTTATTTTACTATTTGGAGTGAAGGAAGAAACTTGGTAACTCTTCTTTAATTCAAATTTGGACCAGCTTTGGGTTTCCATGCCAGAGGGCACCTCATTCCGCAAGGGCCTTATTTATCCTCTTATCAATTAAATTCCCTTTTCTTTTTAAATCAGTTTCTCATTTCTATATCAGCCCAGGAACTTTTATGAAACTGTTCCTCAATTACTGCTACACTTGAGGTCCCAAAGGCTTAAAATCTGCTGTAGCACCTGCATTCAGAAACCAGGCCACGCTCAGAGCTGCTAATGATGCCACGAGCTCTGCAATCACCTTCAGGAGGGCCTGCTCAAAAGCTGGGGATGCAGATGGGACACTGGTGTGAGGAATTCCTTTGATCTCCTTGTTAAAAACAACTTCACAGCCAGACAGAGGCTGAAGAAGGCAGAGCCTGCCATGTGTGGTCATGGTGACATGCAGCCATGGGGTGACAGAGAGGACCGTGTCAAGCCCAGAAATTGGTAAAACAGCTAAAATTCTGTTCATCTTAATCATGATAACACATTTGGAGATGAGGTACTTTGGTTGCCATTGACCTGAAGGACCAAAACCATCACCAGAAGGAAAAAAATCAAAAGGGAAAAAAGACTGCCTGCAATCACTCCAGCATGAATATACATAAATAAGAGACACAATCAAAGAGGAGATCTGGTCATAAGGACTGAGATAAGAAAAAAATACACAAATCAATGTCCCACTGTTCAGTCCTTGACACATCAGATTGCAGAAAGAAGGGAAACCTTAAGCTAACTTTTTAAAAAACTGTTTGGAGGATGTAGTAGCATTTAAGTATTAATGCAGGAAGCTAAGGAAGTAAAGAGTGAAAGCAGATGAGTTGTTTCTCCATAAGTGATGGCATCAGAAACGCCGTGTAAAACACTTAATTGGCAATCAAGATTTTGACATTTACTGATTGAAGCTGCTGATGTTCATGTTACACCAATACAAAGTATAGGACCCTGCGTGAAGTAATCTCATAAAATTATGTTAGTGACTTAAATGATGGACAGGATCATTAACTGCAGTTGCTGGGTTGCTCATATTTACTAAAATTATACAGAGAAGGCTATCTAATAATGGCATTGGTTGAATATTAACGAGAGGTGATTAAAGAGAAGGATCAGATATCCTCCTCCTTTGCTTCCATCAGGAAACAGTGGGAAGGCTGGACAGAATCAGTCCAAGGACCACAGGCAGGACCCTGTAACAGGCTCACCGCTCTCCTCCTCCAGCGCTCAACACGTTCTCACTACGTTTGCAAGTCAGCCTAAGTGAAGCACCTCCATTGTCAGCACTTTAAAGAGTGAGAAATGCTGCTAAATGTGTCAGGAAACAACCAGATAACGTAAGATGCATGTTTTTGCAGTGCAAAGCACTATAAAGTAAGCCGGCAGCTGATGGAGGTGAAACTTTCCTGAGGTACAGCACATTCAGCAAACTCTCCTCTTCCTCCCCACCAGAACTGCTTTCTGCAAGAGATAAAAAATCTCTCCTTCCAAAATTAAGTAAAGCATGGCTCACCGATGGCCTGGGTACTCCCATGCAGAGTTATATCTAATAAATTAAATACACCTTGCTCCTACTGGCATAGGGAATACAAATATTTCGTACTTGGTGAAATTATTACATTTAATTGACAAGGGCAGGGCGGGGCAACACATCTATGATTTTGGAGCTGAACTGGCACTTGTGCTTCCACTCAACAGAGTCTGGCAGGGCCTCAGCAGGCAAAGCTGGGCTCAGGGGAGAAAGTTATTCCCCGCAGAGCCAAGAATCCTGTGCTGCCAGCTCCCAGGAGAGAGACAAGGCACGGCACCCAACATCACCCCATCAGCAGGCAGCAACGCTCAGCCAGCCGTGCAGAGCACCCGGGAAACCCTTCACTGGGCAGGCTGCACTTCCAGCTGACAAGACAAAAACCTCACATGAAGTACTCAGGGAAAAAGAGGGAAAGATATCCAACAAACTCTGATCGTTGCTTTCTGTTGCCTAAACTCCTGCTGCATTTTTTTTTTTTTCTCTAAGGCAAACGCGCTTCAAAACAGCAAAAGAGAAAGATATAAATCAGGATTTGGATGACAGGGAGTTATCACCGAAAAAAGGTACTTTCAGTGCTCCTGAAGCTCCTATCTCTGAAAGCAAACAGGCACAAAACCAGCCAAGCTAAGAAAAAGGTTTTCACAGAGCCTGTTTCACAAGAGTCAAAGGAGAAAACGAGGTCTTTCTAAAAGCAGGGGGCTGATACTTCTGCCCAGACCTGTTTGTTGATTTTAGGTATTTTCTCTGCATCGAAATGATAGTCAGGGCAGCTAAGGATGAAGCTGCTACCATCATATCATACCAGGGAAAGACAGAGGACAGCTCTGAAAAAATTAAGAGAATGTCGAAAAAGAGATTCAGACATAGGAAGTCATCACCTGTGATTTACGTAACAGTGAACCAGTTTTCTCAAAACTTGCTATGAAAAATTTTAAAGTGGTTTCTGTTTAGAAAAAAGCCTCCAACATTTAAATATATTCATATGTTTCTGTTCACTGTTCTTTCAAGTAAAACTATTTACTGCACACCCAGGAATACAGTTTGAGAACTGTAGATAATAGAAAAGGCCCAGATGAAGAACCAACAGCTAGTCCTGGTCTCTGTTTTTTTTATTACAGATCCATTCCACAAGCTTGTTCAAGCTTTATGTTCCTTAAACCATTTGACCTCTGTATGTGGTTAATATTTTCTGAAGTACTGCACATGTGTAATCTTTGAATATGAAAATCACTGTACCGATGCAAGATATTATCATTACTAAAATCCATGCAGAAGAATGAGACTAACTTGGAAATCAATCACTTCTGACTTCCAGTGTTAGAGTTAAATTAATTTTTCTAAGCAATCCATCTACAAAATGTATCAGTTTTATGAAATTTGGATATTAAAAATAAGGAGACAGTCATGACTTTAAAATTATCTAAACCAATTCAGTATGTAAAGGAATAATTCGCTGCTGTCAAAAGCTAACGTCATTTAATTCTTGTCTTGTTAAATCATCTGATGCCCCTTTCTTTTTTAGTTAAACAAAGATAAATAATAAAAGCAATTTACAGCTAGAAGATGTTAGGGTTTTGCAGCTGTTCAATGTCTTCTGGGCAGATTAGATTCTGTAATGAGAAGTTACAAGTCTCATTTTATAAAAGCTGTTGCTGTCTTGGGAAAAACACCAGTGAATAAGATTAGAAAACCCTTTTCCTTCATGAACCTATTACACCAGCAAGCTGATTACTTGGCATATGTTTGATACCTTCATAGCTGGAAAACAGTAATTTGTTTCAATGATTTTTTCCCATCACTCATAAAGTCAAAATGTCTTCTCTAATATTACCCTACCTCTGACTCAGGCAGCAGAAACAGAGACAAATCCACGGGAGCAGAACTCACACCAACCAGCACTAACTTAACTTCCCTAAAAAAAAAAGGTTCTACTGAACTAACTATAACTAACATTAAATTACAACAACTCATCAACTGCCTGTTCCTTGTGGGACAAAAATAACGTTCCAAGATCAGGAATGTATTGAGAAGCAGCTTACTGGAAGACTCACAACCATATGTGAATGAATTTACACCTTTATAGTAACAATAATTATGTGCAGCTTTTCAAAATTGCGAAGAAAGAAAATGCCCTATTTATCAATCTTATCAGCTAAGCATTCATGTCAGGGAATTCCACTGATGAAGGGGTTGTAATCAGGTCCTAGGTAGGTAATTACCAGCTCCCTTTGAAATCTACCTCCTGAGATAAATCCAGTAGTACTTGATTTATCTTTACTCCAGGGACACCGAGAGTTCAGACTCTGCTGTGCTACCAACTTGTTTCCTCTAACCAAACACTTTCTGCTTACCTTCACCTTATTGTACTGAAATTCTAAATAGTTCTAGAACAGCCACTCCTGCCATCTCCACTGTGTACCCTCCTGAATGACGTTGGCTTTATGTCTATTAGAGACATTTGTTTCCAGGAACGTTGCAACACTTAAGAGATTCAAGTGCTGGGAGCCACTAATAGGTGGGAAAAATAAAACTATCTTGAACAAACATGAGAAAACTCCAACCTGTAATTATTTAACGAACTCTGCAAAAGTCGTACATAGTTAGTACTGATTGGTGGGAGTTGGATAATGGTGAAGGGGTTTGTGTTAACTCTTTGCAGCCTACTAGAAAAAGCAGCTCTAATTTCTGGTGAACGAATGTGAAATAAAAACAAGGCTTCGCATGATCCATGTTATGTAAAGGGGCAAATAATTTAAATAATATGCTTAAAATCTGCTCTTATCACATGCCAGCGCTAAATTCTGGCTAATTCTGCTTCAGGCTATTAAAGTCTACTTTTCTTAGTTCCACCTACGGCTTAAATGTGGTGTTTCTATTTGCTTTCTAAAAGTGTGGAGAACACCCTTCTGAATTATTGCTGTTCCACTGCTGGGACACACTCTAGAGGTGTTTTTATTTTAGTGCTGGGAGATATTGAGGTGCAGTCAGAAAAGCATCAGGACAATGGGAATTAATCTTCCATTACTCTTGATGCTGATACTTACATTTACACGATATTATCTCGAGAATTAAATTTTTCTTGCTGCATCTGGTTTGAGATTCACTCTTGCATTTCTTATACCACCCTTACTGACTTAGCAGGAGTTCTGGGTGTACAAGCAAGCTAAAGGTTTGACTCTTCAGTCCTTCCTGACACTGGTGGAATTTCCCAAGACACAAAAAGTGTGTCAGCATTTGACATCCCTGTATCTTACTGTGCTTCAGGTAGTTAAACATCTCGTTTTCTTAAACATTTAATGGGTGGTTTTAGACTGTCAGGATGCTTTCCACTGAACATTTGTGTGCCCTGACAAGAAGTTGCCAGGCCCTGTGACACGTCCTCCTTCAGGAACCAACAACCATCCCAGCATTTAACTGCAAACCCACAGTGAAATCTCAGCTCCCTGGAACTCAATGCAAACCGAATTTTTGCCTTCAGCACAGCCAGGATTTCGCACTTGAGGCCTGAAAAGCTGCACAGAGAGAAGTTCCCCCAGCAGCAGTCTTTTTCTGACAGGAATACCAGGCTGCTGTGTTCATTCAGTGCAGGATGATCCACTGTGCTCAGGTCTAGGAACACAGCTTGGACCTAAACTGCAGTTTAAAATCAAAGGAGAAGTAAAACACCATCCCTAACAAGCAGCTGGGCATAATTAGGCCTTTAATATCTCTTTGATGTCTTCTGGTAGAGCAAACTGTTCCCTGAAGAAGACATGGAATACAGGAACTACCCCAGCACAGGATTATGGACAAGCTACCAAACCACTTACAAATAAGCAGATAAAATATCGCCCTCACCTAGCACTGAACAAGGTTTGAAATATTTCCATCTTTGTAAAGTTGATTTCTAGTTCAGAGTTTGGGAACAAGGCTCAAATAAAGAAACAGAATATAAACCATGGAAGAAACAAAAATATCATTTACTGTTTGTGGGCCACGCCTTAGATGAGTACTGGAATCTGCTCGCTTTGCTTTCATGAGAACTGGAACATGCTTATTCTTAAGTGAGAAGGTTTATGTCAAGTTTTACTTCATGTGGAAAGATTTAGCCAAAATAAAACCTTAGAGTGGCAGATTGCAACACAACGGCTATCAGACCATTAATTATTTTACCAGAGTTGTATATTGCCATAATTAATGGCAATCTGGGAGAGCAATACAGGAAATTAAAAAGATAAAATTTCCTTTTAATGAAAAGAAATCACAGACATGAAAGGCTACTATATGGAAAAGGGATCTTCACTCTGCAGTACTAAAAAAGACCTGTAACCTGATTAAAAGGCATTTGGAAGCACAAAACTAGATATGTTAAAAAGGTAAGAAATCTTTTCATTATAAAGTTGCCAGAATGAAGGAATAAAGACACATTGTTCTACAACAAATGGGCTCTGTTCCATGCCTTTCAGTAAAGCAAAAACCCCACTGAAAATCAAACAGGCTACAGAATAGTTTGAATGTACCAGCCTGCATTTCAGCACAAACTGTATCTTTAAAATAATGACAGTTTCTCTCATCTTTTCAATCTTAAAGCACTTTACGACTACAGCTCAGAAATACATGGACAGAGAGAAATTAAAGCAACTGAAGCTGAAATATGCTACTTAGGAATCCAAAGTTTGTTTACACCATTAGAAGGCACTCAAATATATATCCCCATAAATGACAAGGTCCCAGCAGCAAATTAACAGGAACAATTTTCCCATCTCAGGAGCTGTCAAGATGGGCTCTGTTAGCCAATTTATCTTACTCTAGCACATCTCTGGTGCTTGTCAATCAATATGTGAAACATTTGGTGTTGATTGCCATTTTTCTATCCACTTCCTTTTGCCTCTCGTACCAGGCAATTTACTGCAAGTCAATCAAGGTTGAAGCAGACCTTGTTTAAATAAAACACTGTTGAGTTCTTTTCACACCAACAATTTCAAAAACAGAATGAGCTGCAGCTCTTCACATTTACATTTATACTACTTTTTCTGTTTTTCCCAAATGCCATGCTCAAGCTATAAGTCATAACTAAACTCAGTCGAAGACTTATGGAGAAAGCAGTCAGGGAAGATGAACTGTGTATGCTTTTGCTGTCAAAAACTCAGGCTATCAATGGAGACAGAGAACATTAAAAAGTACTTAAGATATCTGGGATTGCTTCTTTTTCACCCTCGAAGTCTGGTATCTACACCATAAAAGCAACTTCTAACTCGTCTGAATTTCTGAACTCCAGTTAATTAATTTAAATACTCAGTTACACAGCAATTTTAAGGTAACAAGTGGCTCAACTGCTGTGTTTATAACTGCACATAATGTCACAAATAAATGTATGAAGAAAATCAATTGTCTCAGTGCAAAACTTGGTCCCATGCTCATCACACTGACAGCTTCCCCCTCACATCCAGATGAAACAATCACACAGAGATCTCAGGTCACATCATGTCTAATTTGGCACTGCTTGCCATCACCTGCAAGCTGTGAGGCAGAGAAATAGGGAAGAACAACATCCTCTGCAATACATAATAATACTGACACACAACTGAACCAACACACACTTGTAGTGCTTAACACTGAAAGGAAATCTTGAAAACTTTGACTTTTCTTCTGCACAGCAAGACTCGGTTTTACAAACAAATCTTCCACCGGGGTCCATCAGGCCCCAGTTTAAGGATCTTCCTTTACTCTGCTGCAAGTAATAGGGAAAAAAAATCCACATAATATTTGAGAATTGGGTGTATACTAATATGTGGATATTATATGAACACATACAAATATATAGTTAAAACACAAGTACATATTTGTATGCACAGTAAGATACGTGGTGTCCTAACCCTACTAAGAGTTGATTTTAGAGTTATTTTCAGGAAACAATTCTCATTACTCATGAGAAGGAAGATACATGTTTTACTTGATACTGATGTCACTAAACAAACAAACAAACAAAAAACCAACCAAACAAAAAAAAACCAAACAAAAAACCAACCAAACAAGCAAGCAAAAGGTATTAAAAAGTATGTCCTGCAAGGCAAACCCAGTTAGTCCAGTTCCCAATGTGATGTAAGGATCTCTTCAGCAACAACAGTCAGGAGCTCACAGTAAAAGCTATCACAGAGGCAGTAGAACAACTCCAGATTCCTAGTTCAAAAAGATAAGGTGTGATTTTCTTTCCTAGTCTTCCAAAAGATGCCTCCTGCACTAAAGCATGAAGAATCACACTTACATAACATTTATTTTATCATTTTTAATGATGGGAGAACACATATATTAAGAAATTTTCCATTCATTCCACCTCACCTATGTAAAACTTTCCTGAAGAAATAATAATTAAAAAAAAAAAAAAAAAAAAGCCATTTTAATCCTCAGAAAGCTCTGGGTTTCTTCAAATCTAAATTTTGCCACTGGCCAACACATGCATGGGATTTTTCCAGTCCTTTCAGCTACATGGATGTTACTCAGAGCTTGCAGAAAGCTCATGTCTGGAATTCAGGTTTACAGCTGGGCTCTGTCAATTTATTAGAAAAGTATTTCCTCCAAAATGAAACCAAACACAACAAACAAACAAAACCTGCTTAGGAGCTGCTTCTCTTTGCTCACGATAAAGTCTCTCTCTTTGTCGGTACCATTTCCCCCCAACAGATGTACCAATTTCCTGGTATGTGCTTTCTGGTTATGGATACAAGGGGAAATGTAAAAATGTTTCTGCCACAGAAGGAAGCAACAGATAATGGTGAAGTTATTTAACAGCTGGATGCCCTAAACAAGCAACTGGCTGAGGTCAGAGTGGTTTGCAGCCTGTCCCCTCTCTGCCCACCCCCAATCCCATGTCCTCAGCCCCCTAGATCTTCTCAGACTTTCCATCAGGGCCCTAAAAAGGCTGAACACGGCATTTGATGGATTTTAGGAGAATGTAGATGAAATTAGCGGGACAGAGAGGATCACTCTAGAGAGAAGCAGTGTACACACCCTGTGACATCACCTGCCAGGGGATCCCAAAGAAAGTTACAATTCTCTCTGAAAAGTTGATCACACATTTCACTATCTTTAACCACCAGCCAAAACTCCAGGACTTCCATCTATGTTTTTTTCCTCTTTTTTCCCCCTCCAATACCAGATGGTTTAAAACCCTAATTTTAACATGAACCTGCAATTTTAGCTGCTAAGAGAACTTCACTTTGCTGTCTCTCCACAGCCCCAGGGACTAATTGAGAAGATTACATGGAGGTCGAGGTCTAAACACTCAAGGAAGATAAACCTGCTTAAAAACCCTTTCTACAAAGAACGACGACAGAAATAGGAACAACAAGGAGATCTTCCTGTCACTGGAGGCATTTCTATCACATATGCTGCATGTGAGCATGGGTTGGAAAAACCAGTGATTTCTTTTATTGCGGTACACAGAAATCTAAGAGGGAGACAAGGAGCTT
This sequence comes from Empidonax traillii, assembly GCF_003031625.1. Classification (NCBI taxonomy): domain Eukaryota; kingdom Metazoa; phylum Chordata; class Aves; order Passeriformes; family Tyrannidae; genus Empidonax; species Empidonax traillii. The sequence continues at coordinate 1,011,106 of NW_020955557.1, forward strand.
GTTTTCACTATAAATCACAGAACTAAAAACGAGTCCTGATATAAAAATGTTATAGTCTAAGCAGGGGTCAAGTTCCTTCTGTCTTTGACAACTTGCAACAGTGAGCAGATAAAATTTGTAAAGTATGTGAGACTGAAATAGTGCTTCTCTCAGCTATCATGGAAATCATGTTAAAGTGGTATTGAGGACTAAATGGAGTAGATGTGTAAGAAAGAGTCGAAGACAATTTTAAAAGATGCCTTTTTACCTACACTTACTGAAATGAAAACTAGAAAATCCACCCTCCTCTTCTATCACAAGTCACGACCCCATCAAAAACTGATGTACAAAACGGTTCCAGCAAGGTCGGTTAATAGAAATAATACATCACAATCCAGCCCATTTGGGGCTTTTGTTCTTAAACACTTCAGTAAATGGGCCTGTTTTTTAACTCCAACAGATAATTATGAAGTGCAATAAAAAATTCAAATTATGTTAATAGGCCAGAGAACAACGGCTGTTTCTGAAATCACTGGCAATTACTAGACATAATGGTTCTCAATTAAGCTGGAGGGTATTTTCAATCGTTCATAATTCACTATTTTAAAAGTATCATAAAAATATATAAATGGGAGCTGTTAATAAAACTTTCAGACTAACAGTGTAGCCGTGTGTCACAGAAAGCAACACCTATTTTATTTTGACAGTGTTTTTTCTCCTGTAAATGGTATGTGAAGATATTGTGAGTGAAGGGAAGGTAACTACACGGGATTTGTTTCTTGGAGTGCTCCTGTGCTCAAGAGGAGCTTTATTCCTTTCTTAAGCAACTTCAGTTTCCCCAAGGAATACACTCAGCAATCATACATGTGTTTACCAACTCTATTTTTAGATGCTGCAGCTCGGTACATAAACTTTAACGCGTATGTGGATGTGGAGCAGGGGACTCGCTGCTTGTCCAATCTCGGGTTGTTGCTTCAGATGCTTTTCGAGGGAATAAAATGGACCAAAATGGTAAAAATTAAGGCCTGAAATAAGAAATCATAAGGATCATCAAATGAGAAACCCTAAGCATCATCTTTCAATTATATGCTTGGTGCACGGTAGATTTCTACCACATCGAATAAGACAAACACCTTGGATAAATGAAGCCATTAAGGATAATCAATAGGCAATAATTACTATCCACACTTCCACTAAAACTAGCACTTAATTATCCACCACATATTTAACCTTGCATTAGCAAAATGGCACAGCTGGCCATTGCTAAATTCTCATTTTAACTTTGCTACATGTGATTAATGATCAGTTTACTGGAGACACGCCTAAACTCCCTAAGTAAATGTATTTGAACACTTGTGCACATATTTCCAAATCTACAACACCTTAAAAGCATTTTGTCTAATCCAGCCACTTCAACTTTCCTCCTGCCAAGAAGCAAAACTTATTTGATTTTTATTCAAATACATTTGCACACATATTCCTGAGAAGGAATAAATCATTCCAGAATAGTTTCTAACTGAATAAATTAATATTTTCATATTTAAACAGCAACTCATATTTTTGAGCACAACACTGTGTTTCATCAGTGGAAGACAGCCATTCATCATCCACACCTCAGGAGCTGTTGGGAGTCTTTATTGCTTTGGCCTCATTAAAACGGTGCAAACCATGAGCTAACACACACCTGTCTCCCTAAATATTCTCTCCTTTAATTCTCTAATAGTTCCACACAAAAGGAAAGGTTAAAGCCAATTAAAAGAGAGACAAATACCACTGTTATTGCCCTGGCAAACTATTGGTTACTGGTTTTGGTCACTTCACTTTAAGAACCCCTGACTTTCATTTCTGAATGAATTAGTAATTACACTGTTTATTGGTTTTGCTTGTTTTCTGCTTTGTTGTGGGATATGGTGTGTTGTTATTTTTTTAATCCCTTCATTTTTATTCCCTTTTCTCTTCCACTGCTTACCCTCAGCCTCAAACTTAAAACTAAAGTAAATCTCGAGTGTTACAGCTGGACAAGGATATCTACATAAGGACTAAATTGTAATTCTAACTCGATTCCAAATGGGACAAAAATATTCTGAACTCATTCCTATGCAGAAAACACTTGTTTTTCTATCTCATTAAGATCATCATACAATATCAACAGATGCTTAAAAGCCTCTGATGCTGAAGGAACTGTTGAGAAAATTGAAACAGAAGTACTTATGAATGATTATCTAATGATACTGCAAAGATTTTGCTTTCCTGTAGCACATCTGGCAAAGCACACATATCCCAGCACTCCCTTCACCCAAGGCCAGAACCAGCCACTAAACAGCTCCCATTTTTGAATTACTTTGGAGTTACTTGGTGCTGTTTGGCACCGTGAGCAGCAGGCATCATTTTACTTCAGGAAAAATAAAAGTAAATAAAGCAAGGCCACATTTTAAGTCTCCCCAAAATCCCCCCGACCTCAGTGGCTGCCACGCATCCAGAGCTGCAAACAGAGTATCACCATTAAGGTTCTAATCACAGTAAACAAGCATCTGGCTGTCATTTCAAACACAGCTTTTCCCCTACTGATAATAAGGAGCGTTTTCTGCTAATTTCTGTTATCTGTAAATCTCTCTTGGCATTCCAACTCTGCACTTAATGTGCTGTACACGCTCCACTTTATGCACAATGAACACTGCCATCAAATGTCAGCGTGTCTTCTTGTTATCTTAAAGATAGGCAGGGATTCACTCAATGAAACATCTAAAGAATAAGGAGATGAGGAATGAGGAGATATTTACTTATTACGCCACAGATATTCAACAGAAACACATAAATACATATTTTTCTTTTACATTGGGGGAAATAATCATAATCTTTCACTAGTTCTGTTAATTTAATTGCAGAACGGGAATTCAAGTCAAGCTTAGATCAGTTACTTCTGTATCCACACGTCACATCTCTAAAAAAGCAAAGTACTGCAGTACATCAGCCCCAAGTTAATGGTTCCTGCTCACCTTGAGGTACCACTGCTTGCTCTCTGCTAACTCAGAATCTGAGATGCAAGCAGCTGCCATATTTTGTTTTCATTCATCTGTTCTGTTAGACCACTGGAAAATTAATCTGCAAGTGACCCTTCAAAAATATGTGCACAGTGCACAGGTAAGAAGCAGCAGCCTTGAAAAATTAAACTTGTGTAACAACTTTCCCTCCTTGATTTACTGGTGTAAATCACAAGAAACCCAGTTGAGTTCACTAATACAAAGGAATATCACAATTCTACCACAGGTTTCAAGCTTTAAAATGGACAAAGTGTTTCATGTGCATCAGAAATATCAATATATTTGTTAAATGAAAGAAAATTTTAAAAATCTGTCTTGATCTCAAATTAAGTGCCTATTCTTTTCAATTTTTATTAAACTTTGTTTCTTATTCTCCCTCTCATTTAGATGCTTGCAAAATAAATATAATTATATCCAACTTTAATAACTTTGGTACCTTGAGCTGCAGGTGCTAGTATGCTGTATCTATTACCATATTTTAAACCCTTTTAAGAAGATTGCATTAATTTCTATGATAATTTAGAGCCTATAATGCATTCCAAGATGTGAATAGATGTTAATCACCACAGAATGATTTTCCTGTATACTAACGAAGTCATGCTGTAACCAGTAACTACTAACTTTTAAAATTCAATATTGCCACTGAAAGACTTGATTAAGATTTTGTTAGAGTAACGACCCCCCTGATAGGAGTTTAAAAACCCCAAGTCTTTAACAACTACAGCAATATCCTCCCTATCTATAGAAATTATTAGGGCAGAAAATGTTTAAAGCATCCAGTTCATTCTTTGCCCAGTATTATTAAAACTTAGCCATTCTTATTTATCTTTTGCCTCTGCCATAGATCCAACAGAGCAGGCTGAAAGGAGGTTTCATTATTACAGTGATATTATGTTTAATATGACAGGTCCATCACTGAGGAAAAGCTGACACCAGTGAGTGCAGAACTATTCTGATATTAGAATGTTCAGAATGAGAACACTGGCCAAGAGTTTGCCTCCATGATCTAAGTCAAACCTCAGTTTGTGCCATCAACTCCAACAGCCTCTAACAAGAGCAACAGTCAGATTTAAGTACCTATACAAAGAAGTGAAAATTGGCAACATTTTCCTGGAACAAACCCACTCACTGCTTGTCCCCAACCCAAAAGTACCTAAGGAATGCCTCTCTGCATTAACCTGCTCGTTGTTGTTGCTTCTGGACAGTTACTCAACCCAGGATGTACTACAGGTGGTAATGGCTTTGTCACTATTAACAAGGTGACCCAAATGAAGGAACGATCCAGTGGACTGGATTATTTGGTTGTCCAAGGCCTGGGGCACGACCACCTCTCTGGTGTTTGGCCACCCTAAAGACAGCAGGTACAACACCACCATCATTGTGTCTGCTCAGGTCCAGAGTGACCAAAACAACAGAAGCAAGCTGACATTTCAAACTTCCTGTGTGGTTAAGATTCTATGCTTTGAATTCTTACAAAGAAAGGTTACTGGTTTAACTTTTTTTTTTTTTCCTGTAGACACCAAGCAGGTTCAGAGGAGCAGCTGAAAGCCTTTATGACATTGTGATGATTCCTATTGTTGCTGACTCTGCCAACGATTACCCTACGTGCAGAGGTTTAACTGGGTGCTGCAATTCAGCAGCGTGGGGAGGACTGCACTTTATCCCTTCTCATTAGAATAGGAACTCTCCTCTTCTTCAAAGGTTTTAAAACCAGCAATCACTTCAGTCCCATGCTCTAAGGTGGGTTCCATTTTCTGGGGTCTCTGTGATGTTGTCAGCACAACCCCCAAAATACACTGCAATGTGCTGGGAGAAAATCAGCTCCTATGGGAAAAATGCTGAACACTTCCGAATTCTGCTGCCTCCAACAGAAGTTCATTACGCCTTCCCAAAATGTGTCAAAAGGTAGCAGAGAAAAGTTAAGACAGCTTAAAAGGTCCCAAATCCTCTGAAACCCAGAAATGTAACATTAGCATTTCAGATCAAATTTGACTTCGAGAGATACAGTGAAAGATTCTGTAAGAATGGATTGTTTCCTTTTCTCTTACATTTAAACAGTTCCATTTACAAGACTAATATCTAATTGAGAAATGAAGTATTTAAATCTGGTTTACTTTTTTTTTTTTTTTAAAAACAACAATCTGGGATTATTTCATGGTTGTTATTTTCGTAGCAGCAGTCAATGCCATTTGAGCAGTGACAGGATTTAAACTGCCACCAATACAAATTAAATCATTAACTGCTGTGTGTAGAAAAACTCAGAATCGTGAATTTAAGTCTCAAGAGACAAGCACAGGAAGAATTTATTCTCACACGTTTTATATAAATAATCACTTAAATCTGTACTTGTTAAGTACAAAATATGTGTTAGTGTAACAAAGTATCTGGTTCATAGAAATGTGATTCTTGCCTTCCTCACAGAACAAGAAGAAATTACTAAAAAAAAAAAAAGTAGTATAAAACAAAGCAACTGTTTGAGGAATTAAATAACTAAACAAGCAAGTGCAGTATATTTACTAAAAAATATTAGAATGGCTACAGCATTTTATACCCAGAAGCCCTACTGAATTTAGTAATACAAACAAAGTTTAAAAATGTGAATAAAGACCTAAGCCAGGGGCTCATCTGGAGAAGGCTCAGGTGAAAGAAGCTGCAGGGAGTGCATGGCCTCTCACTTCAGCTCACAAACTCTCCAGCTCCTCGTTCCCCAGCTGTCAGCAACCCTGTATTCTTCTGTGGCTGCAGGAAATTTGAGACCCCCATGGGCTCACAGGGACATCTCTGAACTTCTGCCCCCATTCCCCGTGTCGGGAACCATCCCTTCCTCCCCACAGCCAAGTCCCCGGTGTGACTCCCCGGAGTGGGAAAGCACCATCTGCCCAGGCTGGTGGGGAGATGGTGCCAACACAAAGGGTTCCCCCTTTGCTGGCCAAAGGCCCCTCCAGGTGACAGCCCTTGAGAGCCAGCTCATCCTGAGTCACAAAGCTTCCCCTGGGGCTGGAGGATTCAAAGGGTGCTGGATGGGGGAAAGTCTCGCAAAACACAACGGTGAAGGTGGAAAGGACAGAACCAAAGTGTAGAGTTGGAAAATGAGTCAAAATCCCCAACTTTCTGCTACAATAGACCTCAGACATCCTAACAGCACAGCCCTACAACAAAACGTGTTTCTGAATCAACATTATAAAAACCCTGGACAGAGCTCGGTATTTCATTGCAACTCTATCAATAAAGTCAAAATACAGAACTGAAAACGAGAGATGGAGATGAAAATCAGGCCTGCCCGTCTACTGCAGCAGGGGACAGAAAAGCAGAAGTTAACACAGAGTCCTCTCACTACAGAAAAAGGATTCATGCTACACTTGGTAAATCATTTCTCCACAAATTAATACTTCACACAGCTGGAAAAACCAGGAGGGCCTGAGCAGGCACCAGGCATTATGGATGTCCCTGGGAGCTCTGGGGTCTCCAAAGAACCAAGAGGCCACACTAAATTAACCTCATTTAGAGGCACTGAGGAAAGGAGCAGGAGAGCTGGTAACAGAAGTATCTGTAATAACTCAGCGCACGCAGGGGCTCCTCTATTTTGGCTCACAAATTCTCCTTCCTGATATCAAGTTGCTACTTGTGTAGCTCAAAGAAGAAGAAAACCAATGAAATGCAAACTGAAATTATTAAAAATAGCAACAGTTGAATAATCACGATTTGTCTGGAGTTTTTTTTCAAACAGAGAACATAATATGAGTGATGATAAATTTATAAGGATCACACGGCCAGGCATTTAAAAAATGTTGAGCCCTTCAGTGATTAAAAAAAATTAATCATAATAGTTAAAATCCATGACAACTGTTTTTCCAAATATTTTCTTTCAATTGTAAAGTTGAAGAGGAATTTTCTGTTGTATAATATATGATGTCAGTCAACATACAAAAAACTAAGCTAGAGTTGGGAAGAATTTTCCCATTTACAGCATCACATTACAATATGTGTAGTCTATTGATTTTTTTTATGTCTTATAATAAAGCATTTGCCCTTTTTCACTGTCAAAAGTAAGACAATTACTGCAGCTACTACACTTCAGCCTGTCCTGCTGTATGGTTGTCTGGTATATCTTAGAAGATGAAAAACATTTTTTTTAAAGCATTTTAAACTTAAACTGCACAATGGATGCAGTTAAAAAAAACTACCTTGTATACATTTGGAGAAAGTATTCCCAGATTCCAAGAATTAAAACGAAAGAAGAGTTAAATGTAAAAGTTGAAAGCTTAAGATTCGTTTAAAAATTGAAATCGGTGGTGATGCACAGAACATGCCACCCAAAACATTCGAGGAGCACTATTCTTCAGGACATCTCACTCCCTTTTTCAGTAACATTTTTGAGTCAAGTTTCTCCTTCAACTTAATTATCTAAAACCTCTTTCCCCATTTAAGCTGTACTACCTAACAAACGGCTTCAATATCCTTCTCCTCCCTTGAATGGCCATGCATATTTTGCCAGAAACAGGAAAAGTAGGAATGCAATCGCATTTGTGCTGATGCTAAATGTTAATAGATTTGCCTAAATGTCTGCTAATAGCACCCCTAGAATTAGCTAGACTAGTAGTGCATGCCTAATGTCTTGTTTTTGTTGTTGCTGCCTTAGCTGTTTTCTCCTTTTTTTTCCCCCCTCAGTGACAAAAATAAAGGCATTTTTAGTAAACTGATTCCATACATCTGCAGCCCGAGACAGCAGCCGTGCCACTGCCATCGTGTAGCACTGACAAAGCATCGCTGGGATTATAAATCCCAACATTCTACTGTTTCCTTAAATTAAACATGAAAAGTTTAATGTTTTTGTAAATTAAACATGAAGCCCTGGCTTTGCCAGCCAAAAATATGTCCTCCTATCACCTCTTCTAATTCCTCCAGGTCACTTCTTTTCTTAGCTCCGTGCAGTCAGAGCATGATGCTTTTATTGGTGTGTACTTGCAGAATGTTGTGGGAGAACAAAGCCTTTGAAAACATTTTCTACAGGCCAAAACATTTAATAAATATGTATTACACTCCCGGAGCTCCAGTTTGCTCAGGATCACAAAGCCATTTAGAAATGTAAAAGATGTTTAAAAGAAACAGTACTACTAAGTGGCTTAATTGCACAATCGTATTTTTAAAACTAAATAATCTGTGAAAATCAGATTATGAAAAAAATCTGATTTACCAGTTTGTGCTTGCAGTTGCTGTACAAATGCATTATGTTATCCAAGTCTTCTACTGCTTCAAAATATATGTACAAATATCTTGGGAGACACCACCTTCTTTCTTTTCTAAAGGACTGCCCATTTCTAGCTGTCAGTTGACTGAGCCACCATGAAACACTTCACTATTATTTTGATATTTCCTACTGTTACTGTAGGGCAGGACAGATATCTAGCCCTTCTATTTCTGTTAAGAGTACATAAAAAAAGCTGTGTGTTCTGACTTCAGGCTGCAGAAAGCCACCACAGACAGAACATTTACTATCATTCAACAGACACACAGAGGAGAGAAAAAGCCAATAGCTGCTCCTGGTCCAAGAAACTTTCAAGTCTTTAATTAGAAATTATGGTCCTGAGTCTAACTATGATAATATCAAGAAAAAAACCCCAAAACCAATCCTACAAGTCTTTTCATTTATGCCAATGGAAACGCACGACTGTAAAGGGTATGAAAAAGAGGAATCAAGTCTCTGATTATATTACCTTTCAGAAAATTTGTTAGCATGTTATTAGCAAAATGTTTATTTGTTAATTATAGTTTTAATTAAGATACAACAATAAATTATCTTTGCCACATTTCTGCAGCTATTTACAACCCCTGAGACTTAGATATCTCATTCTGTATCTGCAGAGCTGTCTGGAGGAAATTAAAGCTATACCACGATGGTTGCACTTTGTTCCCCCCAAATCCTTCTGAAACTTGGGAGGAGGAACACGGTGTTCCTCCAGATGCCTCTGCAAACCACAACTGCATAAACATCACCACCACCACTCTTATAAAGAAAGAAGAAACCTGGTTTCAAAGGAGAAAAATGCTGATTTATTATTATTATTGTTATTTTTATTTATTATTATTTTTAAAGTGACTGCTACACTGTTTGCATAATCTAGAGTATTGCTAATGCCAGCCAAAATTAAACCAGTCAAAATTAAAGAGATGGCATAACTGGGAAGGAAAAGATTGTACAAGGCAGAGATGTCTAGAAAGTCTAGATTTTTCTAGATGGTAGGAAGATTCTTCCAAGATGAACTGCAGTGAAATGTGGCTTGTCTACCAGCCCTATATTTACGGCCTAATTTCTGATTTCAGTTTGGTAGCACTGCCTTCATGACCCCTCAGAGGAAAATACGTCCATTTGATTTCTCCTGAATTTCAAGAGTGCCAGAGCACTATGGAGAGCAGGGCATGTGAGGAGCAGAAAGACATCAGACAGAAAGTGTACACCCCAAATGTCCACACATTCCAGGTGCAGCAGGAGATGCAGGAGCCCACTGCTCTAAGTCTCAGTAATACCAAGTTTCAGAATTCTGCAGACCAGGGGTATTTTACCAATTACAATTATCAGGCAAAAAAAAAAAAAATCTCTCTCCAGTCCACACACTGCCATGATTTTACAAGTAAGCTATGCCAGATTCAAAAGCAGTGGTTTCCCTTCCTGAAAATAAGTGAGCCTGACATGCCCTTTGAAGAGAAATGTACAGCCAGTTTTATCTCTCAGTTCCAAGTGCACACAGAGGAGGCACAGCTTTCATTACAGTTCCTGCCCAAAATGTCAGCGAGCTCCTTACACAACAAGGGCTTGCTCTTCTCCCCAAATCCAAACCAGAGTAGTTCTATCACCCCTAAATTTATTCCAGTTGAAAAGGAAAGATGAGTTAGTTTCATAGTGACAGTAACTGGAGAAAAGAGCTTTATTCATGTACTTATTTTCCTCTTTTTTTTTTTCTGTTTGCACCCCAATCTGAATTGAAAGTCACATGGATACCTTTCCATATCCCACCTATACATACCACCTTCTTTTCTGTGAGTCAGACAGCACCAATGCAAAACTAAAACATGAATATCTGCAAGGCAGTTTTCATTTGGGCAATAAAAGCTATGAGTCCATTCAAAGTCAAATACATAAGTCCTGGGTTTTGTGCTTCAAGGACACAGCAATAAAATAGAACCACAACAGCTATGTACAACAGTTGCTTTGTTTTGTTTTTCCATATTATCTGTACTTTTCTCATTACCTAACAATTATCTGGATGTTTCTGGTCAAAACGTAACAAGGCCAACGCATATTTGCCAGAAAACCTGAAAACAGAAACATGTTACATAAACAAATCACAATGACTCAGTTTCAAACCACTGATGAGGTCCTTGCTCTGCTGACACACACAGAACTTGCTCATGCACTGCATCACAAGTCTTAAAAAATACTGTATTATAGATGTGTGTAAATGAGCTATTTAGACTATTTAGTTAGTATTTCCACACACTTAGTAACAAATTAATTAATACTAGATAGAAGTCCTTTACTAGCAGATCTTGGAAATACATGGGAACAAAGAAATTGTCCAATATTAGTTGAAAGCATAAAGCTCATCTAAGTAATGAGGTTTTGTAACTCTCCAACCAACTCTACCCAAAAAGGAAAATTGCTCTTCTTCTATCATTTAAAAAAGAAAACTGTTTCTCCTCTCTTCAGCCAACGAACTGCAGTAGAATGGTACTTTAGTTTAAAAGGTACCAGAGCTCTCTCCATTCTTTTGCTTCTGTATCCCTCTGGTACACATACTTTGCTGCCTTAGTTTTGTATAAAAAGGAGCAAGATGAGGTCAAGGGTGCAAAACCACCCCATGGCAGAACGAAGAGAATACTCGAAGGATTGATTGAGTCCTATCTTTGTGGTGTTGTGTTGCTTATTAACTTCTTCTTTTATTCTAATAATACTTTGGAATTAATGCTACACTCTTTCATAATGATAACTTTTGCCTCATAAATATATATATATACATATATACACATACAGAGAGACTAGAAAAAAACCCAAACTGAACAATATCCTGGAAGAAATGTGCTTCCTACAGCAATAGCAGTTGACAGCAAATAACTGTTAACCTTACATCAGATTTTCAAAGAATGCATGTAACATCATCATGTCTGCAGCCAGATTGTTTGATTGCATCATAAAGTTAAGCAGAAATTTGCATTTATAGTCTTACACTCACAAAGCAACTCTTAGCTGGTCAGGAGTTATTAAAAATAAGCACATGCAAAGCTGTAAACCAGGGAAAGACACTGTCCCAGCCACACAAAGCTCACACTGAGAAGGGGATGGGGAGAACCAGGGATTTCACTGGATATGCTCTGAAGTTCTGCTGCCTTGTTGTGGCTCCTTCTTCTTTTTCTCAAATTAAGGAGCAGCACAAGAGGTGAGATTACCTGACTTTAATCTCAGCTCTATTACATAATTCGCATATAAGGCAGGAATTTGTTAGAAACATAATAAAAGTTAAGTGAATTGATAATGGGAAGGGGGAAATTCCCTTTGAAAACACGACATCCAATACTTGCATTAGGAGATGTATGAATGATAAAATGTTAGTAGTGTAACAGCTAGAAAAAAAAACCATGAAAAATTATTTATATTTTATTTCACCCTGTGTATTTTAGGAGAAGCAAACAGATTTGGATTAGATGGTTTTAATCACCAAAGGTCAACCTTTGACAATGAGCTGTTTGACAGGCCCTACTTAGCACTGCAGTCACTTGAAGCCTGTACTATATAGAGACATTTCTAGTAGAAAGACAGGAAGGAAACAGAAAGCAGAGTCACCCATTTATTCAAAGATTCCAGGATAAAATCCTAAAAAAACCACAGGGCATACTTTTCTCTACGAGACTTCATACAGAAATGTGATCATCAGAAATATGCAGGTATTACACCCTGCTCACCTCCACAGAGGCGTTCACAGGCACAGCCAATTTCTTCAGTGGTGCTGTCAGCACAGCTATGAGGAAGTATAAAAGATGATCTGCACTTAGAACTTAAGGAGTGAAGGTGATACCCTCTAATTCCTTTATGGAGTAGCTGGTGATGGAAAAGTGGGCTAGAGCTGGTCATCCAGCCCATCCCTCCCTACCCAACCACTGCCAATAACCCCTTCCTTGCCTTCCCTTTTCCCCATCCATCAGCAAGTGATTTTCCAAACTGAGACACTTACATCTATGTGAAACTGTTAAAGTATTCTGGGAACACGTAAAGTCATCCTGAAATAAAGACACCTTAAGCAAGGTACAGTCACCACTACAGAAAGTTTCCCTATCATACATCTTGAAGCAGTTCAAACACAACTCACAGCTAAAGCAAAAGCTTCAGTGGATTCCAAGGCATCTGTGCCATCTAAAACCACAAGTTTTTGTATCATTTGAGGCTTAATCTGCAGAGCATATTATTAGCCATCATTAAAGTGCTTTCCACCTGTACAAAAGTCTCTGATCTTTCTTGGAGCAGACAATCCTCATCCCAGTCAGATGTCAGAAATACAGATGTCATCCTGTGTGCTTACAACTTGAGCAGGGAATTTCGAGTCACAAAGTTACCATGACACAAACTGGACCCAGTTACATGCTTTGCCTTACAGTTCTTTACATAGCTGGTCTTCCTTTCACATGAGAATTGCTTGTTACCCTATTTATCCCGATATCATCTTATTTAATGAATAAATGTCCTGTTCTATTTGGGCCTTACTCTGTGCCTACTAGCCTGATGCTCATTTTCTGCTCAAAACGTGACTATAACCGCCTGTGCTGTGCACTGAAGTGGCAGATAATTTGCACAGATACATATCCTAGTTCTCCCCCTGCCTTAAGGTGAAACCATGACAAAGACTGAAAGAACATCCTGGTTGTCACGGTCCCATCAGTATCTGAAACTCAGAAAATTGCATCTCTGCTGACAAACAGCACATCCCTAACTTTAGTGTGAGAGGCAGCTTTCTCTCTGCTGGGATCCAGAAGGAACTGGCCTGCTGATGCTGGAGCCTTTCAGGTCCTTTGTTGCAATCACACTGTGTGCAGGTGGTTTTACCAAATCTGGCCCTCTGTGACTCATCTGCAAAGCGCTGATTCCCTTCCTTTGCACCAAGCCAGTTTCTGTATCTGTTTACAGAGAGAAATGCTCTGAGTGCTCTCACTGCAGGCCTCTCAGATTCTGCAGAAATACCTACAGACTCCCCCTTGATCTCACCATTCCTGTGTGTGGACCTTTGTAATTTTGGCTTCATTTGTTGTGCTTATCCGTGCCACTTCCTGTCTTCATGTTGTCAGCTTATGTTTCGTTCTTTTAATAGAAAATAGTTTATGAGTGAACGCCTGGAGGAACGAATCCTGCACGATGTGTGCTTTTGCACTTGTCAATCTTTTCCAGTCTTTAGCTTAAGATCTTCTGATAATCTTTACATTTGAAATGCCAGCAGCATGTAGTTCAGTACCGTTTTAGTTTAGATGAACAATGGTGTTTAGAGGAGAGTGACAGGGAGGATTAGTGGTTCCTGAGAGCTGCTGTCTGCCAGAGAGCTGACCTGCATGCCTGCATCCACCACTCACAGATGGAGAGCAACTTGGAAACGTGGCACTCGGCATAATGTAGAAATTCCCAACCTTCTCAAATCTGCATTTTATTTTCCTTCCAGGCACTTATTCTCTTTCTTTGCATCTTTCTCAGCTTCTGTCTCAGAATGTTTACTGTCTCCATACTGCAATCTCTCTCTACCAACTCGAAATCTAGTCTCAAAATTCCCCTTGCATGTTTGGTGTCAGATGAACTGCAAACTTCCAGCTCAATTACAGGTTTCTTGCTTTAGTCGTAAATTTTCGATAGGAGTAACATTTCCCTCCCTGAACAGTTCACAGCTTCCTTCTATATGTGTAAAACTTGAGCATAACATCATAATCTGTGTGAATGTGTGTGACTAAGATATACTAACCTAGAGTAGTCTCAGCCCCAGGAAGGGACAGAACAATTGCTGTTACCTTTGCAGTTGGCTACAGTCCTGTATTTTAAATATGGGGATTAATTTCACTTCTGATTTGACAGTTAATTATATGAAGTTATTTGTATAATTATATATTATAACACAAAATATTAAAATATATAAAGATATTCATACATGTTAATTAAAGTTCACTGCTCCATGTTTAAAATTAATCATTAGTATTTTACATCTTGTTTTTAGTACTAATAAAATCTTATTTTGAACTTATCAACACTATCAAATGCTAAGCTGAACTCACCTGCTTCTCTCAAAATCCTGAAAACCTAAACCATTATAACTTTGAATCAACCCAATTCAATGAATTTAATGTTAAAGTGTTGGAACTATTGTAATGTTTGTAACAGAACATTTCAAGTTTGGAATACAACTCCATGTTCTTTGTCAATATTGTACCTGCAGTTTATATTTCAAAAAATTGGTATTACTCTGCTTCCTAAAAAACAACTCACATTATAACAGAAAACTGAATAGTCATTTCTTCCACTGGATCTTAATAATTTGCAACAGTGGCTGATTTTTGCTGGGTTTTTTTGGTTCATATTCCTATTCTTTCATTTCTCTTTTCACAGTTGTTTTCAAAAAACCAGCCATCAAAAACAAAGTAATGGAGAAACAAATAAACCAACTCATTGAAACCCTCTGCCATGAAGCTGAAAATCAATTGTATGTGTTCCTAAGCAGTTGGAGAACCAGTCCTTTTCCTTGCTGTCCCTATGTCTAGTGTAGCCTACAAGCCCACCAGGGCAGGGATCAGCCACTGAAAAGCACTTAACATTGTACACAGGATGAATAAACAGTGCAATAACTCTCAAGGTCATCAGGGGAAAACAAGATATAGCTGAGGAACATTAGCATGAGCTGGTATCTTAATTACACATGAAGCAGAGATGATGAAAAAATAGCAAGTCAATATGGAAGCTGTCTGAGTACTGACACCTTTCAGGAGCAGTGGTTTAAAAGCCAATAATAAATCAATATTTCTGCTAATTCCTATCCCCTAGCTCATGAATGGGAAGTTGTAATGGTCCCACGATTCACTTAGGCCTCTGTGAGCTGCTTCACAAATGCATCTTATCCCCCTGCCTGCTTTTCCCCTCAAGCAGGTGCCTCTCCCCACAGGATATTTCTCAGCAGAAAGGGTGTGCTGATACCGTTCTCCACAACAGCCATCAGCACTTCACTGGATCAGCAGGTAAACCAACACACCTGTTCACACAGACTCAAGATGCTCTTCTGGACCTCTCTGGTACGTGCCATCACACGTGTAAGGTGACACACGCTTTAACAAGCGGGGAGTTCCATCAGCACTGTGACATTTGGATGCTCAGTTGTGTGAAGATGCAAGAAAAATACGGAGAAGCAGAAAGGAAACAACGGATTTCATGGACTGACCTACAGCATTACAACCTGAGCCCAAATGCTAAGTACAGAGTCACTGGAAGTGCTACAATAAATGTTCATCATTACCCATACCTTCTGGTTTTCACCTGTAGAGCTGATGAAAAAATGCTTAAAATGTATTTGAAAGGTAACGTGTACAACTGTTTTGATGCTTCAGAAGGCCAGCACCCTGTTCACATAGCACTGCTCCTGCCACAACACTCCCCATGTATCATGCAATTAGTAAGTCATACACATGGCCAGATGTGGGTAGAAAATTTCTTTAGATTGCCAGACAAGTATCTTAATTCTTGGACATCCTACCCTCTTCATTGTACTCTATTAGACAGAAACCTAATAAGAAAACAAAGATTTTAAACAGAAAATTGAAAATAAATGACCCCTATCATGCTCATTTGTCTTTGTTATTGTCAAAGCTTTACTTTTAGATGGGGGGGGGAAGAAGGGGGGGGGCACTTATGAACTTATTTTTTATATAGCACAAAAAAAAGGCTAAAAAATGCAAAAACATCAAGGAAAGGAAATTGAATTCTTGGCAGTTGAGTATGAGTTATTTTGGGTATCAAATTAATGAGCAAGTGCAGCTTTCAGTCATGTTCAACCAGTATATAAGCATTTGTTAAACTTTTGGTGTATTTATTTATATTATATTTAAATAGTTCAGCGAATGAGGGCAACAGTGGCACTCCTCAAAACACAACAAACTCTAGGTGATTCAAACCAGTGTTCATAAGCACTGAGATGAAAACTCTCTTTAGTAAAACCAACAAAATGCTCTTGCATCTAGTATGGAGATTAGTAGTTTCATAACAAAAATTCAACTATGAATATTGAAAAACATCACAAAATTAATATAAATTTCTGATACTGGATCAACTGTTTGTTCCTGTTCCTTTTCTAGGAGCAGTCCCTTTCAACAAGGCATCGTGTCTAACTCACTAGAACAAGATCAAAAACCAATAACACAAAGGTAATCAGAACCATTTGATTTTCAGTCTCAGACTAAATAATTTCCAATGAACACATGCTAAGGCAACGTCCACACATTTTAAAAACTTGTGTTTTGGTTTGGTTTTTTTTTTTTTTTTTTTAAATACAGCTACTACCAAAGTATTTTAAACTATCCTAGGGCATCAACAATTTGAGATTATCTGCTGGCTTCCAGCTATTACATAATGGGTAATTAGATGGTGAAAATTCCAGTGACTTAGAAAAATAGTCTACATGTTAATTGCTTTTATGAGTCCTTTAATGTAATCTGGGGACAGAAAGAATTTTGGACTGTCTCTGAATAATAACATTACTGGCAGCAAGCTTAATTTCTTTTCCTTTTTTTCCCCAGACATTTCTTAGAGGTTTTGATAATTTCCTTCCCTCTCCCTGTACACTACATATGTATACGTTTTTACTACCCCACTATTAGATTTTCTATTTAATTGCAACCAATGGTCATTGACCATTTTTGATGCAGCATCCTCACTACCAGTACATCCCCATCCCCCCCCATTAAGAGAAAACTGTATTTTCAATTAGTTATTTTTTCTAATTTCTTCCTTGGCAGCCTTTTTTTAATGGAATTATAATTGAAAAAAGGACATTTGTTTTCCTTTCTCCTTTCAAATCCTCCCAGTGATCCTTGGCATTTGACTTCCCTACAGACAGGGAACCATCATCAGTCTCATCTTGCTCTCGACAGGCTGACAGTGGTGAATTTTTTGGCAACAGAGATACTACTGCCACAACACAGGCTGCTTCAAGCTTGGCATGGAGTGTTGCCTATAAACACCTCAAGAAATGAGGTGAATGTCTAGTGCTGAACTGTCAAAAGCAGAATGTTTATGTGATTTAGTTGAGAAAACACTGAGTGAATTTGAGAAAACAGAAAACAAAATAAAAAAAAAAAAACAAACAGGAAAAAAATTAAAACCCCCAGAATATTCAAAATTAGTATGGAAATACAATAACACAGGAAATTCCATAAGAACACATCAATATCCACCGGTTCAAAATTTTTCACCTCAGTCATTCACATTTATCAACTACAGGATGATCCACAAAGTTCCCGAGTTCCCATAAATTTATGATGTCCCTTCCCCACCTGCTGTAATAATGACACCAGTCAAAGGCAGGAGAGTGGGGTACAAGAGACACAAGATCAGCCTCAACACTGAAACCCATCGGCACAAAACAGAAGAAAAAATTGAATTAAAAAGAAATCACAAGTGCTTACACTTACTGAAACAGGGTGGATGTTTTATCTCTTTGGTTATGCTTTAGGGGAGGTAACATGGAAGTGTGGAATAAATGACACAATTTTTCTGAAAGCTGTGCATTCTCCAGTTATTCCAGTATGGAATCCCCTCTTTGAAAGCCTTATGCAGATCCCAGCAAACATATTTAGTGCCATACTTATCAAGTCTTCCTAAAGAATGGATTATCTTTAATCACAGAATTCCTGAAGAACAATTGCCATGGGGCAGCCTGTGCTACTCTGATCAACGGGCTGTCAAAGCCTTAGCTCTCAGAAACACCCATAAAATCAGAAACTGCTTCCAGAATATTCCTAAAGAGCCCAGTTGAAAGTGGAACTGGCATTCTCTTCAGAGAAAGTTTGGAAAAGAAGAGGAGGAAAAAAAAAACCTGAACTGTTGATGCACAATTCCTGATGCACAATTCCTGACTCCAGTCTGGCACTTCCTGGAAGGACAATACCTCAGCCACACCAGTGTTTATTCCAATCTGTGTCCAAAAGGTTTCCCCAAAGGACAGACTTATCTCTCCCAAACTCTGTCATGAAGAGCGTTAGCTTGGAGAGTGTGGGGGCAATGATTAATCAAACATCTCTCCTATATAGGAGGAGATGCAAGGTTGGTTGGCAAGAGGCAGGAGAACATTTTTGCCTCCAAGAACTCTATAAACTCTATAAACAGAGGAAACAGCCAGAACTCAGGTTCCTGCCACTAGACTCAGTCTGATCAGGCCTGCAGACATGACAGTCCTCTTCTTTTTTGCCTTTTGAAATCCAATTTGGTCTTGTTTGCTCGAGATTCCCTGCTTGTGATTCTTTACCGCTTAGGTACACCTCTGATCTAATAAATTAGCATTGTTATTACAGAGATATTTAAGCAACAAAAAAGAAAACCAGAAAGAGCAGATTACCAACATATGTAATTGTCCAAAGCAGGCAGACAGATCTTTTGGCAGAAGTGGTTATCAAAATTTAGAGCACAGTGTATTATTGTATTACAAACACCACTGGTGAACTGCAATCAGCCCATGTGCAGGTTAGTAAAAAAAAAAAAAAAAACAGAACAAGAAACATTTATAATTAAACTAATCAAAATCTTACAGGCAGTATAATAAGAGCTTCTGAATTTTTGATGTGGCATGCTGGCTCTTAAATCTTGAGAACTGCTGCTCTACGTGACACAAGCACCCCATTGGGCTCCATCAAACAAAAGTCTACATCTTAGAAATCTCAATTCCTTACACAAACCAGACTACAGAGACTGATGTGCATTGCTGAATGAAAAACTGACTTTTGAGAGAAGAACTTCAGGGCTCTAAGAATGTATTGTGGTGTGCAGAGTCCCTTGGAGCTACAATAAGCCATGTGCTTCTAAGTGCTGAAGAACATTTTTTTCCTAAACATACAAAAAACCCGCCACACTCAAAAGAGTAAAGGGATCCCAAAAATTTTCTACCAAAATTATTTCTTAAACAAACAAACAAACACCACAAACTTTTCTTTTTGTAGTTTCATAATAGGATGTCACATCGGTCTGTGCTTACTCTAATGGGGTTAAACACACATTCCATAACCTGCCAACACAAATTTAACTATTTGATGTTGTTATACTTTTAGCTCTACAGTTTTGACTTAATGTGGTGAAATTAAGATGTTCTACCCATTTTAATGCGTACCTGACCTCTGATTCTGACATGTAAATTATTTACAAGTTAGTATTATCTTCTAAGAAAGACAGCACTTCAAACGAGTCACCATGCGCTCCCCTGGCAACCACGGAACTCAAAATATGCAAAAATTAATCTTTCCATAAATATTTCTGAAGTATTTTTAATTATCTTAGATCTAAAAGCTACGCTCCTCTTCACACAGAAGCATCACTGACTTTGCTTTATCAAGCAAGCCTGGGAATGGAGTGAGAAGGAAGGCTGTGCCAACTCTACTGCGGTCAAGTGGATGGAAGTCTGCTTGTGCTATCTGAATCACACATTGGCAGATGAAGAGACATGCCTTTTGCCATCTGTAAATTTTAATGTACCAGATTTTGGCTGCCATACAACCTAAAGTATTTACTTCACCGAGGTACACAGAAAGAAAAAGGGACATAAGAAGTTTTTATCTTGATTTAAGTGACAGCACGAGATAAAACCAGCTTATGCTACAGTTTCACCACTTAAGCACTGAAGTGAATTTCTCATCCATGTAGAAATGTGTTGATGAAAAAAAAAACCAAACTAACACTGATTGTCTCAATGTCTCCACAGCTTCCCTTCTGCATTTTAGAAGAAAACCAGCATGTGGATTTTTTGCAATGGTTTGAAAATGCCATTTCGGTAAAACTGAAGGTACATACAAACGCCTGATCCTTTCAGGGCTTGTAGTCTCAAAAGACCATCGCAAATGCAAATAGCTATAGTTGTTACTGAGGAAACAGAAACAATGAGAAGAATAAGAATGGCAATGGCAGTGAGGATGTGACAGAAATTATCTTCCCTGCAGCAGGAAAGCTGGAATTTGGTTCTGTTCTGCAATAGTAAGTCATGTGGCAGTCTGAGGATAACTTCAATCGGCTCTGTGATCCTCACAGTCTATTTTAAATGACCATGACTTATGCTTTGTCCAAAATAGTGCACAGGGGTGCAGCACAACTCCTTTGGCACATTAAAACATTTGCCCCATTGCTGCCCCCTCCAGCATTTGATCTCCTACATATTAACCCCTTATTCCTCAAAAATCTACACTGTGGTAATATGTTTTCCTTGCACCTGTCCACGATTTTTAAGGAAAATAAATTTTTTTTTTGCTCCTAAAGCCAGAAATGTACAACAGTACTTACACTTCTGCATTATTGCTTTTCTCTTGGCACTTGCCCAGACGAGGGGAAGGTAGTTTAAAACTTAAAGGTACAAAAAAAGGCAAAAAGTACACAAAAGGCAGATGTGGAGGAATGTTTCCTCTCTTACTGCTCTCCTTTCCATTTGACAGTTCCTTTCCAATTTTGCCTTGTTTTCACAAGTTTAGCTTCAAGAACCATAAACTTCTACCTGAAGAATTTACATTAAATAGCGTGAATAATATCAAATTTATTCAAAATGTAAGGGAATTGCTGCAGATTAGCTGCAATTTTGATCAGCTGTACTTTAAAATGGAGGAAAATCCTTCACAGATATGTGAGGCAAAATCCACTATTTCTGGAACAGAAGGAGGAAAAGCAACAAAGCATATCACAGAGGTACTGCACATATTGTGGAAAAGTCTTTAAGCAAATGCAAATTGGCAGAATGGAACTATCTGAATATAGGGAAGAACAACACACAAGATAAATCAGATGAAATTTGTGCTGTTCAACTTGCTAAGGTCACTTTAACACCCACGGAAAA
The DNA here is from genome assembly GCF_003031625.1 of Empidonax traillii. Classification (NCBI taxonomy): domain Eukaryota; kingdom Metazoa; phylum Chordata; class Aves; order Passeriformes; family Tyrannidae; genus Empidonax; species Empidonax traillii. The sequence goes on from NW_020955557.1 coordinate 1,032,212, forward strand.
CAAGAGACGTCTCAGACTGCAAGGGGTTTTTCTTCATCCTGATCTCTGAGCATCTGATACTGTGAGTAACCACCAAAAGGACACAACATCCAGACAGTTTAGGAAATTCCAACATCTTCCCAAATGAGACACTTGAACTGTGAGTACAAACTCAGCCTGCCAAGCTGCAGCTCTCCTGGACACCACTGCTGGCCACTCTCCCCACCACCACCAAGACCTGCTCCCTTTTGCTGTGCCAGAGATGGCAACACAAGAGCAGAATTTTCACACGTGCACCGAATACAGGAATATATAAATGACTTTCATGTGTCAGACAGCAAAGGACTTTCCAAGATAAGACACTTACAGGTACCAGACACACACAGGTAGTACCTCACCATGCAGAATACAATTTAATCTGTTTGCAAAGCTGCCCTGACAGTGACCACACAACAGGTCCCCCGTGGTCGAGTGACTGGACTCAACATCTCGGCTCTGATTTCTCTGATTTTCAATTAAACTTCCTTTTCTGTTGGAACATGGATCACCTGCTCCACCACACATACTTCTGTATTATTAATTTGTTAGCTTGCTCGAATCACAGTTGAAAACCTTTCAGCCTTGGTTTGCAGCAATAAATTCAGCTGACAGCTGAAATTTGGAACGCTCACTTAATATTGATTCTGAATGTAATAACAAGCGACATGACCTTTTGGAGGGTGTAAAATATGGCTGCCACAACATCTGTGCCACATTTCTTGCTGTGTAGTAATATGCTGTAACAGCACGGAGCTGGCACTCAAGTTCAGCTTTATTATCAGGCAGATCTCTCCATCTCTCTGGCTTCATTAAAAAAAAAAAAACCAAACAAAAACCCACCACAGAACCTCACCCTGCCACCAAAACGCTTCCCACATCCAGAACTAGTGCCCATGTCATTGTTTCTAAGACCTAATTTGTCCTGCAGTAAGGAAAGAGATATTGGACTGCTAAAAGAGACCCCTTGTGTCCAACAGGGCAGTTCCAGTAGACTGAAAAATCAGTGTCTCTTCAGACAGGAACCCTACCCTGAGTATCCTCAGCAAATACCCTTCGAGTTACACTGTTTATTGTTATCTTCCTGCCTATGAGGAAATACCTTGACATCGTTCCTTCTGACAAAAGAACCAACACATTAATACCACTTCTGTGTGCTCTGACACCACAAACAGCATTTTCATTTAGCATTACCCCAGCATAGCTTGAACTAATTTTGCTAGGCTGGATACAGGTTGGTTCCTTGCAGTAATTTACTTTGAGGGGCTTCTGTCTTTAAAACATGGCCCATGTAGGCAGAATATAAATTTATGTGGTTTTTAAAATCTAATTTAACTAAATGCAAATTATGCAAGCAGTCTAACCAAGTTTCAAAACACACCCCCTACACACACTCCACGCATTATAAAAAAATGCTTTAAGTAATTCCTGATATTTTTTTTTTGTTTGGCATAACAAGTAAACTGTAAACTGAAACAATGAATCCCTTTATCCTTATGAACAATACCTCCTTTATCTCTTAATGAACAAGAAACACAATGAAGCAGATATTTACCATGACGTTTTAATTTTGCATTTTGTGATTTTAGTTTCCCCACTGCCAAACATGTGGTAGCAGCTAAATTTTTGAGTGCTGTAGGACTCACTGTCCAAGAAACAATAAAATGTTTCAAAGTTTCTAATTAAATAAAGCTTATAAAAAAAACCCATATTGACACTCTAACAAAGAGGTATAATACAAAGAATATGAAAATATTTGCTTTTGAAAAATCTTGAGAGACCTTCTAATGCACACTTTGCTAGAACACCAACCTGTGCTGGCCTTGTGGGCAGTGCTGGTGGAACCTGCAGCAGGCAGATTATGACACCTCACAGTTACACACTGAGAGCCAGAGACCTGCTCTGTTATCAAACATTTTACAGAAAGTTACAAAGAACTGAATGTTATAAAAAAAAAAATACACCAAGTGGGCAAATATATTCCTTGAGATGTAATCCTGGCATGGTGGGAACAGATTCCCAATATTTAAGTTTCAAAAGGCATTAAACATCTCTGTATACATGTACTGACATACACAAATTCACAAATATTACATTTAATAAATATAGGTACACTTGATTATTACTGAAAGCAGAATGAATCCTTAATGATGACTAGATATTTAGACATTAATTTCATTTAAATCTGTTATATATACAGCTATATACTGTATATATATAGCATAATAAAATGGCTAGTTCCTGTCTGCCTTTCCCCTGCTGCTCTAAACATCATTTCATTTCATTATAAGATCAGCACCTGAACCAATCAGCTCTCCCTTTGTCCTACAATAGATGAAGCTCTGACTGTAACAACACATGAAGAAAGACTGGACAAGATGTGAAAGAATTTCTAAAAGAAATAATTGTGAAATTGTTTAAATTACAGTGAAGTCTAGGACTCATTTGAAGGGGTTGGAGAAGAAAATAAAACCCTTTAAAAAAACCCTTTAAAAAAAAAAAAAACACCTTTAAAAGCTGTACCCGACCCTTGAGTACCCCCTAGTCTCATAGATGAATAAATCCCAGGAAAGAAGCAGGAGAAGCAATACTGAGAGACGTGAAGATGCCATGGGTTTGGTGTTTACCCAAGTTTCCATGTTACACACAGTGCCCCAAAACTGCAGCAGTTCCATCTCTGCTTCAGCGTGTTTGAAATCCACACGCTCACTTCTACATGGTGAACTCACCTGCAGGATCTGAGAGTGCCACACACATCTCTGGGACAGGTTTCTCACTGTGTAACTGCATCAGACTCCACTTGAACAGCCCAGCCAGGCCTTGGAGTTTTAAGCAGACACCCAAACCACTGGGATCAGGCTCAACAGTTTCAAACGTGTCTCCCCACGGCTGTTCTGCACCACAGAACCAGCTGCCCTCCTTCCTGAGCTGCTGCTTCAACCCTTTGGGGCACCACAAAAAGCAGAGGTAAACAAGCACCAATTGGATTACTCCTACATTCTCAGCTGAGCTAGAATTCAAAACTAATCTGATTATATGTATATTATGAGCCACTAAGAATCTTTTTGCAATAATTACCAAGCTTCCACACATAAAAAAGGGCATTTTATTTAGCACTGGGCTAATCTATCAAGTGGTAAGCTTCAAAGAGAATGTTGAGGGGGGAAAAAACCCAAACTACAAACAAAAAAACCCCGAAGTGGGTTTATAAAGCAAGGATATTTCTTTTTTATTGAACTGCAAAGAATTATTTCACTCCTAAATGCACTGAAAGACTTTCACATAAAATAAAATTTCTCCTTTGGACTTTCAAAGCTTAACTTCCAGTGATAAAACTTCCTAAGTTCTAAAAGGTTCCAGAGCAGCTGTTGGAAACGCTGTCACTGTTTCTGATACACATCTCCAACCCAAGAGCTCTGGCTGGTTTGGGAGGAGGGAAGGCATGCAAAATAGCAGTGGCTGACACCTGCCTTAAAAATTCATAGCCAAGATTACATGACAATTACATTTAAGCTTTATAACTTTAACTAAAATTTGGCCAACAACTAAATATGAGCTGTATGTTTGTTTATAGACAATACAAGGCTGCAAATGAAAAGCTGGAGTAAGACAGAACCATGTTCCATAGGCATATATGCTCATGCACATCTGTAAAGTCAGATTTTTACCATAGCTGTCAGTAAATACATCAACATAGCCTCAGGAGTGCAGGCACAGAGTGAAACTCAAACGTAAAGGAGGAGGAGCTGTAAGTGGAGGAGGGATGCAAGAGGGAAAACAAGGCACTTTCCACATTCCTGCTCATAAGTGAAGGCCTTCACACACCTTCCTTAGGTATCTGTTACTATTGTGCAGCGTTTGGGCAACAATCAGGAAGAGATCAAGTTCACTCAGGAATCTGTGATGTGATCACGATCACAAGACACAGCAGAAGAGCACGGATGGCTGGAAAAAGGGTCACTGATTTACAGAGGACAAGCAAGGATGAGAAAGAGAGGGAATACACCTTGACTGCACTAAGCACCAGCTTGAAGACATGGTGGAATGACTGAGTTTGGGATCCTGGGAGGCCACTAGCCAAGGTTTGGACTCTAAAACTTGAGAGAAAGCTTTGGTGTAGTCAAGGAATTGCTAGACAGAACCTCCTGGGGCAGAGCCATGAAGGAGATGCCAAGGAGTTGGTGGCACTCAGTGAGGGGGCAGTGGGACAGGGATGGATGGACAGCACTGGATAGGGTTTGCCAAGAGTGCTGAAAAAAAGGATGGATATTGTTGTAAGGTGACATTCATTTGTGAAACACCATTGCCAGGGGCCAAGCCCTTTATAACATTTTTCTCATCCAAGAAAGGCAAGAAAGAGAACCTGAGGAACTACTGGCTGATCAAACTTAGAATGATGCCTAGAAAGGATATGAATTATTTTCCTTTGGAAACCTTTTCCAAGAACATCACTGACAGGTAGATAATCAGGAAGAGTTAATCCAGATTTTCCAATGGGCAAATCATGCTTGACCAAAATAATTACATTCTACAACAAAATGACTGGCTACAGAGGTGAGGAGAAAGCAAATTATGGTGCACTTAATTTTCAGTGAACCTTTTGACACCCTTTCTCACAGCAAGTGAGAATCCTCTGGGCTGCTCTCAAGAAAAAAATGAACGAACTACAGCTTTCAAATACCATAAGATATTAGGAATATAACGCTGTGCAGGTTGGTTTTAAAAAAAAAAAAAAACAAACAAAACAAACAGCTCCTCAAGTCCATTTAATTCTTGCCTTTTATACCAATTAATTAGTAAATCCCAGTTGCAGCAATACCCGAGATTCCTCATTTTTAAATTGCCTCCAAAGCCTGGACAATTGCCTCGTAAGCTGTTTGGAACTAGATGCAATAAAAGACACAAGGACCTGCAGTTAAGCACAGGCTCGAAGTGAGACACTTGTGATTCTCCACAAATAATATGGCAAAAATTAGATAACTCTGAAGCACGAGTAGAAATAGCAGCAAAACCTCTGGAGGCTTCTCATGGAACTGCCCTGAGTTTGTCACAGGAAACACGGAGAGTACAAAAGCATCCAAATCCCATCCTATCTCTCCTTCCCTGCCGTGCACAGGCACACAAGTCAGCAATGCAGGGTGGACACCTGTTCATCCAGGATCTAACCTGCAATAATACATCCAAAACTACCCCCAAAAATGGGATGTTGCTTAAAATGTAAAGTGCAAATCAGCATTTAAAGCATATTAATAAATAAACTGTAGAGATGACCACAAATACTGAAATATGTATATTATACTTTGTATAGTACTACATATTATATATATACAATATGTGAACAGGTATAGGAATATAGATTAATATTTATAAATAAATAAAGTTTAGACTGAAGTTAATACTAATTATAAAATATATAAAACTACATGTATTTTATAACAACAAGTATCCTGGCTCTAGATAATAATCTTCCCATTACCCTCAAAACTTAAATGCATATGAGTCTAAAATTAACTACACATAATGGGAAAAGAAAGTTAAGTTCTATGGATGCCACCAATTAAAATTGATCACGATATGCACGATGCTAGTTAGTTAGAGAATGTTTTAAATTTATCAGAAAAAGGGAGAAATAAAAAAAAGCAGAATAAATACCACTACTGCAAAGCAGTGGTGGCACACAGCAAGCAAGAGCCTCCCCAGCACAGTCCTAAGGGTGCTGCACCACAGGCATTAGAACACGTGATCTCCAAAACTGACCCCAGCGTGCACCCAGGGCACACAGACATTTACTTTGGGAATGTTTTCCCAGATTTGATGTCTGTTGTACTGACATGTCAGGCACAGACTCTGTCACAAGGCTTTCCGAAATGATGCAGAAAAATCAGCAAACTCTAACAACGTGTGAGTCCAGAACTACAGTTTGATTCCCAACATGTGGGCTCCTGAAAAACAAAACAGACCCAAACCACTTCTTCAAAGAATTCCCAGCTCAAGTTAAAGGGACAGACTTTCAGATAAAACCAAAAATGTTATGTGGGCCTATGTCGTCTTTAAGCTGCAAAAAAAATTCCTTCCCAAAACTCCCCTGCATGAGCTCAGCGCCCTTTTGAGAAGCACAACTGTGGAGGCCGTGCCCCACCACGGGGCTTTTGGAAATACTACCAAGAAGCTGCTTCTGTGGTCAAGATTTGTTTCAAAACATCTTTAAATGAGAACCACAATCAGTGCTGTTGTCCAGAAGTATTTTAACAAACCTCGTTTTTGTAGCTCCATTTCTAGGTTAGCAGTGCTGTCACTTTGGGCATTGTCCATCTGCAAGTTGTTAAACTCACCTGTCAGAAAAGCTAAGTCAAGGGAAGATTACAAATAGGGTTATTGTTTCTTATTCAGCTTCTCGAGCAAAGTGAGACAAGTCTTGGGAATATCCAAATTTAGGCTATGAGTCCAAAGAGCCTACAGGTGACTGCAGTGAAAAATTAGCACCTCTGGTCTCTCAGTGCCCTCCGTGGAGAAGCAGGTGGCAGCAAGACAACTGATGCCAAAGGACAGAGCAGAGCAGTTAACCAGTGAGAGAATTTAAAAGGAAACACACTCTTCTATCTTAACTCAGACGCTTAAGGATGAGTTTCAGATAATTCTAGCAATTTAAAAACAGTTATCTAACCATAGTCAAGTGGTTACCTCTGCAGTTAATGATTCACACCACAACAGGGACATTTCTCCCACGCCATCCTAAGATGAACCGTGCAGGATGGATCACTAAGTGCCTGTCTTATTTTACTGATGATTAACTTTGAACAATAGCATAGCTTTTATATTAGTGCAAATTAGACAAGATTAATTCTATCTTTATTTTCTTATTTTCAAGTAGGAAGAATCTTAAGCCCTGGGGCCAGAGTTTATTTGGAGCCTATAGAATGGGAGAACGATATAATTTGCCTTAGCACGTCACTTATGCCACCCCCCTTCAATCTCTAACCTATCAGCAGACACTGCTATTACCCTGCTGAATCTGGTGCTATGTATGTCTAATGAGTCATGTATGTCCTCTTCTGTTAATGTGACTAATGTCCTTTTTTGGTATTTTGCTTCAAGCTCCCACTCCTAGAAGGGGCTGATTATTTGAAAGCCTCAGCGTTACAATCCTCCAAGCTTCAGGAAAAAGACTTCTTTAAAAAGGATTCAGGCATAGCCTAAAGATGTAATATAAAAAAAGGCCTCTAAAAATAATCCGTTTATAGAAAATAGGCTCATGATATTGTCAGACTTAGTCCATAACCTGCCCTTCAAAATTCTCCTTATTTTTAGATCTGTTATTTAACTATACATATATTTTAACCTTGTTGATGGAAAGAAGCATGACAGCCACAGAATCATCTAGACAAAACACCAACATCTAATTTGCATGTTTACCAGTATTATACATCCCAAGATGAGGGTTTCTCCTCCCCAGTAACCTCCCTGCCACTGCCATAGCAGATTAGTGACTTTTCTATGTGTTTTCAGGGCATTCTTTCATTCAGTCACTTTCCTGCGTGGGGAAGCTTCTAATAGGCACAGTTCCATCCACGTGCCTGACTTCACTGCAGCACTGAAGGCACACTGGCTGTACATAAAGGCTGATCTGCTGAACCAGTAAACACAAACCCAGCTCCTTTCATCCCCACCTTTGGAATCTGGGCATACACATGGCACTGCACGAGTGCCAGGATGGTGATTTCGGGCCGTGGGGAGAATTTCTCTGCCCAAGCTTTATCATCCTGTGACTGCACCAGATAAACCTCGCTGTGGATGTTTACTGTGGAGATGAAGAATTCATCTACATATCTATTTGCATGCACATATCAGTCAGCTGCAGAAAAAACAGAATAGGATTGGTAGAGCTCTCCACTGACACACTGAGCATGAACATTTATCCAGCAATCATAAATATGTATTCTGACAACGTTCCTCCATCCCAGTATGCAAGTGGAGACCAGAATAGCAAAGAGTAGTGAAACACACCCTCAGAAACCTACGGTTTCCAAGTATTTTCCAGGAATGTGAAATCACTAAGAACAGACACACACGGGACATTCTCGGGAACCTCTGTAACAATGCTCTTTTTGTGCAGGTGAAAACATTCATACAGTCAAGTGTAAAAAATATTCCAAGCAGCTTATTAATCACAAATACAGAACAAACATATCAGTGCAACTGAAAATCACCAATGCTAATGCAGAAAGCATCTCTGATTAGAAAACGCTCAAAAATGATTACACAGATGAGCAAGCCTGATTTCTGGGATCATCATCTTTCTGCATCTGACATGTAAATGTAACTATTCTGATAAATCAGAGTGGGAAGCAGAACCAAAATACCAAAAGTTGAATTTCAGTTTAAATTGATTTAACCAATTTTTAGTAAGGAAGCTGTGATGAACTGTATGGTTATCTGTTGCTCTGCAGGCAGGTTGAAAGGAGGAGATGTAAAACATGCAAATCATGTGTTGTAGAGTGGGTCAAAACCTCTTTTTTCTTTATACTGAAACTTCCTAGGACTAATATCTCTGTGAGGTAGGGAAAAAACAAAATTATATGCATACTTTAAAAGAGAAAGAAGAATTGAGAGAGGCAATGGAGAGGAAGAGGAGTTAAATCTTGAGATTAGTCTAGAAAAAAAAAAAAAAACAACCCAAAACAGAAAGCATTTCCCACCAATTCAAAGGATGTAAAGCATATACTTAAAGAATAGTAAATGTCATCCCTTTCTTGTCCCTGTTTCTCCGCTGAGTCATGATTCTGCCCCATTTTACAGAAGTGGATACACCGTGACACACAAGTGACCCACAGGGCACAGCCCTTGGTTGGGCAGCACTGATGGGACTGCACTTGCCATCTACTGCTGCAACACACAGGTCTCATCATCACCACATTCCACAGTGCTCTGCCTGACAGTTGGTCCACCAAAAAAACCCACTTACACATTGGCAAGGAGAAGGGGATTTGGCCCACGTAGCACACGCGGTGCTTCTCAGCCCAGCTCCCGAGCACAGAGGGAGCTGCCGTCACCACGGTGAAGGGGGAAAGAAATGCCAGAGAGGGAAGAGCAGGGAACCACTCCTGACACCTTATGCTGGGAGCTGGGAGCCTGCAGCACGTCCCTGCTGTTTCTGAAGGATGGGTGCTACCCAGTTAAATGTCTTCCCCTCTCAGTTTTAGGGTATGTTTTCCCCAAATGTCTTGCCAGACTTAAAATAAGCTAATTCTCAGCAAAACTGAAACTATGTTAAGCTGTTCCTAGGGTGAACATATATATGAGCATGAGCAGGTGCTCAAGGTAAGGACAGACAGATAAGTAAGTGCATGGAGAGCAAAAGTTGCAATGTAAGGCCTTGTTTCCATGAATCCCTGATGCTCAGGCATTGGCACTTTCCATTTCGACCTCTCAGGAGTCAATTAAAAAAAAAAAAAAAAGTCACATTGAAAATGCAGCACTTCAATAGCTCTGTTGGCAGCAACACTTTGATTTGTTTGACATTTACCGATCATCTGGTAAAGCTAAACGCTGCAAATTCTGAGCTGCAGAGGGACAAAGCTAAGGAAGGAAAAAACCAAAGAGCAGCACCATGAGGCTGGAGGAACAAAGAAGCTGTGCCAGGGCTCTATTAAATAACTTGAGACATAAGCAAGGGAAGGATCAAGCACCAGGATTAAGTTGTGCTCACTAAAGTTATTAGTTATTTCTTCCAACACTGAATGTCTTAAATGGTTGTTTCCCACTAAAAACCTCTATGAAATCTTCAGTGTAAACAATATTTCTCTCTCTCTTTTTTTTTTTTTTTTTAAATTAGGCCCCTCTTCCTGCCACACTTAAGAGTAACTTATCAGGCTTTTAACACGATGCCATTAATAAAACATTGTCTGAAAATGAGGATTAAAATAATTAGAGCACCATGAAATCACATCTTCAAATCCCATTAACGCTGACTCAGACCATCATTCAGTAAAACTTACAGAAAGCTTCATGAAAATGACACTATTTTTAAACACTAAAGGATTCAAAACACTTTTCCATTTATTCCTTCTCTTCACTGGTGCTCAGTTGCCATTACTAGCATATAGCCACAGATGCATTTCAGTGCTGATGTATCAGCATAGGAAGACTAGATGTTTTTCTTAAAAATAGGAAACAAAAAAAAAACCTAGAGCCAACTCCTGAAAAGGTCTAGCCCCCATAAATACATTAGCATTTATTTCTTAATATCACTCTCAGCGTATATGCACATTGTAACATACATTAAGATTCCAGTGAAAAATTTCAACACCAAGATAAAAAAGTTAAAAGGATGCAGAGTTGCCACTGAAATTCCCAGCAAGAAGCCCCAAATGATCAAATTCTCCTCCTCCTTTTACGACCCCAAAGAATAAAGACTTTTCTCTATCCAGAAGTTTAAATGGTCAAAACTGCTTTCATTTCCCAACCCAAGCGACAGTGTGGGAATCAAAGTACGGTTCAGAGGAACAGCAAGGTCCTCAGGCTAGCCCCAAGCACACTGAAGAACTACAGCTGTCAAATTTTTTTCCTTGAAAAGTGCACTAGTTACAGTTGTGCTTCGGCTTCATTTGATAAAGACTATAAACCAGAGTAAAATGATGCAGTTTCAGTTTAAGAAAATGAGAAATATTAAAATGTGTTTCCATGAAACTATAATTTTAGAAACAAAACGCAATTACTACGTTTTCTCTTAGATGTCACTGCACACCCTTCTCTGCTCAGATGCTGTGAAAATTTGGGCAGAATCATTACCTTTACACTTAATTAAGTGTTTACACAATCGAGCTTGAAGCATGTGACATAAGAAAGAGAAGTATTAATAATTATTACCATGTTCCATTTAAGAAAACTTAAGAATAAGCCCAAGGATATTAATTTAATTCTATTCCACAGCAAAGCTGCAAATAATTCTTGCATTATATAGAATGCCTGGTCCTGTCTCACTGTCCTGCACTCAGTTTCACGCAACGAGCGATGATACAAAACTCCTGCGTGTTCAGAGATCGGTGACGGCGACACACTGGATAAAAATTGAAAATATCCTTGTGTGTGAGTCCCCTTCGCTGTAGGAGGCACAGACACTCTGCAGCCCCTGCTGTACACAGGGTGGGAGCAGGAACGCAGCGTTACAAATCCGGGAAGAACTGGGGCACAGATGAAGTGCAGGGACATCCCAGGAAGAGGGAATCACTGCACCAATCAAAGGGATCTTCAGTGGAACGACAGAAGAGGTTTCACAAGGAGGGGCTGACACAGGAGCTCAATAAACCATCACAATCCCTGTTATTTTCCAAACACAGAGGTGGATGGGATCAGGAATGTGGGTGTATGGGGACCAAGAGCACTTACAGAAAGGGGTTTCAGCTTCAGAAAACCATAATTCAGTGCTTGACAACACACTGGTGACTTTATAAAGAACAACAAACATTTTTACTAATATGGACCAATTATACTGTCTCAATTAAACATAGGGATAATTCACCTTTTATATCCTTTTCCTGACAATACTTTGCAGCCCACCAAGTTAAATATCTTTGAATATATGCTTTAAAAACCTCTGCAAAAAAAGTGTTTCTCCTCCATCTACTAATGAACTTTCTGAAGATTAAAAAAAGAATTTTCATTGTCTCCTACTTGTCTTTTCCCTGTGTAGTTATCTACAGCTCAGTACAAAAAAAATCAGTCCTGCTGCAGAGCATGTGAAGTCAAATAATGATTACTGCTGCAGTAAGCACAGTTCAGCATTTGCATCTATTTGATGTCAGTGATGCTGCAATGCACAGTAATCAGAATTTTGGCCTAATCCTGGAAAAAATTTCATGAAATGAAAAGGGGTAGTTGTTTTAGGTTTTTTTTTTTGCTTTTTTTGGTTGTTGTTTCCCCCCCCCCCCGCTTTCTGTTTCGCTCTTCTCTGGATTCACAAGAAGAAGATGCACTCAATTACTGCAGTTTATTCACATAAGAAAACACTGTCTAAGTGAGAGCAAAATTCGCAACAGAACACATCTCACTAACTTGAAAAAGGCATTTTTTCAACTCCAAATCTATATAATTTTTATTAATTCAGGGTAAAATTTAAAACTTGAACCAAAGGTATACGTAAAGTACCACATATAATTTTTCTTAACACAGACTAGGTCTGTTATATTTTCCACTGCATTCTGACCATATTATTAAAAAGTGTGACTATCAGTGCATACAAAAGCTGTATCAAATCACCATAATAAAAATGATTTTTTTTTAAAATGCAATAAGGAGAGGAAACTAGTTGCTATGAATCTGAATTTTCATTCACTCTTGCTCCTCTATTTAATACAACTGCTAAATTAGGATAATATTGATTCAAGTGTTTTGAGTCTACAGTCTAAAAGAGGTTAAAAATCATGACTGTTGGCATTTATGGTGTGCCTATGAAGATCTCTGTGGGAAGCCTTGATGTATAAACTTAAACTACAACTACCCACGATACTCTGTGTATTCATTAACATATCAGTTTCATGTGATATTGTCCTGCAGAAATTTTAGGTTGGAGTTTGCAATGATATATATATTCCATTTCCCTACCATGCTCCTGAAGCTACAAACTACACCAGCTGTGTCAAATTAAACATCCACAGCTGGAATAACCAACTGGACCATCAGCAATAGCCCTGCTGGGATAGTGTGTGTTCCAGGGGCAACATTCCCAGCTAAATTCAATAGTACAGCAAACAGGGGTTTAGTATTTGGCAGAACTGAGGGGAGAGGAGGGACAGTGACCCAAATTCAGCAGCAGATAATTTTTTCTTAAACACATATGAACTAGAAGGGAGCATATTTAATCAATTTTGCATGTAGTATACTAGTATTTACCCATTTGTACCTGTATGACTGGTGAGCTGCACAGTTTGACTCATGTTTTGCATAAAATATGGAATTTATTCCAACTCCAGAAAATTATCATACAGTGTGACTGACACAACAAATGGTCTTTCTCCTTAAGAGAGAGAAAAAAAAAATCCTGTTAATACACCTCCACAAAATAAACAATATATGCTTCTACCCTAGCCCTCCTTCCTCCCTGCAGACAGACTCAGCGTGTGGTTCCTGAGGAATTAGTTGTAGAAGAACTCCCCTGCTGACAGCAAAATGCCAAATGCACGTCCTGCACATGTAATGTGTCTGACATTTCCACATCTCACCAGGTTCACGTTTCTGACAAGTGCTTAAAAATATATGTCTTTTAAAATGTGTGTTTATTGCTACCTTCCTATCTGCACTTTATAATGTTTTAAAATGTTATTTTACTCATGAAAACACCTCCACATTTGTCTTTTGATTTGAGCAGAAGTAATTGCTTTTCCAGGGTCAAATACCTTTCTGGAATCAATGGGTACATTTCAGTTGATGGATGGTATAAAATGTGCAAATATTATCTTCTTCAAACAAACAGAACTGTGAAAAACTGACAAGATTCAACATGATTGACACATCTAACACAGGCAGCACTGGAAATATTTTAACACCCTCCCTTCCTTAATGTTGTTATTCTTTGCAGTAGGAGACCTTGGGAAAATCAGCAAAATTTTCAGGTGTTAAAGCAGCTTCTTCCCTACTTGTCTTTTTTTCCTAACCAAGTACAAATTCCCAATTGGGACCTTTTACAAATCAAAGAGGGCTCTGGCACAGACACAGAACTGGTGCATCAACTGCTGTAGTTGAGTCATTACAACCATTTTTCTCAGGGAGCTGCAAACAGCGCTGGCAGAAATGCAGTACAAAAACTCTGCCTGACAGATTCTGTGCACACCTCCCAAGAATTCTTCAGGCATTACACACAATGGGCATTGTATTAATTTTTCTCAGAACTCCTAAAGTGCTTCTGGACAATAGAACAGCATTCAACCCCAAAATGTGAATCACGGGAAGTGATTTTATCTAACTCACCCAGAGAGACCCTTGTTCCACACACCTGGCTTTGTGTCAAATAAAGCTAATAGACATACAAATATCTACATATATTTACATTTATGTTTTATGTGTGCTTTTGAATTCCTAGTTCAAATATTTTCTCCTCATTAAATACATGCTTTTTCTCTCAACAGTAATGGTATTGTCAATGACAGCACAGTCACTGATGCTAATTAAACTTTATGATTTTGCAGTGGGATTCATAAATTACTATAATTTCTTCCAGAAATTCAGCGGAATACTTAAGCAACCCTCAGTAACACGCTGCACATGATAAAAGTGATGAAGCCCAAAAAACCAGAAGAATTTTCCACTCTGCTGCAGAATACCTGCACCACTCAGTAAAGGCATTTTTTCCTTTCTGTATTGTCAGTCTTGTACTTTTTAACTTTGCCTGTCCCTGATCGTGATAAAAATAGATTTCAAGGAAAATTAGAGGGTTTTGAACTTCCTTGGTATTCAGTCAGAGAGGTCATCCCTGTTTCAAAGGACGACAGACCTTGTTGGATGCAACACAGAACACCGAGTTCTCTGTAAATTCATGCTGTCTGACCCAGCCACAACTACTCATTTTTCCTTCTAACTCACAATAGACACTGACAGAGTTATGAGGAGGATGGCAAACACTGTCATCAAAATATTTTTCACTTGAATTGAAATCACAATATTTCAAAATATTTCTCGTGAATCCGCAAAAGAAATAAGGTTTATCATTCCACCTGAAAAAAGGTAACCAAGCTCAGAGCCCTTAGAGAAGAAAAGCAAACACAAGAGAGGACAGAGTGACTTCAGACTGGTCTCATGTTCACAACCAAGACAGCATCACCTTGAAGACACGCTCCTTGGGACTTGAACTCCTTTTGTCCCCCCTCAGGATCAAACATCCTGTACCCTGTTGTGAACTGCCCACCTTCCAGACTAACTCCCATTCACAAGGAAGACTTGGTGTGTGATTATTCTTGGTTATAGACAGGAGGACTTGGCCTTCGTTATGGATATATTCTATTCCTTCTTTCTTTCACCAGAAATACCTTCTGCATTAAAATGTTTTAGAAGTTTACCAGAAAGGTTTAATTTTTAACAAAATTTTCATAATGGACCGATTCCAGGCTCTCTGTCTCATCAGAGACTGGGAATTCCTCGACACTGAGTCAGCATTAATAAAGTTCGTTTATCTGATTAAACACTTGGTTTTGTCTGGTCAGTGTGTTCATGTGCTAGGGACAAGGTAACCATACACTGAACTAATTCTGAAGAAACCACGAGGATCAGATGTTCATCTCTTAACATATACTTAAGAGAGTCAAGCAATATCATTTATGTGAATTGTATCCTGGACTTACAGAAGGTGACAAGTTACTTTAGAGACTTTTTCTCATAAAGTTTGGCTTTATTAGACTCCTGCTATGCTCCCCAAACACACCTTACTGTTTTCTGCAGATAAATAAATAAATTTTATAATTTCTAACAGTCACAATGCAATCTCAGGCTGGGTAGTAGGTCTTACCCTAACACTAGAAATATTGGTGTACAGGTGTCACTTTTGCCTTAATTTGCACTGTCTAGTCCTGCAGCATGATATTGCAGCACCTTGTATAACATTACAAAAAATATCTCAGCTGCAGACAAGTGATTTGGCACATCACAGGATGCTCAGAGACTAAAAGAATGGTTTTCTCTTCCCCCTTTCCCTCTTGTATTTTTAATATTAAAGGCTCTTATTTTTTATAAGACTTAGATGCCACTGATTTTTTTTTTCAGTTTTTATCTTTGTGTCCCTTAAATTACCTCAATTTGAGCACTATCTTCCCTTTGCAATACATTGCTGTAAATATTACACCTTACTGCTAGCTGCATATTAAACTGCTTCTTTTTGTTACGAAGTTCTGAAAGCCTAAAACATTTCTTAAACTCTTATCTAGCTAACAGATTGAATCGTGATTGTGGAACAGATTGAAATCTCCATAATGGGAGATCATATAAAAATTCCTCTTTAAGTCTGCTCCTTCTTAAATGAACTCTTTAAGATGCAGGGGGATACAACTGTGGGGGAGCGGGAGAGGAGGGAATGAACTGGAGGGTTCAACAAAAGAAACCAACACAGCACAGAAGATGCCCAGACTTGTTGACAAGGGAGCTCAAAGACACAGGGAAGGAAAAGCTGAGACTAATTTATTTGTTTTAACCAGAGGATGATAAAGAATACCTGTCTGCTTGATTCAGGGATCAGTGTGAAAAACACAAGCCTACCTGACTGAGAAATTCTGTCTTGCATCAGACACAGCCAGCCTGTCAGGCTGTGCCCCTACGAATACCTAACAGCACTCACAGACCTGCTGAAGGCAAGGAGACAAAAAGACCACACAGCAGCGTCTTCTATATTTTAATTTTGATTATTTCTTTTCCCTGTTTTATTTACTAACACCCAGATAACTAAATTGTACAGGGTTGGCATCAGTGGAAATTCAGATGCAAACCTCTGAATGGGTTTTTTTCATGCTTCGTGGCAGAAGTGCCACTAAAAGAACACTCTGTACTCATTCCCTACACATATAATGTATAGTGGAGTGCCCTCAGTCAGGCACAGAAATAGGACTTTCAACTGGAACAGTTGATACATTTCGACACACAAGCTACCAACATCTCCAAGTTATTGTAAGTAAAAAGCAGAGCGAGTAAGAACTCCTGCAGTTCATCAATCAAAATCGAGGCATTCACCTCGAGCAATCAGGACCAGAGATCACGTAAAGCTTTTGACAACCACCATGGAAAAGAAGAGCAAATTCATGAGAGGTGCAAAAGGAACGTTACACTCAGTGCTGAGGATTTCCTCTGGACATTCCATGAGACAGAACTGACTGTGGAACCAGCAATGCCCAAACTGCACAGAATCACAGCAGCACCAAACAAACTGGGAAAAACTTTGAAACGCTGAAAAACAAACAAACAAACCTTTATTATGCCCTAACAGACTCAATCCTTTCTCTTTCTTCTTTTTTTTCACATAAAGACTGATTATTGTACTCTCTGCCTTTGTCCAAACTCCACCAGTGTGATAATGTGATGTTGCTCTAATTTAACCCCATTATTCTTTTGTCTTTCCCGAACTGAAATGCCACTTCTCTTCTTCCCTTTGAGGCTCATCTCAAACACACGTCTTTGTTCTTAATGAGACCAATCCATATGTTTGCTCCTGCATATTGTGTTCAGTTAATGGGAAGATTTTCTAACACTATAAAAACTCTTTTCTATTTGTTCCAGTCAGCTTTGTGTTCAGTAACTGCTGAAACCGCTACCTTTGACAAAATGTTCCACATCCAACATGTTCTACTTCTGAATAGTCATCCCTCCCTTAAACTTAAGATTATTTATGTCCCTCCAACATATGCATCTCCTTTTCTCAATTTCTTGCCTTCTCATCATATTTGATGTGTTTAAAAAACTAAAACCAGAACATGCAGTGAAGGCATTGATCAGGCAGCCTGCAGCAAAGCACCACACATCAACTGATGCATCAAAACTATAATTTAAATCATTTATCAACAATTAAACTTCTAAAAATTTGCTTTGCTGATTACCAATAAATCAGTAAGTAGCTATTATCAGAAATCGCATTGTTTACCTTTGCTATTTTCTTGCTACTAATCAATGAACAAGAACAAAATTATGCACACTAACTACTCAGATATTCTTTTCTCAGTAAAAATCAGAAATATGTATAAAATAAAGTAAAAGTAACTAGATTATTGAGAGCTTTGTATGAGTGTATATGCACAGTGTAAAAATACAATAAAATTCACTGAAATTATTTGCTGCTCTTCTGATGTGTAACAGCTTAACGACTTGCTCGATTTAAATGTAGATTCCTGCAGCTCCACCAAGGTGCTCAGGCACCCAGACAATAATATGCCATTGTCAAGCCTCTGATAAACCCTGTTTCCATGTCAGGCCACCTTGCAGCAGAAGCAACAGAATGGTGTAGCACCGACTGGCAGCCCTACACTCACCAAGACAGACCAGGATTAATCCTGGAAAATGCCCGGTGTTACCAGGCACCCCCTGCTGATGCTGGATGTTTGCTGCTGCTTTTCTCACACAGAAATGCAGAGGAGCCCTGGTGGTTTGCATAATAGTCCCCATTTTCTTTTTCAATACGTCTCATGGTTCTGAAGACAAAGTATAAGACAGAACACAGGAGCTCACACAGTTGACTCCTTTGCATATGGGATGCATAAGAGTTGTTTGGCTTTAGATTGTGGTGAACATGGACCCAAAAATCAACACCCAATTTTATCTCAGTGAATACTTAGTATAGCTTAACTGAGAAATGTCTTACGAGCACTGGTACTTCAGTTTTCTCTAAAGTTCTTTCCCCATCAGACATATCTGAGTTCTCCCAAACACACTGGCCCACTAACCAATATTGCATTTATCTTGAGCAAGTTTTCAGTTTCTCCTGGTAACCTGCAACTGTGACAGGATTTACCAAAACAACTTCCTTTTGCCAAGGGAACGGAACACGGAAAGAGAACAGCTGCTTCTTCATAAAAGGCTTAACACCGTTATTAAAACATCACCTTTTACCAAATTCCCTCGTTTCAGGCAGGCTTACAGAACTTGTGCAATCAAATTTTATTTTTCCCAAGAAATGAGAGTTGAGAATGGAAGCTGAAGAATTCCTGCTACAGCTTGAAAAATAGATCATACAACAATTAATCATACAGAGCACGGGCCTGCAGTAGCCACACGGTAACCATGGCTACTCATTTCAATGGAAAGAAATCACTCTGAGCAACAATGAAACCATAAAATACCTTATGGAGAGCCACAGCAGATCCTGAAAGCTAGGAAAACCTTAATGCAAGGGGGAGGAACACGAGCAGAACATTTTAGTTTGATTTCCCATGGACCTGTTTATCTCTTTAATAACATATTCCAAAAGCACACATTAGTATCCATTTTGGATGGGACACCAACAGGAGAATCTGCCAGCTGTGTATCATTATCTGATAAATAATGAGATGAGCAGTCTTTGCCATAATCCTGTTACACTCAGGTATGTGAAGTAATATCTCTAGTAGAGAACATAACGTGAAGAGAACGAAGGAAACAGTTTGTGTCCTGTGAAACCCAGCACAGTACCAGACTGTCCATTGCAAATTTACACAAAACATTCTGAGAGTAAAGTTTTGGTCCAGAGCTGGCAGCTGGCAGTCTGTAAAGCAATTGTCACTGCTGATCTTTCCTCACACCTTGCACGTGTGCTAAATATATACCACGCACACAGAGAGCAGCAAATTCCCTTCAATACAACTTGGGAGGGACAGGAGGATTTACATCTTGGCCATCATTTACTTCCAAAGTAATTTGTACTCTTTGACTCCCATTTATGTATGGAACCCTCAGCATGTTCTGAGGCAATGAAGCTTTTGTTACAACAAAACAGGTTCCATAACAGCGCTGCATTTAAAGCTTGTGGGTCTAGGAAAAATCCAATTGTTTATCATCCTTATGTGCTTTAATGTTTAACTAATAGTGCTGTTCTCACGTGCAGCACAGAACTCAGTGACCAGGTAAGATTTTTGGATGGTATTTTCAAGATCAGTTCTGGGAAATACTCTACGTTTGGGATTTATTTCAGAATGCTGGGTCTCCACTCATTCACCATTCGTGGTGCTGAAATAACCTGGAGTGGTTACAACGGACCAAGAAACGATCTGGGTTCTGAACAGATAAGTTCCAAAAACAGTATCAAAAGGCTCAGTAATGTAAGTGCCTACACTTAGGTCAAGATTATTATGATTTCAGGAAACAAATTACAGGTCTCACACAAATTAATTATCTCCTTTTTATGTCACAGGAAGATATTAATAGAGACTTGTAGAACAATTAAGTTTGAAAGGAATCTCTCGAGGTCACACAGTCCAAGGCTACAACCTCAAGAGCCAATCTCCAAGTTAGATAAGGTTAATTCCTCACTCAGGTTCATTCTTGATGGGAATTCCACATTTTGTAGCTTCAGATACCTATTTTTGGTGCCTCAAATCAGAGCAGAAGGAGGAAGAGATGAGCTCAGAGTCCTCACCTTTGCTACTGACTATGTAAGGGGTCTAAATTTTGCTGGCACAAGAGTGTCAGAACCTCTCCAATGTGCAGACTTAAACAATGATCAGTCTTCTACTCTTTCTTTGTACACTGTGTTTCTATGCTTAGACAAATTATGCAATTATGTGAATAATGGGGATTATTTCTAGAACTTAGAACTGTGTTATTTACCCAAACCTATATGAAATATCTGACAGCAAGACACAATGTTCAAGTGACTCCAGCCAGAGCTTCAGGCACGAAAATAAATGTTTCTCTTTGTCAGATCTGGCACCATCATCACTTATTTGTAAATCGGGGAGAACGTTTCAAAGCTCGTTTCTTCAGTGATGAAATCACATTTTCCTGGTAACCCCAAGCATGTCATTTATCTATTTATCTCCATCAGACAAAAGCCTTCAATAAACAATAAAGTGCCACCACTTCTCATTAACATGAAACCTGCCAGTAATCCTGACTCTCCCAAACTATCTGTGATATGGGGGGGGTGGGATGGATGGAGAAATATCAACATATATGAGTAGGAGCATATATAAAATAAATACTTGTCATTTTCATGTAATAAAATAACTTTGAAAACTGTGATTTAAGAAGAAGGACCTGCCTCCTCCATTTCTCATGTTTTCAGCAACTCTTGTGCATTAACTAATATTCTGGCTTCAGTTTTCTATTGGTATCTGAATTCAAATATTGCATTTCTTCAAGAAGAGCCATTACATTTATGAGAAATACTGATATTTCCTTGAGGTCAGTTTTTTTTTTTTTTTCTTTAGAAAGAAATGATGAAACAATAATAATTTGTCACATCACTTGACTGAAATATGTGCCACTTACACCAACACAGACCAGCAGGTGCACTGCTGTGTGAAGTACTCCCTCCTGCTATTACTTGCCAGGTAAAATTTATAATACATCAAGATGAAAATTAAAGTGGGATTGAACAACCTCACCGAGCTATGGAACTCCAGGACTGCAGATGTTTAAGTACAGACAATTCAGAGCAAAGATGATTAAAGTTGCAGTTACACAAAGCATATTAACCTGTCAAAAGCCAGCTGATGCAACTTCACAGGAATATTGTAAATAGCAATATCATAGAAAAAAAAAATCTAATCGCTGCCTAGGATATTTGAAAGCTCAAAGCAGTCACAGTCAACCACGTAACTGAGTGTCTGAACATCTCAGTGCTGTGCAGAAAATCCCAGCTGGGGGCAAATCAACAATTTGAAGAGTAAACTAATGTTTGAGTTGAATTTTTTTAAAAATAATTTAGATTAAAATACAAACTCAAATATAATTGGTATCACATTATACATATACACAAAATCTCATATATTGAAATTTCAGTAGTGGTTATTTCTGGTGTGCAAGAAGTGAAGGTCATGCTGCACGTAAAATAATGCTATAATGTAAGGACTAGGTTACAATACACTTATCTACACAAATAAGGGGAGGTTCAAAATCCCCCCTATATCATCATCTGCATGGACCTGCTCTGACACACAATCCTCAATGGCTAATGCCTGCTTCCACTTTAAGAACAACTGGGATCTCTCAAAAAAACCCCAATCAAGCTCTTCGAGGTTACCATGGTGCTGAGGGGGCCTAAGCTTCTTGAGAACAAAACCACTCCGACCATCATTCTTACCATCAGGTCTTAAATTCAGAGTCTTGTTTTTCAGCAAGCAAATATTACATCCTCTGACTTAACCATATCAACAAGAACAGGATGTTTGTATTTTAATGAAATAACTTTTCACTCTTATCCATCAATAAACAGTTCTCCTGCCTCACAAAGATACACTTAGAATTCTTTCAAAAATGTCTTTAGCTGTCGAGGCTTACCTGGTTTATGAAATAAAATAATAATAACAAAAAACAACAACAATAACAAGAAAAAATATTCTGCCTAAGAAAGCCATATTCTGATCCAACTGCAGAAACAATGCACCTTTGATTAACCTAAGATCTGGCAGATAGTTAATATTCTTGAGAACCAACTATCCTGTGCTTCCAAGGCTCCTGGAACTCCATAAAAATAGTGCATCTGCACTGTTACAAAGCTATATTAGGCAGCACTATCCAGGAAGGGCAGATGTTGTCCTTAAAAGCATCCAGTGGAATGATTTATGTGCTTTGCTTTTGCTCTGAAATAAAAGAATCATATATATCATATAACCAGGAAAAAATACAAAAAAAACCCCCACACCTCTTTGTTAGTGTTTCAATGTATAAACTGTTTTGTTTCACCACAGTTCTGTTCCCTTTTGATTAATTTTCAGCTCTCCAGTACTAATTGTTGAGTGCCTTAACTGGTTGAGTAAAACCCAGTCCAAAGTGTATGCTGCACTTCTTTACAGCAAATTCGTCAGCTGACTGAACGAGGAACTATTTGGAACAGCTGCTAGAATATGTTTAGCACTTAGTTTACTCTACGTCCTGTGCATGTTTAGCAGAGATTAATTATACACTGTGGCTCTGGGCATGGTCACTCAGGGAATCACACCTTGTGATACAGACCAGATTTACAGCCCTTGGCCTTCACTTCCACGGGCATTTTGGAACCCTCAGCATCTGCTCACACTACCACTCCTCAACTTTTGCATCAGATTAACCACACCAAGCGATGACAAAGCACTGGATTTTGTGAGGTAGACATAAACAATTCATAAAGGACAGGCACATCTCTTCTTTAAAAATGTAAGCTCACTAGAAACACAACTTAGCTTTCCTTTAATGGAACTTATTTTTCATGTCTGGTGCTTAAAACCTTTCGGATACCACACTGATGTAGGTTTCCAGCAAAAAAGTGTCCATGGATGACAGGCACTCTGCTGAGGACAGGGTGGTGTGAACTTACCGCAGATTTTATTCTCCTCCAGCCTTCAGCTAAATACCTACTGATGAGTGTAACTTACTTGAAAGCCACATTTTTATAATATTCATCAAAGAACACATTAGAAATGTTAAGATTTGGAAAAGCTATTTTTCTCAACTACCCTGCCCTCTTTAGGAAGCGCACTCTGCTTGTGCTATTGCTTTTCCACATTCTCAGGGACTCTCCATCTGTATCTGCTACTTTACAAAATAGGTATATACATGTAAAGTGTGTCTACCCATCCTGTTTCTACAGCATAACACACTTCAGTGTATTTTTCCCCAGTTCCTGGCCATGTAACTTTTCCCATAACAGAATAAAATGCTTTGTGTTTGCATCTCCCAGTTATGAAAAGGCAACAGTTTAAAGCCAATATAATTTTACTACCTCTTTACCCGTGCCTCCTGATGCATCAGGCCTGGGAAGTGATTTACGTTTAAGCTGATGGGTTCAAACATTCCTTCAACAAATTAATGGCTGGGAATTAACCGTGCAGTGAACCACAGCCAGGCGTTTGCTGACACTGGAAATGAGTGCCTGCAGAGGGGCAGACAGCTGAGCTCCACAGGAGACACGAGGGGACACAGGGGAGCCTAAAAATGCAAGGTGAAACAGAAAAAAAAAAACAACAAACAAACCCTGACTTTGGACAGCTGGAGTTTACCAAGGTGTGAATTATGAAATCAAATTGTTTATTTATTTTTAGCCCATGTCCCTCAAAATGAAGTGTAACTTAATTGTGTTATGTCACAGACAGCAATAGCTGCCACACACAAGGCACAGAGGTAAAAAAGACATAGAGTTACTCTGGAATAAAGAGAAAAAGCTGACAGATGAAGTTGAGAAGTTAAGGTCATTCTGGGAATTCAGAAAGTTACGTTCTGTACATTTTCTATCCGAAATAACACTTGCACGTGTATCTATAAAACAAAACTGAAGTTGCATTACACATTCCCCTCCAACTAAAATAAGTCATCTGTCACTATGAAGTGATAGCACTTCAGGAGCAGTGCCTGCATTCTGCTCTAAGCAGGTAAGGTAAGGAGCGTTTCTTTAGCCACAGGCTCACACAGCACATCTGCACACCAGGTTCAGTTAGAAAAAAGCATGAACATGGAAATAGATATTTCTCTAATGAGAACAATGAAGGTGAAGAAAAAGGACTTTTTAAATGCTAATTTGATTGTCATGTAAAACAATGGTCATAAGCATGCCCTGGTCAGGGAACCAAATTTAGAACAGCAGTTAATTAAAAGCAGAATAAGGAATTGAGCTAAGTACACATATTCAGCATACAAATTTTAAAAATACGTTTTTCTCTATTAATTTGACAAGGAAAACAGGTAGAAGCATTTTCACATTACTACTACTTCATTACCTCAGTAACAGGATTAACCACTCTGACAACTACCAGTGCCTGACATGACATGACTTCCTAACTCTGCAGACTTGACCACCTCTGAGTCACCTTAAAAGGAATGTCAATAATGTATATCACACAAGTGACTTAGAAAATGAAGAAATCAATAAAAACCACATTAGTCCTATCTATCTTCCTTAGATTAACCTAAATCTACCCAAAACATACTTTCCTGATTTCAATTCTGCCTCGGATTGTTGATACAAACCCTACATTTAACCTACAGAAAAAGTTGGTATCTGCCTTTAAGACACGAACCTCACATGGTTTTTTACAACATTTAATTTTCAACCAGACAATACGTTCAGAAACCAACCTAAAATGAAGCTGGTTCTGAATCAGATCTAAGAAGTGAAGGATTCAATCCTTTCTGCTAAGAGCAGAAGACAACAAGAAGAGTTTGGCTGCAAGTGCAGTGCTGTTTCTTTTGACAAGGCTTTTTATACAAAGAGAACGAGGAGTGAGGGTGACTAAAAGAAGAGGTGCCTTTTATTACTCTGAATATGGGTCAGTTCTGGGGACTAAACCAGCCCCTTGCTAAAATCAGAGCACGTGGCTGTTCAGCCTGTGCCAGGTAATAACCTGTCAGGGAGGGTACAGCTGCTGTTTTTACTGCTGAAAAAACCCACCAATGTGCATTCCCCTAAATGATGATTTCATCACAGGATACACAAAGTCAAATTGCAGAATCCCAACTCAGGGGCAACATCTATAACTACTCCTGAGAATCAGCAAGTATTCTTTGAGTGGAAGTACAGTTCTGCCTTAGAAATGAATATACTACAGTGCTCAAAGAAGGCTCAAGATTTTGCAAGCTGGTTGGGTGACAGAGGAACATTTCTGGTTAGTAATGAGAAACAGGCCACCTGATTTCTCTTTCCTCGCTGCAGTTCATTTACTCTTCCAAAATGCACTCAATTTCTCACTTCCACATGCTATTTAACCAAACAAAAATCATGTTTTATTTTAGAAAAGGATTTTGTCAGTAAGTTTCAGTAAGTCCTTTCGGGAGCCTCCTGGCATTAACACCACATTCAATATTTTCATTAATCAGGACCAGGTAGTTCAAGCCATGTGGGATTTGAGGCACAGTATTTTCCTACCTCAGACTTTGACTGAGAAAGCAAAGCTTTCATTCCAAATGAAAAAGGAACAAATGGGTAGATTCTGAGCATAATACACTACAAAAAAAACCCCTGTTCCTGAAGCACATTCATGCTACTGAACCATCAGTCAAAATTTAAACAATTAGGTCAGGATCAAATGCTGACTCCTAACAATCCTGCTTAAGGAAAGAAATTCTGAAGCAGCATGAAAACATTTTATCAGATAAGTCTGTAAGTCTTAATGGCAGGAGAAAAACTTTGAAGTTGGTTGAAAATACTGAACTCACTCAGCCCAGTGAGGAAATGGATATCAAGAAGTGTCCTACATGACTCAACTTTTCACCCCTGTTTTTTTATCCCAAGCAGATTTAATTCTTCAAATACAAGAAGACCATCCACTACATTTCTATCAAAATACTTGGCCTTCCACTGACAACTTCTGAATGCAGCTGTGCATCAAAGTAAAAATCTTTAGTAAGTGGAAGGCTTTGGAAGTAACTTATTTTACAATAATTTAATGTCTTCATTTCCTCATTCCTTCTCCAAAATAAAAATATAGTGTAATATGTCATATAATCTGTTAGAGGTTATAGAGGTTTTGCCACAGATACAGATGGAGCTTGGAATGAAGCACCTTTATTTCCAGTCCACAATCCAAACAAAAGATAGTTTTTTATAAAAGCAACCTATGGACATCCATAAAAAAATCCCTGCTTTGACTCCCTCCACTTTTTCCTGGTATCAGTGGATGTAAGTAACCCCAAACGACAGCATTACGGCACCATAATAAAAAAATACGTATATAATTTATTTTTTAAATCAGTTCTTCTTGTCTCCCTCCTTATTCAAGTTTCACAGCATACATATGGGTATGAATAAGCAAGGGATTCTTCAGCAGAACTTCAGGCACAGCAGCTTGAAAAATGTTGCAGATTAACATAAATGATAATAGACGTACAGAAGGCTGTCTTTCAAAGAGATCTGATAATTCATAAATGAAATGTTTACACAGATCGGGTCAAGCCAAAAGGTTTGTAATATAAGTATTTAACTTATGTAAATCTGTTTATCACTGCGAAGGAACATGGGATGACTTGAAATGCTCGCTATCTACTGCAGGCATTTAGAGCAACTTGCATGAATTCTCATTCCAATTTTTAATTACTATGCAGTCTGTGAAGACAAAACTCCCGAGTCAGATTGCTCCTTTTTTGCTTTTATCAGAACAATTAACACTAATCACATATTACTTCACAGGCACTGCTTTTCTATACATTCATTACTAAAATAATAAATTGAATGAAGTTGAGGTAAAAGTATTAAAATAACTACAGGTAGAGATGTTTACCCTTAAACTACTTCTATCAGTATTTCCTCAGCCAGTGTTCATCAGGAGCTAATGCAAGGCTTCATTTCTACTCACTATGTTTGGTTATATGATGTTGGTTTTTTTCCCTGGTGTAATTTTCTTCTTAGACTGTATACAGGTTTACAGTTTGCATAACTTATCAAATGTTTTATGAAACCACAAAATGAGGACAGGGATTTAATACATGTAATATTTGGGATCCAGTAATAAACCGGGTCAAAATAAAAAAACAAAAAGCATCAACATAGATATATATATATATTAAGTTCCTTATAGCACTTAAATATATTCTTCAATTTCCTGCAAAAGGTTTGTTATTGTTTTCCCTAATCTTTTGTCTACATTTCATCACTGAAAATGCACCTCCACCATACAGCAGATGTGCCATTAACTATTTCTGAAAACAAGTGAAATAAAATCACCCAGCATGAGAAGGCTGTGCAATAAGTCAACACTAGCAGATGGTGCTTATTTTATCACTGCTTGTGTTAAAAATTGCCACCTATTTCATCAGTATCTTTAAGGTAGAAGCTTCATGCAAAAAGTGAAAAAACTATTTTTTTTTTTAAAGCTGTCGCAAAATTCCTTAAAATAACAACTCTTGTTCTCACGGCTTCCAGTTTTTAGGACACAGGAGCTGGGTTTGTATAAATCTGAGATGATCAAGTGTTTTCTAGCAGCTCATTCCTTCATCACACAACCTGTTTTGTTTCATAAGCAAATTCCAAATGTTTTATTTCATATACTGGCGGTGTTAAGACAAATTCTGTGATGTTGCTCTTAGAAGAGGCACCTGGTAGAACTGTCAGCTTGTTTTTTAATAGGTGCCAGTATGCAAGAGAGTTTTACTTGGTCCCTCAGAATTTCCTACGTTCTCACTATTTTATTTGATCACAAACTTTTGGCTTTGTGGTTTATGCTCTCTGTTTGGTTGTCTCTTAACAAAACAGTAGGAATGAAGAGCAATTGCAAACCCTGGACTTGGCTATGTAAAGAAATCACTGCTGAAATCCCAGGATGACCCCAGGTTTTGCTCATGTAGTTTTAAAAGAACTTCCGTTAGAATGTGAACCTGAAAAACATCCCAGAAATGCAAACTCATCTAATCCTCAGTAAGGTAAATCCCCAATGAAAGCAGCAAAGTGAACTAAATTCCTCACTACTGTGATTTAAAGAGAATTATTATCAATGCTTTCCACAGTATCAATACACTTTAGTTAAAAGCAATTTTCAACAAAGCAAAAGAACTTGTTTATATGTGAAGGCCACTGCACATCAGTCTACCCTTCTCACTGGTGACTCCAGATACACCATAGAGAGATCATCCTCCTAAATCCATCCTCCCTACACACCACTGGTGTTTTGTCGCTGCCAGGATAAAATCAGTCATAGGCCCAGGATAAAATCCAATTAATTTTCTTCCTCCTGAAAAGGCTTCATTCCTATCTTCATCAAATTACAGTTCCACAGACCATCTCCCAGCGTTACTTTATGCCCTTCCTCGCACAGATCTGCGAGATATCTGCATGCTTGCTGCAACAACACACCAAATCCACAGCTTGGCAGCTACAGTCATGGACTTGCATCATCCCAATTACTCGAGATCATCCTGCTGAAGCAAACAGCAAAGGTGATGAAAGCACACTGCAAAGTGAACCAAGAGGTAGGAAATGGCACGACAAGGTTGCCTGGAGTGGACTGTTCATGTATTTTCATCACCTGACTGAATCCTTTCACCCTCCCTGTCAAGTCTCCTATTGCATTGAGCATCCAGGTTGACTTGCACCCACACTCTACCAGGGACTGACCCTTTTCCCTCGTCATTTAATGAGAACAGCACTCTCAGTGTCATATTCAAATCACACTCCAAGCAGTACACCACTACACTGCTTTTTCTTTTATATATTACTCAACATTTTACCATCTGAATGCTTTAAAAGCATTAATGATTCCAATACATCTCTGAACTTTTCTTACATTATTTTACAGCTCGAGAAGGAAACCAAGGGTGGTCTTGTTCTTTTGTTTGATTTTGTTTTTCATTCTGAATGCTTAGTATGAGACAGATCTGAGATATTTTAGGGTTTTTTTTTTTGTTTTATTTTGTTTGTTGTATTTTTTTAATCTACTAGGAATTCTTCTCCCAGGAAAGTATTACTCAGAGCAGGTGAGATTCAGGGCTACTCCAAATAGTAGGTGGGGGAGATACTTTTTCTGTAGGACACCTGAATTCCTTTTTCCTTCCCTCATCTGAACACAGATCTGACAACAATCCCTCTGCCTGTACTTCTGAGGCACTGGCCATTCTAATATCCATGTTCAGCACTTAACCTCCTTTTTTTCCACAACCTCTGGGTCTGCACCAGCAGCATCTTCCTCCTAAGCAAGGCAAGGGCTGAGCAGATCAGGAAACCCAAAATTTCATCAGAACACAGCAAAGCGACCCATCCACTGGAGGAGCACACAGGATAACTGGGTGCCTTGCAAATGCAAACTCCACGGGCTCTACTCCTGGTGACACAGAGAGTCCTCTTCTGTTGACACAACACGCACTGGGAAAGATTTGCAACACTATTTGGATGCATTCTCAGCCAGATGAGGCTTTAAACCAAGGTTAGTGCTATCTGTCTGGGTTTGGCAGCAACCAGATTGATGTAAAAAACGCTGTGGCACCGTTTAAAAGGGGCAGAGATAAAGCTTGCTTTTGGTCAATTCCCCTGAATTATTAACATGATAGATTTGGCTGATATCAGTGCCAGTCAGCACATCAGAACCTGGGGCTATAATCTCACTGCACCTTTCCAACCACACTTAGAGCACGCAGATTACCAGCAGGAAGTTTTTCTGTTGCTTGTCTCAGTTCAATTATTTTCCTAAAAGCATGTTTACTGTCAAACCAGAGGCAAGAATTAATACTATTAAGTACTTTTTATTTAAAACATAGTTATTATTACATTCTAACATTCTTAATTTCTAGAGCTCTGAACAAGCACAGTACCAAAAGCTAAAAGCAACATATCAATCACATTTGATTTGGGAAGGGTATCAGGTTGTCAGGGAAAATAACTAATCCAAAGAGAAACAATATTTGATGGAAAGCTTCAAAGCTTCAAATAAGAGAAGACATTGTTCATTTGGATGCAATATGTTAGGCAAAACCTTCCTGTGGTCCTGGAAAATGCTCTCAAGTGTTATTCTTTGAGATTTAGCACAGCCTAGAGAGCATAACCCACTCATTTCATCCATGCCAAAATCCCTGCAGCAACACCAATAACCACGATGTCTCAAAAACGCAGAGATATGTACAAGACCATTTCCACTCCTTATTAATTTCATCTTTATTACCAACCATCTACATACCACCTTGGGCACTTTTTAGCATTATAGATCAGCATTATGGAAATTTAATTGCTCTACCAAATGCTCTGGTTCCCACTCCTCTAAGAAGACAACACACAGTCCTTATCTCCAGTCTGAAAACACACTGAGCACTTGTGGGCTGCATTAACTGTACTTGGCCACAGATGCTCAGGACTTTCCAGAGTTTCACTTAAGAAACTGTCCCAGTATAGTTTTTGCCAACAATCAAGCATCTACTTTATCAGAAAATAAAGCTGGGGGTGATGAGAAAACCTTGGTTTAGGTCCCATATAAATATCAAGCAGGCACAACGTTATTCCTGGTTAGGGCCCTCATTTTGCAAAGCATTTACTTAAGTGCTTAAATGAAAAATCCAAATGGAAAGGCATCTTTCAATTATGTGCTAGGTCACAGGTGCAATGGGAGGAAAGAATGAAATAACAAAATACATCTTTCATCTCATTAGGCAGTCAAATGCAAGGTAAAAATTGCAGTGTTGAGGACAAAAGACTGTTTTAAAATAGCCCTTGCTAATTTATTAAGGGCACATGCTGATACTATAGTTAGCATAAGTGCACATATGCAATGAATGAAAACCATTTTTGAATTCAAGAAATGTCAAGATTAAGATGTCACTGAATCATCTTCGTACTAAAATCCCATAAGATGCCTTTAGATTTATATTACTGCAGCTTGGCACTTTTATCTTTTGTGGGCTTTTTTTTCCAAAGGAGTTGTGCTCTCAGGGAAACAAAAGGTATGCAGGTGTGTGAGGAGTAGTGGTACTTAAAAAAACCCTGTTTATCCATGAGGTGACTCTCTGCAAAAACCAAAACCACCAACACAACTCCCTGATTGTTTTGCACGGCCCCTAAGATACAAAACTTCAGTGACACATCAAGCGTGATGGTCTGAATGTGAAACTCTTAGATCTAAAAAAATTCAAAGTAAGACTGAAGACAAACAGAGTTATCACTACATTTTTCATTCCAAAGTCAGATTCAAGAATCTCTGAAGAAACACATGCAAGCTTTTACCAATGGAATACAACCTATCTGATTGCCTTTGTGAAAATACTGCTGGATACAGGTAGTAGATTGCTTTTAAATTATGCCTGGGTGTGTATCCATATCCAGCATCTCTCACGTGTCTTAGCTCTCCTTGGAATGACATGGAGCAACACCAGCTCAGGGAAAACAGCTCCTTCACTGAAGACTCCCAGCAAAAAAACCCACCCCTAATTAGTTCAGTCAAACCTGGAAGGTAACATTCAACAATGAAATAGAAATAAGGAGTAAAGAGAGATCAGGTTTATTCAACAGAATATAAAATACCCAGAGGGAAACAACAAACAAAGAAAGAAATCCCACAACACATAATAAGCAGAACATAAACAGAACGAGATTAATCACTGCACGACACACAAGTTCTAAACTAGGTTCTGAGTGTACAAGAAATAGAGTTTAAGCAAAATAAAAACCTTACGTATGAGAGAGTTCTTTGTCTCAGCCAGCTGCTGCCAGCTTGTCTGTCTGTCTTTCAATTTCTCAGAAAGGTGTGTGTGAAAATCTAAATGAAATAAAACAAATAACATTTTAGAGATGGCTCTCCTCCTTCTCCTCCATTCCATTCCCCTTTGGTGCAATACAGTCAATAAAGTGTTTCACCTCCTCCCACCCAGTGCGTTCCTCAATAACAAAAAAAATACATTCCTTATTATTACCTAGAGATTGAGAATTCTGGTTTTTTGTTATCAATGACACGTAAAAAGGCACATTGAGTAGCAGCAGTTTGGTGCAATCTTGCTTTGCAGGAGGTCAATAAACCCACTGTGGGCATCTTTAACCACAAAAAGGATCGAGTGCCTAAAAATCTGTCTAATGTGTGTTAGAATTTAACCTGAAGGCCAGGAGATTTTCCATGTATGCTGCATCATCCTAACTTATTTTTCAGTGCACTATCCATTGCTCCTATAGCCAACTATGTAACATTATATCATTCTAAAAGGTTTGTGTATTTTTTTTTTTTATCTAAAAGCAAACTTATAAGATAGATTTGGAAAATGGACACTTTGACATGAAATAGATCACTTCTTCCATGTTTACTGCAGCAGCATGATGACTTTTACCTTGACTAACAACATAATCAGGCTCATTCTCTGCATCTCAGCTAGACAGAAACCAGAGAAACTCCACTGTTGCAAGGAGAATTCAATTTTATGTCTCATAAAATCTCTCCAGTTTTACAAAAAGAGACTTGAACACATACAAAAGAACTCCAAAACACAAACCCATCTTTAAGTTTTAAATCATCTCTCTCTTTGACTAAAACCAACTAACTCAAATCATCCTGGATTTTGAAAATATGAAGTAATCAGGGAATGTAACATTTAAAAAGCACAAAATTAATTTAAAGTAATTACTGTATTTCATAATAACATCAGGAGAGTTTTCACATGTAGTAAACAGGAAACATAAACCCCATTTTTATTTATTTACATGGTTTTCCTCACACAAAACAGCAAGACAAGAAGCCTAATAATTAATGTACAATCACTCCACTTTTTGCTGTTCTCTAAGTCTTCACTGAGAAAGAAATAATTTTACTTGGTACAACTCAGGCTCAAATCCTTCATAATTTTTATAAGATAATAACTTCATCTTGCACCAAACACTCACACAAATCAACAGTGAAAACGTGTTCTGTATACCATTATATGCAAAGAAAAAAAGGTAACAAATTGACATTTATAGATACAAAAAGAGTTGATCAAAACAACAGAAAATAAACCACTTTGCACGCTAAAGATATAAAGACCACACATGAGCCATTAGGAACACAAATATTTTGCTGCAACAGAAATAATGTGAAAGAATGACAACTCCTGAGTCTTAGATCCCTAACTCTGGGGGGGAAAGGAATTTCAAGGGACAAGTTACAAACAGTTTAAACCAGAGTTTACAAACCAGTTAAATGTCTCCTTGCCACACGTGAAATTCAATTTTTAAGTGCTATGACTAAATGCTTTTGATGATGCAGACTTTTGATTTAAAAGCAAGGAAGGAAAATGAGATTTTCAGCAACATTTCACTTACCAAGACAGTGAGGTTATCGAATGCTTCACTATCTTACCAAGAAAGAGAATTCAAAGAACAATAGGCAGATGAAGTGAAGATATGTGAAGGGCAGAGCAGAATGAGTATAAAACTGAAAATTAAGAAAAAATATTGCCCATTTCTTCATTTTCATATTGCAAAGCTTCGAAATTTTTACTGTCTCTCTTTCTGCTTTAATGCAAGTTTTGCCTTCATTTCTCTTCCAAGAGGAGAACCAGAATTAATCCACCAACAGCTCATCTACTGACATTTTACCACGTCACCCTTTAAGCTTGTGTATGTTCCTTCATCTGCTATTTTCTCTTTCACCTGCCTATGGCCACCCTGAGATATTTGATCCTTACCAAGGATACAGAGGAGGAAACAAACTGCTCACGCAAGCGAGCTGAGCCATCCCTTCTTTATGTGAAACACCTAAACACAATGGCTAAAACATCAGGTTACAGGTTCTGTTTCTCCAACAATTTAAAGAGAAGAAAAAAAAAAAAAAAAGGAGAGAAGTTTGTTACCAATGCCCAAAGGAAAGAATATTTAAATGTTGAGACACTTTAAAATAGTGTCACCTGAAGGGAAGTCTCCACTGGTATTACCTTCCTTTGACACTCACAGGGAGTTAAACCTAATTGCATTTAGGGTTATCTCTAGCAGCTACACTTGGAATCAACCATCCTCATGAGGACTATTGTTCTAACTAATCTACTTATTAGGCTTTTATTCAGATTTAGTGCAGTCTTTTATAAAAAAAATATCTCAAAGGGATAGTAATGGATTTTGCAATTATCAGAGAGGAAAGAACAGACTATGACCTACAATCTTTGGCCTTGCCAAAAATTGGGGAAAAAGTCTTTTGTAAGTAAATCTTTAGATCTTTAAGTTAATTGTAGTCCCTACCAGACACCACAGTTATATCTGGAAAAGGTAAAACCTGAGTGAATTTCCCATGTCCTGCTATACATTCCCCTAAAACACAACCCCCCAGTGCCCACAGATCCTTTTGCTCCCACAGTCACTGGCAGGGAGAAAGAAACCTGCTTTCTGCACTTGACTTTCAAAGATGAACGAGTAGCAGTTCTCAGCATGCTGTCTCAAGCCCCAGTTTAAGTTAAAAATCAATGCTGATACAGGTTTTTTAAACAACAGTACAAATACCAGCAACATATTTGACAGCTGAGCAAACAGCTACTGCAGCTCCTGACCCCGTGTCCTGTGAGGCACATGAGGTTGGGGCTGCTTGCCTTCTGCATTGTTCAAACTCATTTTCTTAAGTCCTGGTTCATCGTTTTGAGCTGGCCTAGCAGCCACTCATACCTGTCACCTATCCAGGGACCAACACAGCCCCATTTCTTCTTCCTCTCTTCCCCCATCCCCAGTTTTCTTCCTTTGGAATTTTTCCCTTCTCAGTGCTGTTTGAATGGATGCTTCCAAACGTACTATGAATTTTCAACCTCATTAGTTCACAGGTATTCTGGGCATTTCACTGCTGAGCATTTCCCAGCAGGCATCACTAACAGCTTGGCTACCAATCCCATAATATGTACTCCACCCTTTAGGATGATAGCAAATTTTTATGCTTGGTTTTTAAGACTGGTTTGTCTGGGAGGTTTTTTTTTTGTACATATGAAAACTTCCTTGCATT
Source organism: Empidonax traillii (assembly GCF_003031625.1). Taxonomy (NCBI): domain Eukaryota; kingdom Metazoa; phylum Chordata; class Aves; order Passeriformes; family Tyrannidae; genus Empidonax; species Empidonax traillii. Next base: position 1,067,203 of record NW_020955557.1, read on the forward strand.
TTATAAGATTTGCTTCCTCCACCCATAATTCTTATGCCTCTTTGTCAACACTAATCTAGAAAATAACTGTGGAACTTGAAGTATGACCAGAGCCTAAATATCCTCCTAAACTCTGTTCACATTTCCCCTCTTCTATTTATCAAAGTGGCATAACCAAATTTTTGCTGTTGGGTTTTTTCCATCACATTCTGCCATAATACTTCAGACCAAGCTTAGTGGACAGATCAAAACATGTGGTACCTCAGCCTCTACACACATCATTGCCAGAATTAAACTATGATTGGGAAAAAATCAGGAAAAAAAAAAAGTCAGTAGCATAAAACTTAGGCACAAGAGTATGGGAACACAAACTGTTCTGCAAAAAAAGGCCACTCAACTTTTTTTTTCCTGTATTGTCTCGACAGAATTACTTTCTGCTCTATTACTCTATTATGTTCTATTGCACATTTTGTATCTAACGTTTTGTTTGATCTTGTACAAAAGTTGTGTTCATTTTTCTCTCCTCTGAAGCTCATTCAACAAGTCAATTAAACGTAAAAAGCTTTACCTGCACAGTATACTGGCAGCTCTCAAGCAGAATTATTCTCCCATACAAAAACACCCACAAGACACATTTAAGTGTATAGCTGCACAAAATATCTTAGCACAACACCAAATCTTCATGCAAGAATCACAAACGCTACAAAGAAAAAATGCTCTAATACTGTTCAACCACATCTAAAAGAGTCTTATAGTTCAGTGAACTCAATGGTAATTACATCATTTTCCTTCTCCTCAGCCTACCAAAGACGAGGTTACAAAAAATGCGAGTCTGAAGAATTTTCTCCTCGATTTAAGGCTTTCTAAACATTACCAAACATGACCAGCAACAGATCTGCTGTACCAGGAGCTGGATTTTCCAAGCACACTGTCCATGCCTTTTATACAGGATAAAGTAAGCAATTTAGCCACATTTGAGACAACAGCACGGGACTTCAAATGGCAAATACACATAAATGGTGCTTTCATTTCCTATGGACTACTGAAAGCCTTGGGATGTACTTGTTCCATAAGAATCTCAGGGACATACATAATTCAGACCAGCACTTAGCAGAGTGCATAGATGTGTCTGCTTCTTTGTGCACGACTCTGCTACATTTAAGAACTCAAAGTGAACTGAAATTAAATTTCAAGTGGATCTCTATAAGTCAAATGGAATGGGCTTTACTATTCTTATTTCCAAAAAGAATTAAATCAAGGCCCTATTAAGTCCAAATGGTTATGTCTGTGTAGGAGTGTCAGTCAATCTCACAAAACCACTTGAAGATCATGCCAGTGCATCACTGGTAATTTGGAAGAATCTTCTCAAACACCCCTGAACAGCCAAGCCCTACCATCTGAAATATTCATCACTCAACGTGGTCATTGACTTACATAAAAAGAAAAACAAAACTCCCACTGAAACTTTGCAACATTTTTTGCTCTTCCTCGTGCTGTTCCCTTCTGGTTTTGTTTTGCTTTGCCTTTTGAAGTAAAGGTCAGTTTAACAACTCTTACTTCACGCTGCTGGGAATGGTTTAGTATCCCCACACAGACCAATGACTCAGCTACGAGTCATAGCTTCATAATTTATAAAATCCTAAGTCACCATTCTCAGGGGAATACTTTATTAAAAATTAAGATCTGGTATTGTTACATGAATATGGTGACAAAACTCAGATTAATCAAGTTTTACAACATAAGTGGGCAGGTACAAAGTTTAAAATACAAAGATTAGATGCATTGTACTGCCACCAATCAACACATCAATTAAAGCACCCACTGCTGTTTCTCATCACTTCTGGCAGCACACAAAACTGCATAAATAAAAGCTTTGTAGAGAAGGCTAAAAAGAGTTTAAATTCTAATAGTAATTCCTTAAAAAGAACTCGTCTCCTTATTGCAGGATAAATATTTTTCAGCTTGAAAGTATAAAGAAAGGATAAGTCAACCAGAAAAAGTTATCTGCCCATACTAATTTCCTGCTTCTTTTGTAAAGCAAGGGAATAAACTCAAATTAACTGCTCTTGATAAGATTGTCCTTGTTTTAATTTATCAGCTAATGTCAGCAGAATGGAGCACTGTGACAGCTGTGAAAGGGATTCATAAAACAAAGGAAAGAAGGGTTTCCACTACAAGTCTGCAATTCTAATGGCACTAAATTGTAATCATCACGTGTTGGGTGTTGTGTCTCCCTGCCCCTCCTCCAAAAACAAACAAACAAAAAAGCAGACCACCAAAAAGCTATTTGTTCTGTCCAAAAAGCATTATAAAGCCAAGGCACGTGGACAATAAAGGTAGGAAGGACCAAAGTGCCACCACGTTAGTGACATATTGGGCATCTTTTCCAGCAACCTGAACGTTCCACAGGTGCTACAACATCCTGCCTCCAACACTGGGGCTCATTTAAAAACGAGCCTGTCCCTAAAAATGCAAAGGAGGTGATTGAGATCAGTGTTCTAGCAATAGCAATACCTCACAAAACAAAACAAAGCAGCTCTTCAAGTAATAACTTCAGCATCTGTCTTCCTCATTATACAGTTATGTTCTTGGCTGTTAAGAATTATTGTTTGCTTTCAAATTGTTATGGCAAGTTAATTAATTGATGAGCGTCAACCACCTTTAGACCTACTTTTCCTTCCTGATCTGTCTTGTCTTTCTACAGCAAGTTCCATTAGTGAAAAAAATAAAATCAAATTACAGTTTTCAAGTAATTTAGCTGGTAAAACTAATTTGTCATCTGTGCTGTAAACAATTTTGAAGAACTAAGAACTGACACACAATTTAAAAAAAAAAAGACAAGCAGACAAGCTTACTGCTTTAGAGTGTTTTTTACTGGGGAAAAGAGATAGAAAGGACAAGATTTCAATCTCAAATTTTATCCACTATCTGTTCAGCCTGTACAATGAAATCACCTATAGCTTTGAAACAAAACTGTTCTCAGTATTTTTTGATAAAGAAAGTACAACTTGTAGCGAGTCACACCAAGGATATTTTATCACTTCTCTACCCTAGGGAAAAGTATAATACTAAAATACATGAAGATAATACTCGAGAATATTCTCTGTTAACTCCAAGAACTTGTCTCTCAGATTCCCTGAAAGTTTGATTCCATGGCCCTGGTTGGATAATTCTTCCATCAGTTTCTCAAGTCTGGAAATACTAACAATTTACACAGGTTCAGAGCCAAAGTCCAGGACAAGCAGTCCAACAGGTACCCTGAATGCTTGTGAAGTAGACTTTGCTCATTCTGGATCTGCCATTTGCTAGTTTGATGTTGGATAGTTCCCACACTGGTAAAAAGCAGTGAACAATCATTCCTTATTCACATTCTTTATGTCACTCACAACTGGAGACTCCAATCGTCTCAGTGGTTGTTTTATACCACAGAATATTAAACTGTTAAATTCATTCTTCACAAGGAAACCACACCATCCTTGGCTAACCCATCTCACTGGCTCTTATCCTTTGCAGTTCCATTATATCCCTCCTTAAATGAAAGAATGTGAATTCAACATGTTGTTCAGTGTATGGAATTTCCACACATTTATACAGTGGCACTGACAATATTTTCTGGTTTTTTTTCCTTTAAATAAACTTTCCACTGGTCCCTCTAGCTTGTTGCTAGAGAAGAGTTGTTTGCATTATTGTAACATCCTATGGATAGCCTCTCACAGGGTTGTCCACTGTTGCACTAACAACTCTCCTGAACAGTAACAGACAATCCAGAGTCCATCATATTTCCCCAACAACATCACCTGCTGTTTTCTATCCCACTCATTCACATCGTGAGCCTCTTCAGGAAATTTTCAGTGCTTTTGTTGTCACTGCACTGGCACACAGAAAACGCTCGCTTCTGAGTTTCTGTTTTCCAGCTCTTTAAAGTTTGAAGTTAAATTTGAACAGAATTTCAACCATGAACAGAACAACAATAAACTCATGCCATAAGGACTCTGCCCAAACCAAGCAGGTCCCAGATGAGACAGAAGAATTGCCTGGACAACACAGACACAACAATCACATCCCAGGCCTGTGCTGTGCACAGTCACAGAGAAAGCATCACACACACTGACTCCAAAGGGATAATGGTCTGGAGCAAATGAACATGACTACTTGCTACATGTACCAGGAGGATATTTATGATGTGACAAACATCGCAATATATTCTATCCAAGCTGCAAATACTGAGTCATGCCGTGATTGACCCAGTTTCCTGCTCATTTTAAGTGTATTTTTAGTTATTCCTTGTTGATTTATGTTTCCATTAAAACCTGAGGGATATGTCCTTTTCAAGTGTGTTGGAGAATGAGTGGACATGCGAGGCTTACCAAAAAATGCCCAGGCATTTTCCCCAAATGTTCCCTCTCTCTTCAAGTCACATGTCAAGTAGAACCTCAACCCAAGAGCAAATCAGCATCATTTGTTTACCTCTATCTTATCTTTCCTTCACAGGAATTTACATGCAAATGTAAAATAGAACCAACACCAACAAATGCATCGACTGGCAGTGCAGTCTAATGACTACAATCAACCCAGGCCACTGTGCTCTGCTCACTGCCACAGCGCTCTGCACTCACTCCTACCCGTGTCCCATAACTTCCTTTTGCAGCTCAATTTAGAAAGAGGTGCTTTGAAAATCATCCCACTGTTTACACAGGAGTGATGTCATTGATTCCCAGAATTTTGTGGAATGACATATAACATTTTATGTAGACAACTAAGAAGATTATATTGGTTTGAAATAGAACAGGCAACCCACCTGAGGAAAGAGCCCTCTGAGTGCCTCCAATCGTGTAGAAGACTCATTAGAAGAGTTTTCTTTTTGGAGAATAGTAAGCTTAATTTGCTCTAAGTGGAATATAATTGTTCTCAGACCAGAAATGTAAAGCCAGGGAAAGCAGGTCCATTGTTGTCGGTTCTTTCTTGAGTATCAAAATGGACCAAAAACCTTCACAATTTATGTATGGACTCCAGAAGTTCAGAGAAATCCATAGCTGATTTTTTTTGTTGTTCTTTTGCCCCTTCTCTATCACTGAATTAAGTTACAACATTAGATTTCTGAGTAATGAGCAAGCACAAAATATTGCATAATGACCCAGCTTCAAATAAAGCCTCAACTACAGTAATGATCTTGATAATTATATCAGGACAGTCTAGGTACCCCTACAGCTATTTTTCAAATTTAAAGAGAGTTATGTGCCTGATGACAGCTCTGTGTGCTCATAAGACTATACTTACTTCATCCTGTCTGCTCTCACATGCTCCAGAAATTCAGTTTTAAGCTGCAGTTTTCAAGTATTTTGTCAATCACAGTTTATCAAATGCATTCTGCTAAGGCAGCTGTCAGGACAAGATTCAGCAGTGACAAGCTGTCTCAGCTCCTGTTCATTCTACCCTTAAGTCATCAACTCTTATTTTTATCTCTGAGGAGGAGAAATGCTCTGGCTAGAAAAGGCTCTACCTGTTCTCTAAACAGGCAGTTGAGTCACTGTGTTGGCAAAGCTCCTGATCAACAGAAGGAGTACCAATAAATTCCCAGCAGCCCCTTTATGCTCACTTTTTCCTTATCATGAGTGTTGTTCTGAAAACACCACTGGCACTCTGCACACAGAGGTGATTGAGCACAAAGACACAGTGCAGGTTGTCAATTTATCCCGAAAGAGCTTCTAGTAGATAGATAAAAGCCATCTAAACCATAGCACAAGGCAGTGCTGTTACACAGAAACCTCCAAACTCCCCACAAAACATTCCAGAAAAAAGACCTGCCCTCTGTTACACACGTGCAAAATGATGACATCATTGATGACCATTTGTGTACACAGTGAAGTATCAGTGCATACTGAAGTATTTTCTTATGAATCCTGGCAATTAAAGACTTCATGGTCTCTCACTCTCTAGAAATGATATCTCATTAAGGCTAAAACTGGGATTATGCCTTTTAGCATGAACTGTGTTGGCTATACTACCTAAAAGGATGTTCACTTAAAATGACAAATCACGACTGGGCAAAAAAAGCATAAATCAGATTTTCTCCTCCTCCACAAACATTATCATGGAAATGCCACATGCATAAGACAGTTCACAGTTTATCCCCAAATATTTTAGATGATCAAAATGGTGCCTTTTGATGCTATACATGATCTGTTGTGGGATGAAGGAGGGAGTTTAAAAAGTAGATCCAGTGTTAATCTACATCAAACCCCTCTGCTTTTAAGAGAACAGAATGAAGAAAGTTTCAGTCTTCATTAAAAGAGGAAGCAAGAAGAAAGGCCAAGTCATAACTTCAGCTTTAGAAGTGTTAAATTATATTTGAAACAGGCTGACATTTGAAAATTTTCAGTGGTTGTCCATCTATTTAGTGGCCATCATTGTCCATAAATGCCATATAAAAAGGAACAAAGCAATAAATGGGTCAGAGTTGTCTCAAAACTTAGAGACAAATCATGAGGATGTGAACAGGATACGAACATTGCATCTCACTGCCAATCCTAGAATGAGAGAAGGTAGAAACAGAGCTGGAGGTAAGAGCAGGGGTGCAGGAGGAATCAGCAAATGAGAGAATTTAAGCTTCATTTATACCCTCTAACTTCAAATAGTTTGCATAAAAACATTGGAACAGGTGAGCAAGGGCTTTTTGCTATTTTAAAACTTGGATATCTGTGCCTGCACTATAATAGTGTAGATGATGTTCAGAGTTCAAAACAAACAGGTTATTTCTATATATATGATAAGCCTAAAAATTTTTTTGAAATACAAATACACACAAGGATGACCTTAGATGCAAATAGAAATCTCAGTCCCAAGTTTAGATGTCCATATAAAAGCTGCACCTCGTGTTCACATCTAGTTTCCCTGGTGAAAAACTGCTAAAAGAGGAACCACATCAGTAATTTCTGCCTGTTCATTGCACACACTGTGCTCTCGCATCATGGAGCAACAAACTGCAAAACCTTAAGGAAAATGTGGAGTAAGAGACTTGAAAAGACAAACACATCACATAACATAACTGGTTACAATGCTGTTGGGAAAAAAATAAAGAAAAAAAAACTCAAAAGCTGCGAGGACCAAGAATCAAAAAAGACTGTCCTGAAGAAATAAATTCAGATTGTAACAGGTGCAGCTGAGCATTTTATCCTTTCATGGCAAATACACTGAACACCTCCCACACCCTTTCAGATGAAGGATTAAATACCATCCCAACACTAAGGCTCCATTTCGGATGAGGCAGGGGAGGGGGCTGGCCCCGTGCACAGTTTGTGTTTCCTGTCCTTGCACTCCCAGCACGGCACTCTCTGTGAAAGCTTCTCCCTTCTTTTTGTGCTGGGCACAAATCCTGAACCCATCCCTGTGGCTCAGGGGATCCCAGGAGTGCATGAGGATGGCAAGGATGCTTCATGCATAAAACGTTCCATGCAAGTTCTAGTGTGCCAGCTAATGTAAAAACAAGACAAGAGAGAAGTCTGAGAATCTAATAAAAAGAAATTTCTCATGCCAGAATTTTTTTTTAGACTTTCTTTTTTAAGGAAAGCATTGGACCAAGATATACCAGTCTGTGAAAATTATTTTCTGTTTGAATGTGTGTAATATCTCCCAATAAGAGAAGACACAAAGGCAAGAGAAGACAAATCCAGGGAGTGAACAGGTGACTAGAAACCTGTTTTCTCAACAGTGGTGCCTCAGCCCAGCAGTAACCTCTCAGTGGTCACTGCTTTTACCACACCACCTCTGATGCAGCTACCTAGGGACTGAGTGGTCATTGATCTGGGACATTAAATATTTCACCAGTCACCCATGGCCATGAGCTGTATTCAGTCACCTGGAAGTAAAGATAAGTACTAGAAGACAGAATTTAAAACCAAATTTTTACTGTATACACTATGTTTATCACTCATAAAACCCAAGCAGCTGCTGACCCTGTTCCAACACAACAGAAATGCTGAGCTGTAAAACCAGCACTGTGCTGAAGGACGGAGCAAAGAGAGCTTTATAATTATGTTTTATAGAGGGAGTTTCAAAATGCACAAATTCACATCTGGACGTAAGAATTCTACCATGTATTATCACAGGTTATGGGGGGACCTGCTACAAGACCCAGTGGCACATTTTGCACTGGGAGACGGGACACACACACGAGAGATGTGACCCACAAAATGGGAGTTAGTGAAACAAGAAGGCAGCTTTTATACAGGGGAACACAGAAGGTTCAGGAATAGGGTGGGACCCCGGCTAGGAACACCAAATCCTGAGGGTTACTGATATGGGGACTAGGAGGGATAGGCTAAGGGCATATGTCAGGTCACTCAGGGGGAAGGGAGAGCTGGGGGAACAATGGAAGAACTGTCCTGGGTGCACGGACAGGGGAATTTGCTGAGGCTGCAGTGCTGCGGCCTTGTAGTTGAGCTGGTTCCCAGGCAGTTCAGCACAGCTGAAGTTGCTAAAAGTCTTCTAGAAAGATCTCTTCCTCTAAGCCTTCCTTCCATTTCTTTTGCATCTCTCTCCACTCTCTGTAGGCCTCTTCTGGTCCACCCCCGGCACTGTATGACATCATGACATAATTCACACAATGTGTGACAAATCCACCAATGACATCTTAACTAGCCCTTCCCAGCTCAAAGGGTGTTTTTTAGCATTACTTGGTTTTATTATTTCATCACAAACATTTGCAACTATTCAAGTTTCCACACACCAAATCCTATTTTTCAGTCACGACAGACATCCCAGATATCCTCTGGTACACGGAGACCACCAGGCAAGTCACACCTCTAGCAGTGCTTCACGACAGGGACAACTGCAAGGTGGAACACGTCACTTCTGGAAGGTGCAGGTGAGCAATGCCCCAGCTGAAGCAGCCAGTTCACAAACTGTACGTCTAAGTTTATCTTTATCACCTTTGCTTTTACCCTCTGCCACTGACAAAACCCTTTTAAACTGTTACTTACTGGTCAACGTCTCTGGCATGCATTAAAAAAACCTATATGGGCAAGATCTTCTTTTTTAAGACACTTGGACCATTCCCTAAATCTTTACAGAGAAGTGAAACCTTCTATTCTTTACAGTTAGTAGAGAGAAATAAGCACTCCAGAGGTGTGTTCAGGAGGAGGTCTTGTCCACCAACCTTAAATGAGTCAACTCACAACAGAATATTCCTCCTCTGGAAAGCATCCAAAAGCATCTACCCCTCTCTAGTGACTCCAAGACAAAAATCAAGCACTTTAGTTGCAAAATTGCTTCATTAAGCACAATGTAGGCACAGAATTGTGTGGATTAAACCTGTGCTTTGGACACGTCGCAATTTTAATCCTCAGAAGAGGGTGCAGAAACAACTCTGCTAAAAAAAAAAACACCTTCTTGCATGACTGGGTAACACAAAGCGATACAGCGAGGAAAAATGCTGAATTTAAATGTCACTAAGCATGAACAACCCTTGGCTGTGTTAAGGTACGAGCAGTTCAGCCCAGGCAACTCTTCACTCTGAGGAGAACTCAAGGCCTGTGATTGAGCATATTCCAGAGCCACTTCCACTCCCTTTCCCCAAATTCCTGCTGCACTGCTCCTGGATTCTGAATGTCCAAGCGGTCCACTCACTGCACAGGTACTCAGATTCCATAACACAGCACTGGTTTGAGGGAAGCAGTGCATAAAGGGCTAAAAAGTTTTAAATTAATTCCCAGAAGTCACACCTAATGACTTCAAATGGAGAACTGGAATCTTCTTGACTGACTTTTTGAGTAATTGTTTCAACTTACACGCAGGGTTCGCCACATATCCCATCACCAACAGAATATACTGAGAGAACACCTCTCACAACAATTCCAGAGCATGTCCAAAATTAACTAACAGAATAATCCTGTGCTAGACTACTTATGTGTATGTACAGATTCGATGCAGCATTATGATTTACCATATCTCTTCTATTTATTTGACTTATATAGACTCCCCAATTTTATTTCAAGGTTTGCATAGCAAGTTTTTTAAAATTACTTTTGTGGACATAAGTAGTGGATTTTTTACAGAATATCTATGGTGTTCCATGAGTCTTCACTTAAAACTGTGAGATTAATGGATGCAAGTGGGGAAATTCAGGACAGTAACTACATCAGATATAGCAAATACAATATGTGAATATTGCTGCAGTTTCACTTACATTAAATTAGGGTAAAAAGGAAAATTGTATCATCAGAACTATGATACATTGAACTAATTTATCTTCAAATATTAGGAGGAGTAAATTTTCCACTCATTTCCAGTTTTCTAGGAAACCCCTTAACATGTTAATGTATATCATTAATGTTTATATAGCTGTTAATGTTAACGTACTAGTTAATGCATTTTCATACTACACTGTTCTTCACTGTTCCTCATGATTAATAAACATTATGTGTATTATGTTTATTCCATTTTAAATTTTAATTATCTTGGCTTTCCAAAAAAAGAAAGAAAACATTCTCATGGAATGTCAATAAAAATGGTGCAAGTGAGGAATGGTAAAGTAGTGTTGTTACAAACTCTTCTTGCTTGGTTCATCTAAGACAGAATAGAAATTCAAGGTGATTAAAAAGAATATTTAGGACTGGTTATTCAGATGTACCTGCCAGAGCTGTTTAATCAAGATGCAGAACATCTGTGCTACAGCAGGAGCACTTCTCCCTTCCACAAACATCTCTATAATTTAACTAGTCTGAATATTGTTGAACTGCAAGAACTAAAGATAAAGATGATTTTAAACTTACTCTGAATCAGTTAATTTCTGCTTCTACCTTTCACCACCAAAAAACCTGTATCTAAACCCTCCTTTCCCCCTCTTCCAACTCTAATTTGCTCCAGCTACACCCACAAACCAAAAGCTGTGAGAGAACTGTGTCAGCAGCCACGGCAGCACACCTTTCACTGACAGCAACACACTTTACTATTTGCAGACTAAATAAATTGTTCTCCTGCATTAGGTTTATTCATCTCTCACATGCCCACAATGCCACTTTAGAACTGGGCTGTAAACCAAAATAAGTTACCTGTTGTGGTATCATTCAACTTAGCAAGCACTTTTTACCCCCCACTTTTCCTTGCTAATTCTCCTATAGAGGCCCAAACCCCTACAAACCCAATCATTTATACTTTTTTATGTTTTTGCATCAGACCACAATTTTCTTCAGTTAGATGTAGATATCAACTCTGAAGACAGCAAAGCAAGGCCATGCCAGTGGGAAATTACAAGTTATCAACTCCCCAACCATATTAAAGGTCTGGAGGAATTCTAGCTCTCCAGCAAGTTAATAATTCATCTTGCTTTGCTTATTTTGCAACCAGAGGACTTTTTCCCTACAGCTGAGAGCGCCTTCTTCTCTAATATCAATACCATCTAACAAATCTATGCAATGTTGACTCTTCCATAGATCTAATATTTAATTGCTTTAGCAAGTCCCTGACCTCACTATTTTGGGGAACAGAAATACAGCAAGAAAGGACAAACTGAGGTGATCGGGTAAATGAGTTTCACAAATCATTAACACCATGAGGAGCAAGGATTCAGTGCGTTACTTCAGCTTCATAGGATATAATTACATGTTTTGATTAGCAGATATATTTTCCCAGCCTCAGGTGTCAACAAGGGTTCAAGTGTATAACATGTATAAATGGGTGCTAATTTTACTAGTCATGAAAATGTGTTTTGCTAATTACATTTATATCCTCTCAGCCCATTTTCATGCGATATTGCTTCCCTGTAGTACATCTTCCTGTTTATTTCCTTACAGTGACATTTGAGCTCTTCCAAATGACACAATATTTCTAAAATTCAGTAAGCACAGTAAGTTGGTTTCCCACTGAATACCTGTTGCAGGCATGAAAAAATAACAAGACAAAGGCGTGTATACAACTTTGTGGTCATTTCTGTTTAGGATGTTATCATCTGGGATTAAAATGTTTATGCACAGGTAGTGCTTCTCTTTCACCCAGTTGATTCTTGCTTGGTGTGTAGGAATTTTTGATTGTTAACACTAAGAAAACATGGGAGCAAGCCTGCTTTAAGAGAGTGAAGCCCTTTTCCCTGTCCTGCAGTTTCCTGACAGTCCTACATGTTCTGTTCACAGCACTGAGATGAGGGTTGACAACTGAAAAGAACCTCTTTTCACACAACTGGCTCTAGAATGGGTTGGGTTGGAAGGGACTCAAAGTTCACGTACTTCCATGTCCTAACCAAAACCATTGTGGAAAATATTTAAGGCTTTGGATGAAAACATGGGATGAAACTATCAGCCACAAGCTGCAGGATATTGGAATATCTAAATAAAAAACATGTTTCTACAACTCAGACTACAGACCAAGCAAAAGATCCAAAGGGTTTCCAGCAGTGAGTAAAGCAGCATGAGGGAAGTAAGCACCAACGTAACCAGTCTTACTTCTTTAGGTACTTGGTTGTATATTTAAATATGAGGGAATTCCTTGAAGAGAACATTTATGAAGAACTTTTTAGGATAACATTACTATGTCCAAAGTAATGCTAAGATCTTTGACTTACATCATATAATTAACTGGTTAATATGAAGTCACAATTCACTGGAGAACATTACTCAGTTTTAGGAAACAACCACAGATCTCCACAGCTCAGTCCTTGAGCTCACAGTGTGGCCTCAGGCAGAGTTGTTGGCACGACTGAGACAAAACAACAACAGGACAAGAACAGAGAATTCCACGGTGTGGTTTAAGGAGTTGCATGAATGCAACTGATAAAATATTGGTTTAATCTACTCAGGGTCTGCTCATGCCACTAATACTTCAGGACCCTCACTAATTATTATATATTCTGTACAGAATGAATGATATATATTATTTTGATAAGACCTGATGACAATTTATGCTTATTCAGTACCTAACAAAAATGATGTCTCAAAACTGGAACTCCACAAGTGTCTGAGCACTGGTACGAATATTTTTAAATATACAGTGCCAATACCCTTACAAAAAATAGACAAAGAAGGATTAAAACCTTCAGCTCATAACAGGTGCAGTGTGGCAGGTAACTCAGTCATGCAACACTTCACTGCAGCTGCATGCAAGGCTTATTACAAACTGTAAGGTTCACAAAACAGCCAATAAACGTGTATCAAATACAACGTTAAAACCACTACAGTATGGCTGGCACCACAGACCAAGCGGGATTGCTTTTCTCCACTCCTCTCCTTTGCATGAGTTATAGGATGTGTCTCCAGAATTACCCAGCTGGGTGGAAAAATGCAATTGAAGTAATGATATTTATGGTGAGAGGCTTCTTTCCTTTTGCAGCACTCCAAAGGCTGCAGATAGCTTTGCCTTCCTTTCAATACTTCAAATTTGAAAAATGGGAGCAATAAGGACGTAAATTCAGAGATACTGTATGCATGTTCATTTTAATGGAGTCATCAGTACTATTTAGTTAACAATGCACCAAACCTGTTCTTTCATGTGGCCTTGCTGAAGGTTTCCAGCACAAGCAGCCTCATTTCAGAGAATGGGAATGCTCACACACAAGGTAAGTGCACCTTTAAGTGTTTTAATCACAGGGGATTAAATGAGCACGTTCTGCACTTGGGCAAAAAAACACCAAAAAACAAAAAACAACAATTTTATGGGCTTTCTTTCTTTCTTTCTTTCCATTAAAGGTATTTTTACTACATATGAGAGCTTTTTAGCAAGTCCAAACAAAAGCACTGTGGGCAGCACAGTATTTCACATGTGCACAGCACTTCACACGTGCAAAGAATGTTTAAAAATTAGTTTTTCGGGGGTTTAATTGTATATACACCCAGTCAAGTCAGCTGCCATAACAGAACAATTGCTATGTTCATGCTGTGTGTTATGAACTCTGATTGTTAGGGAGCCTTTTCAGTTCAATCTTGACAATATCTACACTAATTTTTGTCAGGATTTCTTCGTGGGTTTTTCATGCAAATCCCGTTAATAGCAGAATAAGGTAATACACTGCACTTTTATTCCTGATCATTAGAAATGTAAAGTGCAACATGAGCCACAAACTGTAAGGGAGGGAAAAAAACTCCTTAAGTATAAGTCAGGAAAAAAAGCAGCAAAGTTGTGCTGAAACTGGGTGAATTATTAAGAGAGTTTGCTTTTATCCTCCCAAAGGCACTGTATCACAATTAAAATCAAATTTGTGTGCAACATTTTTAAAAAAATCCCAGTGTTAAAGAATATTTCGGCATCACAGGTATCTTCACATCAGGAATCTCCAAAGTTGAGCCTATAGATTTCAATAAAATACTTGAGAAAACAACAACAAAAAAAGAACCTCTGACCAATTAGTGATCACCTCAGAACACTCAGAGAGGATGAAGCATCCCAAAGGAACACAAAGCAATATCTGCCTTTGCAAAGTGAGGGTTAGGGGAGGAAAAAGAAATTAATAGACCTGTTGGCTTAACTCTGATATCAAATGACATGGAACCAATTGCTAAACCTGAATTCTGTGAAGATAAGAAAAGGAGATAAGGAACAGTCAACTCAGATTTGCTAGGAGTGAATTAATAACCAATTCAAATTTGTTGCTTTAGCTAAGAGGGATGGGGCACTCTTGGAAAGCATCTCAGCACAGTGCACCAGATGATATGTTTTATAGCAATTTAATCTTCACCATGGAAAGACAGTGGAAAGATGGCTGGCCCAAGGGAGGACTAACAAGTCACTCCTGAAAGATACTGCAGGGTATTTCCATCCTTCTGAACTACCAACTGGAGAACTGATTATCCTAAGAAACAGTGGTACGTAGATTTTATGTTACAGGGGTTTTTTTAAACTGTCAATAAGTCCTTGAGAAATCACCCAGTAAATCAACAGGTGAACATCTGACCTAACTCAAAGAAAGGGAATAACATCCAGGTGTACATTTCAATCATGCAAATGGCAAACCTACATTATATTTAAAAATACTCCATCAATACTCTATGATGATATAAATATTATTTATGACAGTTCATACGAGAGAGATTTCCAAGTCAGAAGCAGAGAAAAAACCCTGCAGAAAAACATGAAGAAAAATGAGATTTGCTAGGGAAGCCATGGAAGGAAAGCAATCCCCGCTCCCCTGCACCTCTCAAAATGATTCTGAGGTGACAGGAAAACAGATGATGCATCCTGGTTTTTAAACTGTTTGCAAACACACTAAGTGAGGAAGAATGCACCCTTCCAAAAGCCCTGTGCAGCATCATTCCAGAAACAGCAGCTAAAAACACTTCCCTCCACATCTCTAAGCACACTGGAGAGAACAGTATTAAGGATTTTTTATTTTGTATTGTACTATTTGTCCCAAATTTAGGGAGTCCTTGTTGTGATGGTAAAAAAATAGTGACATTGGGCTGGATGAGAAATCCCAGAAAATAAACCGTGAGGAGTGGACTGGGACTGACACATCGACATTCCTTATGTCTGACCTTCTCTGGTTTCTCAGGAAGGGATGAAGGGACCGCCTGAAAAGTCAGTCCATTTTTAAATACAAACCAGCAGTCACTGCAAGCCCTGTTATCCCAAGCCTGGCCTGTAAACTCTCTGTGGTGTTTGCCAATGTTCTAACTAACCCAGCTCTCCAGTAACATCCTCTGGACACCCCCAAACCTGCCAGTCTCCACTCACCTCAGCACTGTCCAAGTAATGCTCTCTGATTTCAGAACACACACACGGGCCCAAAAATATCAGGCACTTGAATACACTTATTTTTCACCTATAGAAGCCTAATTTGGAGAGCTGCTTTCAAAGACACTTCCTCTGAAGGATGAGAACCCCATTTCTTTCCTGCCCTGAACCCACGCCTGGCAGATGTAAAGCACTTTGCTCCTACTGTGCTCTACACCCATTATCAGCTCACACACCTCCTGCTATAAAACATCCCCGCTACTATTTACGTGTTTAATTCACAAATTAAAAATTTTTCAAGTAAAATACAAAAAGACACCATTACCTTGCTCAACCCAAGCACGCTTTTGATGTACTTTCAGGCTATTATTAGTTCATCCAGTTATTCAGGAACAACAAGACATAAAAAGTGAATTCCTAGCTTAGCACAGCATGCCTTTGGGTAGCATTATAAAGCCTGGGAAGTGAAATAAGCATCATAAAAATGCGTGGCCTGCCGTGCAGATGTTACTTTGGCAAAATGAACTCTGTATTTAAAAATCAGGGGGAAAAAAAAAATAAAGCCACAAAAACTGAACAGTATTTCAGCACACATGCAATGATATCCCTACCACAGCTTTAACAGCCCTCCAATCTCAAATATATTTTAATGCTCAATTAGTTTATAAGCCACTTCTATTTCTCTACCATGAAAATAATTTCCAGCTTTCCTTATGAATCATGTTGTATTTTTGGGACTTCTGTCAGGGGAACCATTATTTGCAAACACCTATGTAGTACTATTTAGCATGCCTAAAGTAAAACCAGCTTCCCCTAAAATTCCAAAACAAAACAAACCCAAAACCAATCAAACAAAAAAAAAACCCCAGAAACTCTTCAAAACTTAAAGACCTGACAGATAAACCAACTATCTGTGGTGTTCACGTCTGAAAAGGCCTCAAGCTTATTTTCTTCTCTTTAAAGGGAACAAAAGTATCGAGGAGAGAAATAAAATGAACAGCAATCCTACTTCCCCATTTTCATTCCCTTGTATTTCAGAGCAATATTACACACACAGCACAGAACTGTCTGCACTCTTTGCAGCAGTATTTCCACAGCAAGTGTATGGCAGAACAAAAAGTATTTTCCACAATTAATTCACGGTGTTACATGGGGCTTGTTGCTTAGCTGTTGATGAAAACATTCAATTTAATAAAATTCAGCCTTTTCCGCTCTATCCCTGCTCCACATTGTGCTGTCTCTAATTACAGCACCTTCTCTCACACACACACAGGGAAAGCTGCCAAGCAGCTCCCTCCGGAGCCGATGTCATGGCTACTTTTCAGATTACCAGGAGGGAGTGTGTAAACTGCACTGCCAAGTACCCCATCCACAGGGATTAAGTGTGTCATTTCTGAATCCCTGCTTTCAGATGAGTCAATCTGAATCCCTCTTGCTCCACCCTGATATCTCAGTCAACTCATCCCTGCTGGCAGCTGGTCACCTCATACTCCCCAGATGCCAAAGTTCAGCTGTGAACCCTTATGTTTAAAACGAGCACCAGTTCAGTACCAAGGGCTCCTCATTCATAACCAAAGCATTATCTAATTAATAATGAACTTGGATATTGAAGTTTTCAACATCAGAACAACTGAGCTTTGATTTGGTTACATAGATGTCTGTTACCCAGGGCACCAACAATATCCACTGCATCTGCAAAAGCTTCCACCACCCTGTTTTGTTAATGCTTATTTAGAGAGACACCTGTGCTGAACCATCTCATTCATTATTTCTTAGTTCTCCTTAGTGTATCAAATGTCAAACAGAAAGGAAGCCAAACAAACCTCTCACTTTCACATTTGGAACATCTGTCATTTCTTGAGCTGTAAAGTTGTGAAATTAAAAACGAAGAAAGGGGTATCTTGAATCTCTGAGGAGCCCAGAGCTGGACACAGCACTGCAGATGTGCCTCCCCAGGGCTGAGCAGAGGGGCAGGATCACCTCCCTGACCTGCTGGCAATGCCCTTCCCAACGCAGCCCAGGATCCCAACTGGCCTTCTTGGCCACAAGGGCACTGCTGGCTCAGGGACAGCTGGTTGTTCCAGGATTCCACATCAGAGGAATGATGTGCAAAATAATAATCCTGAATATTTAGCAAGTCAGTATTTTTAAGAGAAATTTAATTTTACTTTGTCCAGAATATTCTTTTATGAGGGTAAAAAAAAAAATAAAATAAAAAATACCTCATTAAAAACCCCAACAAACCAAAACCCAAAGATACTGGCAAGTTAGCAGCAGTTTCAGAAAATAGACAGGGATAAATAAAAGACAGAACAATCATCAACAGAAGTGATGATTTCCAACTGAAGCTCCTCTCCAGCTGTTCAGATGTGTACAAAACAGAGGATAAAATAACTGTAAGGTTCTTTTTCCTTCCTTGGGGAACTGCTGTCTTTTCCATCACTGCAAACACCACTTCAAGCAATTGTCACGTCTGAAGATCTCTTTGCCTCTCCCCTTGTCTTTTTTTTAACAAAATGCACTAGAAAGCTTGAAGTAGAATGGTATAAAATAGAGCAGAATTGTCACTGAATCTATAATACACACATATTTTAAAATACAGATAAATAAATAATTTTTTTTATCCCCTTGAAGCCATATCTTATTACTACCTAATCGGGTAGGTCAATCTGTACAAGAAAAAGCAAACATTATCAACTTCCTTAATTCACCATGTCCACAAAATTATACTGATTAAAAAAAAATGGCAAACTGATAAAGTGTGACTAAGGATAAGCACGCAAATGGTTTAGAGAATTTACTTGATGGTTGGAACGTCTCATGAATTTTCTCTACCTGGCTTAATAGTCCTTTATGGAATATTTTGGGCACAGCATGAGATGCTGTAGATATGCAAGCAGTATTTTTTCATCACAAAACCTAAAGAGGAGTTCAGCTTGACTATTGTTTCAGTATTTCCAGGCAGCCTATACAAAAACAGAAGCACATCAGCAAGGTAAAGGACTAGGGAACTTTCCGACAGGAAAAATGAGGCCTCCAAAAAAGGGACTTTACTTTCAACAGAACAAAGTTATGTACAAACATAAGTGTAAAGTTTTTTATCATTCTACTAATATTTATTTAAAATACAGTATATTGAAAAGAGGGCTTGTCCTCTACAACAGACTGATTTTTAGCAGCGGATTGTGACACCAACCCAATGCAGGGTGTTCACTGCCATCCTGTTCCCTTGCTGCACTACTGAACTCAGCTTAAAAGCCCTGCAATGCTCTATTGATCACACCCCTCTCTTATTAACTCCTGAGACATAATGATGCCATAATCTATAAACCTCAGGCCCTCTTGAACAGTCCTCAGAACAATCCTTAAGTTACCCACTCCTCACAGATCCCTGTAATTGTATTCCAATCTGCAGTGCGACGCAGCAAAAATATTGTTAGAGGAGTTCAGTGGAGAAGATCAGAGTTAGGGGGAAAACCCAGCTGTCACAGTTCATTCTTTCCAACAGATTCCATGAGAAGACTGCCAAGATTTGCCTTACCAATTGTTCCACGGTGCCTTAACAGAGAAAAACTCCAGAAAATGCCTACAGTTTGGAGACTCCACCTCACTTTTTTAAGGCACCAGAGGACTAAGACACTTGAGGACTGCTCAGGGGTCATGCTGAGTAGTCATCAAACTGTTGGGAACTTCATTTCTTACCCAAACTTGCATGTTTTGGACAGAGAACGTTACAGAAACTTCCATTTTCCAGAAAACTTAAAAACAACCTGGCTTGTCAGTCTGTTCTGGAAGGAGATCAAATTCCAAAAGCTAACTGGAGGTTTTGATTAGCTCTGTGAACATTATAAGTGGTATGTTCTTGGGTTGTGTGCAAATTCCAACAATAAATAACATTTAGAGATGTTCTTTAGCAAGCTTGGTGAGCTATGCATGGCCTACAGGTGATAATGCAAATACAGATATAACTGATTACATCTGCTCAGCAGGGGAAAAAAAAAAAAAGGAATGGCAGAGCAATAAAGCCATGATGATGGAAGGAATGTTTATCTGCTCAAGGCACTGCTCCATCAATACAAAAGCACAGAAATCGACATTTTCATGCATAGCAGGATATAACATCTAGATAATCTTTCGTTTAATTTCACAGGTTCAAAATAATCTCCAGTAACCATTTTTCACCAAAATCTCGTTTTAATGGGATCTTTACAGTGACACACACAAAGAGCTGTTTGGAGGTTTCAGTGCAGAATTATGGGCACACATCTGCAGGCCTAAAAAAGGCTTCCAACACTGTGCTTGAGTGAAAACTCGGTAGCTAAGAACAGGGGCAGTGTTACAATTCTGAAACACTGAAACCTTTATAGGAAAAGATTTGATCCTAGCAATCCATTCCTAATTCCATTAAGGTAGTGAAAATAAACATGCTAATAATTCTAAAATCATGAAAACAGTAAAGACATGAAGTAATGGTGTGCCCAGGTATCACACCTGAGACATTTACTAATAATCCAGGAGGTGGTCTGGTTTTCTTTAGAGATCCCAAAGAAGAACACCCACGTTTTAAATTCATCTCCCCATTGTTACAGCTTGATAGCAAATGCTGCACTGCATTAAATGCTCTAAATGTTTATTAAAGGGCTGGAGGAGGAGTTAGAGAGGTCCCACTTTATTGTGCATTGTAAGAAACTGATAACCTTCACTCCTGCTCAAGAGAAATTAACTTAAAACAGAGAGCACACACAACAATCCATTAGGTGTGGTTATTCATGGAAAGATGTAAACAGTGGCTTCTGTATACTCCGTTCTAATCCACAACACAAAGTCAAAAGTATTTCAAAGAGATTCTAAAAACTGCTCGTGTATTTCCCATTTCAGATGAACTTCCTTTTCCCCTTCCTGATGAATGCAAGTTGAACCATCCCCCAAAAGTAAACTAATCAACTAAAAAAAGTTTCCCACACCAGAACCTACACGCAACTGAGCAATCAAATGCAGCTTTGCCCCAGGCAAATTTCTTGTTAGCAATTACAGTGCTTGGCAAAAGGCTTTGTTTTTTTTGGTTTTTTTTTTTGTTGTTGTTGTTGTTGTTTGTTTGGTTTTTTTTGTTTGTTTGTTTGTTTTGAATTGGTAATAATTAGGGTAGGACAACTGTGAGGTGAAACTTCTGAAAAAAAAAACAATACCCCACAAAAACTCCACATGGGCAAATAAACTAGCAATTAAGGCTTTTCAGCTGTCTTAGTTGCAGTAGTATTTTTTTCATTCTCTGTATGGAATGAAGGTATTCTCCATCTCATACTTTGTGTTCTTTTTCAAGTTGAGACAAAAGATCTGAAATATGAAATAGAAATTCTTCTATAGAAAAAGCTGTGTTTAAAGCAGTATTGGCATTACAAAAAGCACTGATTCCCCCCAAAACCAAACAAACATTTGAACTTACATGACTCATTCTTCCTGCAATAATTATCTAGAGGTTTATTACATCTATTATACATTCCATACTGACTAAGCAGTGAGTGAAAACCAGAACAATCTTGTTTCTAATAAGCTCTTCAGAATGACAGTTTTACAATATAGAAGTCATTCCAGAGTTACACAGCTTCATTATGGGATAGTCCTACTCTCTTCAAGATGAACAAAGTCAGTTGGACTGTATAGACAGCACTATTTACAGTGATTTAACTTAGATCTTTCCGCAGAATTCCTCAGTTATGATACAGAAATTATCAGGGGCTTTGTACTCCAGGAATTATACACAACAGTAAAACCAAAATAAAAGCAATCCACAGTCACATCAACCACCATCAACATCTCTGCTGGCAAAATTAAACAAGCACTATTAGTTAAGGCAGACCTCCCATCCAATGAAATAATTCAGTTCCACATTTACTTCATTCCTGTCTGACAAAACCCATCTGTCTTGTATGATAAAGTTTCTGACTTTGCAGTGGTTTGACGTGCACATACAACCCTCATGCAAGAAAGATGAAGGAATCAGTAGCTATGACTGAAAATATCAACCCCTGTCCAATTCTGCAAGTACTTAAATTTTGGAATGAATTCCTATTCTACAGTTTCTCAATTAGCACAAACCCCCTCCCCCCCAAACTAAACCTAACCCAATCAGGCATTTCAAAGAATTTTTCCAGTGTGCATTTTGATTCCCTACTGCTTCAAGCACTCTGTGGAAGACAGTCTCTCAGATACACTTCAGGTAGCTTCAAGCACTCCAGAAACTTTTCAACCATCCATATTTGTGATTGTCCCCGTTTAATTACCCCCTTGCACCGCACAAACACCAAGTGTGTTTTCTGCGAGCCCCGGCCAAGCCATTTTGCAAATCCACGAGCGCGAAGGCGGCGAGCTTCAGTCCATTACCGTGACAGGTAGCGCTCTCACTAACAACTGCTTTTTACTCCCTCTGACAAATGTGCTCCGTGCCGGGGCTGACGTTTGTGTAGTAATCAGGACTGATGGATGGGGACGCCGGTGCTGCCGAAAGTGCCCCCCATTTTAATGCGAGCGATTTGTCACCGGCGCCGCTATCGCGCTGCTGTCAGGAGCGGCCAGCAGAGCACTCTGTCATCTCTGCGCCAACCAAGGTCACTTTGGCAGCGACAGCACAACTCCACAGTGAAATCTCCAGCTTTCCCGGCTGTGGGAATGGCCCGGGCTATAAAGTGTTTCATTCACTTTGTAGCAGCCCTTAAAAAAGAGTTCCTGCGAAATGTCCCTGTTGCTAAAATGCAAAATTAAAAGGTGGAAATAAAAGCAGGTTGCCCAGCCAGCTATCAAAACAGAACTTGGAGTTTCACAAATGCAGATTTAGTGTAAATCCCTCCTTGTCAGGTTCTCACAGGGCAGATGTAATCTAAGAATTATTTAACAATCCAAGGACTTTTGTCACCGGAACACCTCAAAATATAAAGACTGACACAGGATGGATCAATGATTAAAAGATCCAAGTCACAAATCTACAGGATATGCCTGTGTATCATCATGGAATTTTTAGTAAATTAGAGAGTTTCAAAAAACAAAAGCTACAGAAATACAGAAAAAAAGTACAACCTTTACTCTCCACCGTGTAAAATGTAGGAAGTGAGTAACTTTTTCTGCACTAATTTTCATCCAGGAGAATATTACAAGCTTTTTTTCCCCCCTGCAGTATAGGAACCTTGGCAGCCTCCAATTCTTTTTTTTTTTTTTAATTATTTTATCCTTTTTTTTTTGTGCCAACACTTAAAAATAGAAACACACCAGTGAGATTTAGATGCTTATGCAGTTTACAAACGAGTTATCTGTATCTTCAGTCACTTACATAAATAGTCATCAATGAGTAAGGAATTTAAAGAAATTAGTTGGGGATTTTAAGGCACGATGTGAAAGGTTATACTAAAGGCACTTGTGAAGTAACAGCCTACTGAAAAACAGTGTTTCACAAACCAACCCAGAGTGCCATGTATAAGTCATATCATTCTGTCACTCAAAGAAACATGGAATGAGGTTGTTCATGAGGCAGAATACACATCAGCACACACACACTTGCCTACACCTCCTTCCTAAATCTTGAGTATTTGCTGCCAAGAAACAAAGCCTGTAAGAAAATACCATTCAAGATTTAAAAAAAGCCCAAAGAACATAAGATAGAGAGGCAGACAGCAGCTGTAATAACAGAAAATGAGGTGAATCAAACCACACTCATCTTCTGCCTCTACAAAAACCTGAACAGTGTGGGCAGCCCCGCACAAAGTTACTCCCACAGCTACATCCACCCCAATCCCAGTGGCAATTACTTCTGTTTTCAAGGATTGCAAAGATGAAAGAGAGAGAGTCTAGTTCACAAACACTGACGCCAGGTGCTTTTTAGCTATGCATTTCTCCAGAGCTCCATAAGAACTGACAACAGCTGAGAAAGCCTCTGCTACTGCAAAGTCACTCACAACGCCCCTACTCACATCCTAAACTGCAGAGACCTGTCTGATAAAGCCTTCCCAAACTGTAAATGCATTATCTCTAACCTGAGTGGACATTCACTGTATGACTGTAAAGCAAATGCACATTTACTGCTTTAAGTCACCACAGAAAATCTGCCCTCTCCCTTTTTCTGTAGCATATCACAAGAGACTTAAGGATTAAGGAAAAGGGATGTTGGATAGTCAGAAAGCAAAAAAGGTAGAGATAGTTTATATTTTAGTCAGAAACTGATCTAGCCCAAGAATGGCTGTCTCCTGTAAAATGTGTTAAAAAACAACCAGGACATTTGACTAGTGGAAAGGTCTCTTGCTTTCCTTCTGACCATTTCTTTAATAAAAAAAGCTTGGATCAGGCAGTGATCTCACCTTGCTGTGAAAAATGTAAACATGCCTCCTGTGCCAGAAGGGCTCTGTTTGGCTGCAAACTGTGGCTTGGCATTACTAGAAGCATAGAAGGTGAATGATGACTAAATACCTACATAATTAAGCTTGTCAAAAAACATTCCAGGTCAAATTTATGTGAAGCTTCAGAAAACTGTGACAGCAGAACCTGGGAAGACAGTTGAGGAAGAATCTAATTCCCTGTGAAGGAAGAACTTGTGCTATTTCTTACTTAGAAATCTTGAATCACATCAGACAGTCATCCTGCAATCGTGGGTGAAACCTCTGCTGTCATAAAAGTTCACACCAAAATAGTCAGTGTATGACTCTCCAAAAATTACCACTTCTACAGGTACAGGACAAATGAACAAAAGAAGAGCAGAACAATATCCCCAACCCCCATTTTCCTCCAGAAATCCATATCACCCCCTAGAAGTCAACCAAACCTTTGGAAAATTACAGTAACAACAGGGGCGGGACAGAGAGGAACAACATTTGTTCTACTGTACTTTAAGTTGTGTATGCCCAGAAAATAAAACATAAGAAAGCAGCTGAGCTTGAATGAAAGGAATGGAGAAGCAACACGGGGGGTGGGGAAGCAAAAAAACCAGGAAAACAAAAACATCGACAGGTGGGAATGGCAAAAACCGAAGTGAGGCAAAGATTAATGAGACTGCACATGGAGAATGTAGGCATGGCTACGCATATATATACACACCCTTAATTTATAGATATCTAAGTATGCAAATCATATCATAAAAATGTTACAAGTTTATCAATCACAGTGATGGAAACCTTTTTCCAGTCTCAATTTACTGTGTCAAGATCTCTCCTCACGTGAAAGTAAGTGCATTTCAACCAGTTCTCAAACACAGGCAGCTGAACAGATTCCATTGGACAAATGCATGTAAAGATGCACATACACATTACTAACAGAAATAAAAGCACATTGAAAAAAAAACCACATATGGATGGAATCCTTTGGGGAAGGGACACAGCCTTAAAAAGAAATTTCTTACCCCCACACAAACAGAAATTATGATCATGGAAACAAATGAAATAAAAAGAGCAATTTCTAATCTACTGTTATATCAGGAAAACTCAGCGTTCCTTATCAAATAGTAAATACTTGTAGTGCCACTCTCACAGATTCCTTGCTAACACTATTCCCTGTCCAGGAAGTGATAAATCTTCCAGTTTCCTCAGCTAAGTGCCTCATACTGCCTTTTAAATATTTGAAGACAGTCTAGGAATGATAAAATTAGTTTAAAACTTTTGAGCTGAAAAAGACTCAAAAATGTGCATTCTGAAAGAGAAAAGAAAGTATAAACCCAAACTACTATATTGCAACTTTGTTCAAGATGAAGAGTTTAGTTATATTTATATCTCAGTTCAGTCTGAATTTTAGAAGGAACTAGAAAATTACTCAACAACAAGTTATTTAGCATGCTAAATAATGGTAAAATGATAATTACACTGGAGATTTGCCTTAATAAATGAGATGTGAAGGGGTCTTTATTATCCACCCATGTGCATGGAGAATTTAATTAGTTATCACCTATAAATGCTAATACCAGAGCTGCCAATCAATCTCCTACACAGTAACTGAGGAAACTCCCCAAAATATCACAAGTGAATGCTGAGGAACTCTTTGGTTAGAAAACAGTTAACCCAACAGCATATGGAGAGAAGGAATTCCTCAGAGAGCCTAAAGAAAGAGATGTTTTCATCTCATTACATCTACCTTCATAATTATAACAAACTCATCAGCCTCTAGATGAATACCACGTATAATCATTTTCCTGCATATTTTCCAAGGCAGGAAACCTAACAAGATATAAATGCTACAGACTAATTTAGGCTATTTGCAGTTCTCATCTCATCTTGAACTGAAATAAGAAGAAAAGTAGTCTAGTTAAGCTAAAAATAACTACATAGAGACTTGGGTTTGTTTATTTACTGTAGTCCTTGCTCAGAGCCAGGCCAGTAACAGGTTTATCCTTTTTAAAGAAGGTAAATGTAGAGCACAGTTAGATTATGATCTTTAAGTAATATAACACAATGCAAATAACTAGAGAAGCTGGTATGCTTCTAATCTACCTAAAGGGTGGCTTTCAATAAAACCTTTTAAAATACATTAAAAAGGGTGTGGGAAAAAAAAGGCAACAAACCACTACAAAACCAAAAAAACTCACACACAGATCTGGAAGATATTACCCCACCAAAGATTAATTTCACTTACACTGATATGACAAAACAAACAAACTGGGGGATTACATTCAGTTGAACAAAATCAATCACACATAAAGTACAGTAATAAAAAATCAGGAAAATCCTGACCCACTCAGCGAAGTGGAGCTCTGCCAGAAATACATTTCTTGGCAAGGCCCCGTGCCCACTAATTAGAGACGGAACCATTTGGGGAAAGTTACTCCGT
Source organism: Empidonax traillii (assembly GCF_003031625.1). Classification (NCBI taxonomy): domain Eukaryota; kingdom Metazoa; phylum Chordata; class Aves; order Passeriformes; family Tyrannidae; genus Empidonax; species Empidonax traillii. Next base: position 1,093,630 of record NW_020955557.1, read on the forward strand.
GTCCTCAGGAACTGATACAGAGCTGTCCAAATCCACCTACCTCTTCAGAAGTGAAATTGTGGTGTTACACATATTGGCACAGCCTGGGCTCAGGCAGCAGCATCCAAAGCGAATCAGGAGGATTACAGACCAACTGGGGGATAAGGGGTGGGTGTATGTGCACATGCACAACACCTGCTTTCTATTCCCCCCAGAAAGGCACTATTTTTCTTCGTTAGCTGACTGTGCTGGAGAGCGTGCAAAGCTGCCAAAGCTTTGCTTGCACAGTAGCAATGCTGCTCCACAGCTCCAGAGCGAAGAGCCCTGAAGGAAGTTCTAGTCTATCCCCTGAACGCAGCTATTTTTAAGGGCACATCCAAAAGAAGGGAAACAGTAAGTATGCACACACCCATCTGACACCAACCACAAATTTCCTGTTTAATCCCAAATCTTTCATACGTTTCCTTCGCAATCTACCTGAGAGTATCAGTGTGGAACTGCAAGGAGAGACACAAGAGCAACCTCAAAGAGCAGTTCCTGCAGTGACTGGCTGGAACGTGTCTCAATGTTCCCATCTCACACGCTCAAGAAGGAATTTCCTTCTGGAGAGTCAGCACTTACCACTGCAGGTAAGGTCACCGACAGTTTTTGTACTCACTGTCATGAGAAGTGGTTTGCACACTAATTCCATGTTGAAGGAATCACATTTATACACTTCTGAAGTCACCAGGGCAGCAGGAGCTCTGCCTCAGCAAGCCTTAAAATCTGGCCTGATAAGGAAATTGGTTTTTAACAAATACAAAATGGACTGAAATCTCTTTTAACACTTAATAAGCATAATGGGCATCTTTCAGGTGTGACGTGATTAAGTTGTGTATTAAAGGAGAATCCAGCTTTCATTTTCTACTTTGCAAGTTAAAAACCTTAAATTTATCATACATTATGAAAGAAGTATTTCAGAATGCCCCCCCCCAAAAATCACAAGTAGTATTACCAGATACCAATAAGCAAAAGCATATGGATGGAGGCAGTCAAAAAAAATTGATACAATCATTTGTATGTTTTGACAAAATATTCAAGGAGTTTAAACACACAACGATTTAAGTTTCATTTCAAATGCTTATTTCTTTGCCAAGAGCATATTTTACATAAACATTCAAGACAGTACACAGCCTTTCAAAAATAGCTAGTATGGCTGAAGGGCTAAATTTGACCTGAAATAATGGGTTGAAATCATGTGAGTACCAAGTGTTTGTAACTTTTTTGGTTTTTTGGTTTTTTTTTTCTTTTCCCTAATGTATTAGCATAGCAGGTGTCTCACCATCCTGGCTTTCAGCATGCTTTACACTGCCTTTGTGCATTGATTGGGGTGCTTGAAAAGGTCAAAAAAGAGAAAGGAAAAAAAAGAAAAGAAAAAGTGGAGGGAGCATCAGACTATCACAAAATCAGCCCAAGTGCTGACTCACGCTGGAACCACACAGAGCTGAAAACTGGGCCACGGCAGAGACACGGTGGAGAGGCTGAGAAATTCCCAGCCATCAGTAATGCGTAAAGTTTGCATTCAATAAAACTGCAGCCAGAGGAAGAGTCCAACTTGCAAGCAACAGCTTAATTGGAAAGTCTTGTGGAATGTATTCCTGCCCTTAATTCCTCTTGCAGATGAGTGCTCTGGCCGTGCCCCTGGGACAAAGGGCAGTGTTGTTCCAGTGCAGGCGCCCACGGCCCCTGCCCTGTGCCAGGGGAGGATTGCTGACATCCCAGCTCGGACACTGATGGTACACTGGAGATCCCACCTGTCCCCCTCCAACCATCAGTCTTTGGAGCTGACGATTATTCTGTGTTAATCTAGTAAAGGAGACTTATAACTGTCCTATTCAGACACAAATCATTACCCTTATTTACCTAAGCCGGTAAAATTTAGAAAGATCCTTCCTTCCAGCCTTTTCAATTACCAAAATTCTACTTGCTTTAAAATACCATAGTCTCCCTTGAGTATTCAGCAGAGCTGAAGATCACCATGGCAATAAGAAAATGGTGCCAATGTTATCTTGGCACTGACTGCCTACAGATCTCAGGAGACTTAGCACAGGAGAAAATTGAGCTCCCCTAAAAGCAGGAACTCACTCTCTCTAATGATTTTAATACACCTTTTATTTTTACTAATTTGAAGTGAAAGAAGTTGAATAAAAATCCCCAGAACTTCAGAAGCATATATTTTCCTAAATGGACACACATGACACCTAATGAGTTTACTATGCCAAGGTGAAATCCATTTTACTCACACCCATAGCCAAGGTCCTACAGGTAGCTGGACACATAGCAAAGCGTTGCCAATGCACTGGAGTATGAAAAACAATCCACATGAAAACAAAGTCTGAGCAAGAATATTCCAGAGTTTCTCAGATTCCTTTAGATTTTAGATTCAGGCAGGAAATGAAGCTTTTCTCTACAACCACAACATCCCAAATGTAGCTTTGCTGCCCAGCCCAGCAACGCCCCTGGCTGGGGTTTGGTTGCTTTTTCCTTACTTTTTTTCCCATTCCCTAATCTGTTTCAGGAAGACAAAGACTTTTTCTCGGGATCATATCTGTAATCTGGCACACAACACAACCACACCAACTGGCAGCAGTACAAAGGAGCAGGAGATGCACTGCAGTGACTGCACCACGGCTCCCAGTTCTAAACTGGCCTTTCTGCAAAAAGCCAGCACAGCACACTCCTGTGAGTGTTTCCTGAAGGCCAAGGACCCCACAGGCAACACAAACACTACTAAGCCATGCAGGTCAAGAGAGAAACAAAGAGCACCTTCCCTTCCAGTTTATTGTAGTAGAAGTGCAGCTTTCCCTTTTCACAGCATCAGATCAGGTAGTGATATATTCCATTCTTCTGCAGTCAGCAAACAGGACAGTGGGAAAATAGACTATATATCATCCCAATAGCCACACACACAAAAGGACAAACTAATTCTGTGCTAGTTGAAAGATGCATTCGAAATTTCAATGAAGAATGAAGATGCTGTATTGCAAACATCAGGAGAGAGATTTAACTCCATACAGTGCTGAGTGGAATAATGACTCTGAATTAGCAGACTTCAATGTGAAAAGAAATTGTCAATTCTCTCAGTTCTCATTTTATAAATCTGGTTTCTGATTTCTATGTACCACTCTCTCCATATACATACAGAGTAATTTTGTAAGTGGTTAATCTAAACTTGTGCTGGCAATATTAGAATATTGTTTTACAATGATGTAGTAGGAACAGCAGCACTTCTACTTAAGATATATTTTGGGGGAGTGAGCAGAAAGACTAAAGCAGGGAGGCAACAACGACTCTTCCACTTTCTGCATTCTGATGGTAAGAATGTATCAAAGCCACAAGCAAAGTCTGGCTTTCCCACAGTCAGAAATGTCTAGAATAGTCAAATCTTTTATTTGAATCAAATACTTGCTTCAGTCAGTGTCACTTGTGTCTCTAAAAATGCCAGAGCTACCAGGGTACAAATCCATTCACAAATTCAACTCAATGTTTTAATTTAAAAAGCAGACATTCTGATGCAGACAGGCTTTTTGTTAATGTAGGTGAAAGGGCTTTTTTTCATCAGAAAGCAGGGAAGGAATAAATATTAAACCACTCTACATGTGCCACCACACAGAATTACTGATCCCTGGAGAGCTCCAGTGTAAGATACAGGTATTGGAAACACAGTGCACGAAACCTGCAGTTGAGGATGGGCATGGAACACAGTGCTGAGATTGCACAGGAAACGTTTCTACTTTGCAAAAAGGATACTGCATTTCACACCTCTGAATGAATTCAGATCATCATCAATATTATGAAAATAATGAAAATTCCACTATGAGGTCAGAAAGGCTCATTGCTTAAGCAAGCTCTTTCAGCAAGAAATCCAACAAGTTGCATTTGGGATAACGTCTGGTAAAGGCAACAGTGTAGAAGTTCCCATAATGGCAAATGTGATATTCTATGGAGAATTACTGGAGTTTGACATGGGAAACAGGAACAAGGACTGTTGGCCTTTGCCACGCCAGCCTTAAATATCTAAAAGGTCCAATCACACCGTTCAGCTTGAGCTCAGGACTCCAATTTGTACATCACTGACAGGATGCTTCACTGGTCACCAACGCACAAAAAATCAAGGGTCAAACACCACTTCTTACTTAATAATAAAATTGTAGATGGATAGGTTATTTTCCACCCTCGGAACATGCATTTCAAACAAACATTCCTGGGAGATGATCCCTCAAACTTTCCAGAGTGGACTTTTGAACTGATCAGTGTCCAGCTGCAGCTCCTGCTGTTCAGAAGGACGGAGGGTGGGAGGCAGGAGCAGGATGACACCTTTCAAACTGCTGGGCCTCCTGATGTTTGCTTAGCAGACCTTTTTGGAAAAATAACAGAAGTTTCTGCTGGATTACAGTATAGAACAAAGCTAATGCTGACTCAATTAGCTTATTGGCTTCCCCCCCATGTGGTATGCCAGGATCAGAAAATTGAAAGAAAGAATTAATTAATTTACAGTTATTTTTAGATAATAAGCTCAACCTTTCACATTATCTGCCTTCGCATAACAAGACTCTATCCTTCCCAGATTAGTTCTTCTAAGGAAGTTATTTCCAATAAGACCAAGAGTCAACCTGTGATCCCTCAAGAACAGATCATCTTGCTTAGCTTAAACGTCCTATGCAGACAAATTTACATCACCAAGTACATCCCAAAGGGCATAACCTAGCTCCCAAAATACAAACGGGTGCTGCAGGTTATGGTCTCCTGTGCTCTGCAGTCGTGCATTTTGGGTCTCCATTCAAAGCCCTGCAACTCAAACCATATTTGGAAAGGCTTTTTTCGCCCCATTTAAAAAAAAAGAAATGTTCAGTAACAAAAGCATACAGAAAGATGAGGTTAGCTGGACAAAGTCAAAATCTTTGGGGGGTTTGAAAGGACCAGATTACTTTTTTTAGATTTCAATCTTCTTTTTGAGCCAAACTAAAGTAAAATAAAAGGTTACTGAGCACTAAGAGAATCAAACATCAATTCAAAAGAACAGCTAGTTATTAGAGTCAATGATCTTCAACAGTCAGATACACTATTTTACTACATTACAGAAACTAGATTGCAACTTTTTGCTTAAGTTACTGGCCCAGGGTTAAACAACTGACCACTAAACCTGCATCTGATTTAATTCATTCCTGACTATGCCATCCTTTACCTCTATGTTTATCTACCTCCACCTTCCCTGAGTGCTTCCCCTGAGCACTGCATTTTTATTTGACAGATTAAAATGAAAATACTGCATGCTTTATTATGTTCAGTTCTCTTATTTGGGATGAGACACCAATGTTGTTTGTTAATTTAAAATGCAGCTCCTTGGCACAAATGATTTGTTTGCTTGTTGTTTCCCTTCTCCACCTCTCTGGTGTATGTCAAATGTTTAAATAACAGGGTCTTGATGGCAGATTAATGTTAGTACTAAAAGCACAAGGTCAGCATTCTGATGTGAAAAGCAAACTGAAAAAATTTAATTGTTTTTAAGTGTTTGTTGTGGTTTCTTTTTTTAATAAAGTTTAATCACAATATATTTAAATGATAATAAAATTTATATTTGAAAAACCCAAAACAAAACACAAAAAGCATAAATCCAGGCCAGCACTTTTCCATTTATAACACATTCTAAACCAGCAGTTTAGAAGCATGTAAATAAAAATATAGTAGTGTAGGGTTGAAAAAAAAAAGTTTTAATGAGAAGCCTTCTGTAAAAAAGGCTTTCTAGCAGCTATATTCCTAATTAGTGCTGCACCACAAAACATAATCCAGTATAAAACAAGGTGATCAAACTAAAAGTTGGTTGTATCATAGGAAGTAATCAAACCATAATAGTGTACTAATACATCACAAGTGAGAACTTCTTAGATACACAAAACTATCAGATACAAACACCAGCGTTAACCAATGGGCTAAGGCTGAAGATAGTTCTTGTATCTACTGATCACTACAACTCTGAAAAAATTAGTCTTGAAATGTGTTCAGTATTTCACTCCAGCTACTCTTGTGCATCACAAGGCAGATTTGAACCCTTCTTACTCTTGTGATGGTCATCACACACATTTCCTTTGTTCATACACAAAATTGTGAGCAAAATTCCTCTAAAACTGCCCTTTGTTACAATTCTGTGATTTAAATGAATTTTTTTTTGAAAAATTGTATTGTCAAACCTTATTTACTCATCTTCATTGTATACTTCAGACTGTGCAAATTAATTGGGATCCATACCAGTACTGCTACTTAGTGATTTTTTTGGTTTACTAACTGTGTTCTGAAAGGACGTAGCAAAATTCTGCAATTAAACCAAAACTCAAATATAGAAAGGTAATATATACTCCTTCATGTTATTGTCATCATCCAGGTCCTACTGATTAGAACAAAGATTCATTCTGAGATTGAGCAGAACATGGCCATTTTCTAAAGTAAGCACATTTCTGCTAGTGGAACCTTATTTAATATTGTTTCATAAGCAAGAAGAAAACCTTTAAAATATTTAGATACTGTATCTTTCTGTAAGCAGGTTATAATTAGATTATTAACTCAGGGAGGAGATCAAACCTTCCCACGTATTTGTTCAGCACTTCCCAGAACGAGGCTTTGACCTGCAGAGACACATGGACTCTACCCAGTGAGGAACAGGGTGCTTCCAGGAGGGGAAAGAGTTTGCTGACAAATCAGTTGATCTGGTTCCAGCTATAACACTGACCTACTTGCACAGCACACTGTAAGGCATTTAAATCTCACCACTGGTAAAGGAGAACAGACCTCATCTACTCCACCATAAAAAAACTGGGTTACTGGTCCCTGACTGGATATTTTCAGTGAGCGGGTTATCCAGGTGCAACTCTTACAGCAGACAAATCCAGGCTGTCTCTTTCCAACATTCTTTGGAAGGATGAACAATTGAGACGGTCCAATTGGTCCCTTTTCTCCAAAACCCAGAATTACCAGTGACAGAGAACAGATCTGGCCAAATGGGAGCAAATAATCACATGTAACAATTGCAAAGACCCACAAACTGAACTGAGGGAAGACTGCAAAGAGGATTTTATTAACATTTTATAATTAATATTTATTTAATTAATATGTATATTTAAATTAATATTTATAGACCACTTGATCTGAAGTGCTTCTGTACAGATTTTGCTTTCTTGGGCTCTGTTAGCAAACATGCAAAAGGCATAAATAAACACAGGTAGGATGTAAGAAGCTGCTCACATGACTATTACTCAGTGAGCTTTAGGCAGAAGTCCATTTCTATCAGATTCTGCTCTAGCCCTTACTATTTTCGTGCAAGATCTGGTTATTCATAATAAAGCCAACTGCTCTGTTTACAGGCAACGCTACGGAAGAACCAAACACAAACACTGAAGGAAACAAGTTATGAAGACTCCAAGCCTTACAAGTATCTTCTGATTTCATAAATAAATAAATAAATAAATAAATAAATAAAGGTAAAGTAACTGCCTTGAATAACAATCCCTTTTATCTTTGTTTGAAAAGGAAAATATTAGCTAGAAGCATCTCATGAATCAAACTAATCCCAGCTCAATATGGTATGCACATCAGCGCATCAGATATTGTTTATTTCAAAAGTTACACTGACAAGCCCCTCTCAGCTCATCTTGCAATATCTGTTTGAAATCTTCCCCTTTTTGATCCTGTTCTGAAATCAGAAGCAAGTTGCCTCTAGCATTTGAAATTTAGCTGTCAAATCAATCTCCATAAAACACTTGGGAAAAAAAAAAAAATCCTAGCAGGTGCTGAGCAAGTTCCACCCTGGCCTCATGCACGACTGAAGGCAGACAAAACCCTGGCATGTGACGACTTCTACTCCCACTTAATACCTATTAATGCTTCATATTCCTTTATACTGTGAACTTGAAAGAAATTATTCCTCTACTAAGATGTACTATCATTGGAGGGAGCTTTACAGATCAAAATAGGCAACTATCATTCCAAGCACAGAAGTTCCACTCTCACCACTTACACTGCTTGTTTTCTTCTCCTTTGCTTTACATTTTGGTTTACATTTTTCACGTGGAAGTTATGAGGAAAAGAATAAGGTGCTTTCATGTTTTTGGAAACCAATCAGTATATTATAGTATCAATGCAATTAAATAATTAAAAATATAATGATCTTATCTGAAGAGGTATTTCAATACACCACTTGGCATAATGATTGCAATTGAAAACCCTTCTAGACCGCAGCCTACTTGGCACTTGCTTATTTATCAACTTATTCATTTCTATTCTGTTTACAAAGTGGAGGCAATGAAGGAAATCTCAAGGGGTTTTTGTTGGGTTTTTTGGGGGGTGGGGCCCAGTTGTGGTTGCAGCCACTTTCCCTGCAATAAGGAAAAGATTCCCATGGAATGATAAAGGATTCACTGTTACACTATTACAGGAGATGAATTGCATTAACCCCTGCCCTTCCCCATTGTACTTGCTGCCCACTGAAAACAACAACAGAATTACTAAAATCCCACACTCTCTAATGGGATGATAATAGGATTCAGAGGCCATTAGGGTAGAGGCAATCCATATTTTACAGTTTAATAAGCTCTTGCTGAAGATGCTGGATCCCTCTTCAAAGCCAACAATTACTGATTTAGTATTAGCAAATCCTCAACTGTCAAGACTGCAGAATGTATTCGAGATGAAGTCAACAGCTTACAGTGACAGACTTTAAAAATGTGTGCAGCAAAATGAAATCACTTAAATTGAAATAATTTGTAATTTTACAGTGATACTGGTTATTACTGTCATTTCATATTTCTTTAGATCCAAATATCATGGTTACTCAAGTTTGCACATAATTCTCTCAGAGTTCTGTGGTGTTTGTTTTAGGAGGTAAGCACTTTTGTCCTCTTTTCTAAGCATACACCTCGTGTCACAAGGAAATAAAACACTGAACACAGAACTGTGGGACCAATTGAGTAACGAAATCAATTTCTCATCAGAAATAATCACACAGACAATTTTTTAATATTATGATTACCTACTAGGCTGTGGATTCAAAAGAACCCATCATTTTCTAATAGCATGCCTTGAAATGTAGGGTGAAAAAGACAAACTTACTCTGCCTTCTGCTAACTGTTCTTTAAAAACACTACTCTATCTATCTATCTATCTTTGAAAAGTGAATGTGCTGAAGATTTTCCTAGGTTCTTTTAAGAAAGAATCACCTTCTCTATATTTTTTGCTGTATCCAGTTACTCCCTATTCCCCTGTGGAACCGACTGGGGATATAAAGAACAGTCCACAGAAGAGCCAGTCCACTCCTTGCATTCCTGAAACCAAAAATATGCCTCTTCTTGAATACCCACCAAAAGTGCTGTTGGGTCTAAAATCGTGCTTTCCACTATTCTTTTGTTTACATTTCTGAAAAGGGGGAAAAAAAAAAAAAAACACAACGAAAATAGATGTGTTTTTTTTTAGAAGTGGTATTTCTGAAACTCAGTTTTGCCCCCACAAAACAGTCACACAGTTCTCAGTGAGGTAAAAAGAGCTGCTGGATCTAAAAATACAGACTATTGCTGTTATAACATTATGATTTTGTGCCTGAGAGCTCATAATCACACAAACACAACAAACAGGAAAGCAAAATAAAAGATACCATCATAAAACAACTAAAGCCAAAGGCCTGCCATCATTTCAGACTGAGGGGGTCAATTCTTCACCATTTACAGAGGCAGCTTTTCTCTTTTGGTTATATTAACTTCAGTTGCCCTTCAGTTTAAACTGTGAGAACAGGTTCTTCAGCACCCAGCCCAGCACATGAAATAACTCGGTAAATTCTGAGGGGCTATTCTAGTTTCTTGGTTTCTAATAATGGATCCAAGCACATCTTTCATTACCTCCACGGTTTTATGTTCAAAGCACATGTTTAATGAAAAATGATTTGGCAGTTTTCCTGCTTCTCCAAAAGTTGGTGCACTGAAGTTTTGAGCTCCACCTCCACATCTTTGCTTTGTCACACCTAATGCTTAAACGAAGTTTTCAGTGCATTCAAAGAACAAGGCGGGAAGAAAACCAGAACGATTCCTGCAACAATTAAAAGAAGTTTGTACACTGCATTGAAACATCCCTTGCAGAGCACCTAGGGACGTCAGAGGTTTTTGAAGCATAGCTTCCAGGCAAACTAACAAAAATAACAAGTAGGAAAGGAATTGATCACCTAACTAGTTCTATGACAGGAAATGTCCTATCACAATGCAAAGCATAACTACAACATAACCAAAAGAAAGGTATCAAATACCACCCAAACAGCCTCTTTGAAGAGAGAAACACAAACCACTTTTTTCTAAGGACCTTTATACATAGATACATTTAACACCTAGCTACATTTAAATCCAACCACCTTGTTCACAATACAACACTACGTATGGGTCACTGTAACACAGCCTGACTCTGGAATCAGAATTTTTGTTTATATTTTAAATAGTGTGGTTGGGAAGCAACTGTCAGCATCTGCAAAGACACTAAAACTCATGTGTAACCAGAGTGGTGTAGAGAGAGTGCCAAAGGTATGTCCACACACCCTCCCGTGCAAGTGGGCATTAAAAGGACCTCTGTTGCAGCACAATCATTTATCCAACTGAGCAACATTCTGTGTGCTATGGACACACACCACCCACTCCCACTTTTTAAGAAGTACTGTGTTTTCTTTCTAAACTAGAGGTGAAAAGCTCTGGACTGGTGGCTGGTGAATTAATGCTTGGTGAGTATGAGTAAGTTCTACAGGTGTTTTGTTTTAATTTCAGATGTTTCTTAAGAAGATGAGGAAAAATACAGTGTAAGTAAAAACAAAGGAAAAAACCCAGAACATAGACAGTGTTGAAACCAAACACACTCAGCAGGTGCCATCATGGCATTGTCCCTATGAATCAACACAACTGAATCATTACTAGCAGAATGCCATCAGATTAATGAAGCCTATTATCTGTGTTCTCCTACAGTGGATTTGGATTCCTGTATCCTCTTGGTCCAATGCTGGCTAAAAAAAAAATAAAATAAATCAGTGCCACAAGGTAATGAAACAGTTTATCATTCTCCTCCAGAAAAATATGGAAACATTAAACAAGGTAGTTGTGTATGTTCCAGAAATGGAGGGGCTGGATGGCTCCAGAGAAGGGAATGGAGCTGGGGAAGGGGCTGGAGCAGCAGGAGCAGCTGAGGGGGCTCATTCTGGAGAAAAGGAGGCTCAGGGGGGACCTTCACACTCTCTACAACTCTCTGATGGTGGGGGGGAAGCAGGAGGGGTTGGGCTCTGCTCCCAGGGAACAAGGGACAGGACAGGAGGAAACGGCCTCAAGTTGTGCTAGGGAAGGTTCAGGTTGGACATCAGGAAGAATTTATTCCCCAAAAGGCTGGTCAGGCATTGGAAGGGGCTGCTCAGGAAGGTGATGGAGTGCCCATCCCTGGAGGTGTTCCAGAAACAACTGGACGCAGCACCAGCGCTCTGGTGTAGCTGACATGGTGCTGTTCACTCATAGGCTGGGCTCGATACTCTTAAAGGTTTTTTCCAGCCTAAATGATTCTGTGAAAGCACTTTTAATAAAGAAACTAGAACCTTCAACCACGAGTGACCAGTTCATTCAGAAGACTTTGTGTTAGAAGTTGGTGAACAAGGATAGAAATAGTAATTTGTTAAGGCTGGCCATGGCTAACTGTAAATGCAAAAAGAAAATGTGTTGCCTGCACTGGAGCCCTGATTTGCTTTGCATTTGACATATGATCTCTCAAAGAAACCATTTGAATTTGTATTTCAGTCATTCTAAAAGATCCCCTCAGAAAAGGTAGGAAGGAGATGCAATATAATGAGCTGTAATACAATAATCACGGTTTGGATTTCTGTCAAGTTCCTTAGAACGCAAATGAGCATTTATCAGGAATTTGCCCAAAACAAATAATTTACACTCATTTCCGCAACAAGACAGACACGATTCTCTTCCATTCAGCTCTTTGTTAACTCTGATTAATTACCTCACTTCCCAATTTCATTAGAAACATATTCATCTTCTCTAGGTAGTAACAGCTGATTTGCTGCATCTCCAAGTCTCACATCAGAAACCTGAACATCTGCCCATTCCTTACATTCTACTGACCTCTAGAGACTGTATGTATACATGTATAGCACATATACATTATTTATGGCCATGGACACACGCTGGAGCAGCAGTGCAGGAGGCTGACCTGAGAGCAATCTGCATGCAGTATCTGATGTTACAGTTTTTACTCTAATCACACATTGTTCTTGGAAACGTTCCCTTTCCTGTGTTTTCTAGACATGCTAAGTCTCTTGCTTTTATTCCCTCTCTTCTCTTTGTGTCCTTCCAACACAAACACACCAGGCCTTATCTGTTGTGTACAGAATTAGGCTACAAGTACAAATATCAATATAAACATTGGGACAACCCAGGTTTCATTTAGGCATGAATACCTGCTGGGGAGGGAGTGCCACAAAGCAGACACCCCGAGTTACTGAAAAACAGACCTTACTGTAGGTGGGGAGAGGAGATCAGTCTCTCTCAAACTCACTATCAACACTCCTCCCCCCCCCCCCACCAAACGATATCATCTTGCAGCTGATTCCTTGTCTCCATTTTGCTGCCAGGAAAAAAAAAAACTGCACAAAAGCCTCTGTTGGGGCTGACATTTAGACCAAGCAGAAAGGGCTGAAGGAGTTGAATTTGTCAACTAAAATCTATTCAAAATAGACATTAATCCAATAATGAAGAGAAAAGAGGGGAACAGAAAAGACTGTGTTCTTCCCTAACAATGTTAGAATAACTACCACTGTTAAGAGCCATTACTTGGTAATGCTGTGTGGTCAAGTACAACAAATAAACAAATATACACAAATAGACACAAAATTAACATGTGAAATCTCAAAGGCATAGACTTTGTATTCAGTTCTATAACAAAATTCCCGGAAACATAGGTTGGGTTTTCTAGGACTGCTAATGTTCTGTAGAGAAGGACCACTCACAAGATACTTTCATATGATTTTATCCTCTGGAAACTCAGAAAGGTAAGTTTAGGAGAAGGATCTGAAAAAAGTCCTACTTCAAAAAGCTTTAGCTAAAAAGCTTTTTCACTTTTTTTTTTTTTTTTTTTTTTTTTTTTTTTTTTTTTTTTTTTTTTTTTTTTTTTTTTTTTTTTACTTTGAGGGAGGGGAGATAAAGCCTTCTAATCTTTAATGCAGTGTTTTACAGTCTTATAATCGTATTCCATGTGATAATAGAATATAAATTTTATTTGATTTGGAATCAGCTACGAGCTACAGGTTGAATTTTATTAAATCAATATAAGCCATAGATAGCAACTGAGCTCTGTACCTTCAAAAATTGCATGCATAGAGTAAGAACTGTGTTAGCTAAATATATTCTACACAATACAGCTAAAAAAAAACCCCCTTATATCCATGACTTGGAGTTACTCAGGAGTTACTGCAGCATAAACAAGGAAAATATACACATCCATGTCTCTGCCTTTAGATTAAGAGGTCTTCATTGCCAAATCCTATTTCTATTTTTTTTCCACATTATTTTTATTCATGTTTTTATTCACCTATTTTAATAAGACTATCGTAGCGATGGAACAAATGATACACATGCATTGGAAACCGGTTTCACAATTAAGTCATTAAAATACTATTCTGTGCAGTACATTCTCCTCTGTACTTATCCCAGCTTTACATTTCAGTAACTTACTGCAGACTCCAAGACATCCACTCTCCCTCTGCTCCAATAACGTGAGACTAGGTATGTATTTTTAAATTTCAAATGGGCTTAAATTAAAATACATGGATTCAGGTTTTTATGTTTGTTTATACATAAATAAGCATCCAGAGACAAACCTAGAAAGACAGTACTGCTGCTACTGGAAATTGTGGCACTAAACTCAATTGTGGCCAGAATTATTTATCCTATTCAGCTGTTCTGAGCTTTCCACAGTGTACTCCTAAATAAAATTCCAGTATACAAGTGCGCTTGCTTTTCTTTTCATGACTTTGAGAACTGAGAAATACCAAGATAAGAGTTTATTCCTCGGGGCTATATTGTGTCATCAGCCTCTAAACTGAATTTGCCAAGGTTTTCAACAGGGAATTCTCTTTAGAAACTCGTGACATATTACAATCTTTTAAACTAAATTGTGTACCATTTCACTGAACTGACAAGTCTGAGGGTAAACTGAAGTGGGGAAGGCACAAGAATGTAATTCTGGTGATGTTCTCCCAGTTTTCTGAATGACACAGGACTGTAAAACGCCCATGAACTTTTGGCCATGCCCAACTGAGATGCACAACCTTCCATGGCCACGGCCAATTGTCCCTCCAACATTAGGAACTGTTAAGTCTGAATGGAAAAAAAACCCCACAAACCATGACTATGTGACTATTCAATAAATATACAAAACATTGACATTTCCTAAACCATGAAATGCAGAAAGATTTCACTTCTGCAAATAAAGTATGCAAACAGTTTTCTGAAGGGTGTGAGTAGGTACCCAGTTGTCAACTTGAGCAATAAATTAAAGAAGCAGAACATTAAGCAAAACCCCTGCTGGCAACAGCAAACCTGTGCAGGAGAAAATCCAAAACATCAACCTAAAGCTTGTCAGATTAAAGAAATTTTGATGCACAAATCTGCAAAACCTCCCAAAAATAGTAAACACAAAACTACAATAAATAAATAACCCACAATGCAAATGACATGGGAGATTGACTGTAGAGATCTGCCACACATTTTTCTATCTGCATTTTTTTCCAATTATAAGCAGAAGCTGGAATTTTCTTACATGCTAAGTGGCAAACCAAATAAAGCCACACTGCTACGGATTATAAACTTCAGCAAAACACAGTCATTTTAATTCTAAAAACTGAAATCCCCAAAGGATCCTCAAGTAATTCTTGTTCTTCCCTTTTTTTTTTTTTTTTTAATTTAAGGCATAAATAGGTACAAACCACTTGCATACAGAGAGACCTCATTTTTATAATGAGTAGCCTAAGTTTTGCATGTTTACCCTGCTTTACATGAAAAGCTGGGATTAAAGAAACCAACACGACATCCATTAGTGTTTTGAATTTGAAATCAGTTACGGTTGATGATCACCTCCAAAAATAAATATTCCCACAGATAGAGGTCAGTGGTTGCCTGAAATTGCATCAGTTAGTGCCTGTATACTAAAATCCTCCTGTCCTTTGGGACTGCTTTATCATTTTATCAGATTAATTAATAAAACAGCAGTTTTAGCATAGAGCACCACAGTTTTCTATTCTCACATTTGCCATTAGGTACTCTACAATTTATTGATCCGAGACTCATCTCTCAGAATTTAATCACATAACAAGATGGTAACCCACAATTGTTCATAGTTTAAAAAAAGTACATATAAAATAATGTACAAATTAAGAGAGAGCATTTTTTTTTGCCTTTTAATTATCCTATGTGTTGATTTGGCAAGCTCTTGCTGTTCTCAAAGGAAAGCAACTTCACTGAACTGGAATTCTAATTTTGAAGTCGCATGCATTTCATTTCTTAATTTATAATTAAACATTTGTATTTTGGGGCTGCACTGGGGAAAAAAAACCCAAAAAACAAACAACTAACTTTTAGGGATAGTCTTTCACCACTTCCTCTAAGAAAACACACATGTCAAACGATGTTAATACTAGTGATAACATCTTAAAAGAGGGAAGTGAAAACTAAGAACCTTAGAAGAAGACAGATGGTTGTATCTACATGTGCCTCACTTCAGCACATGTATCTCCTCAGGTTTTCAGATGGAATGGCACCTACGATAATGATGTAAAAAATTACTGGTCTCATATTATGAAATTACCAACAGCCTTGACGTTTTTCTTTGGCTTTTGTAATCTCACTGCATTTCTTTCTCTGGATGAAGTAATCTTTACTTTGCTCTCCAGCAACATCTACTGGAACATCAGTAAAATGCTGCTATTTCTATTAATCACCCATTTAACATCTAGGAGGGCAGAGTTAGCAAATGCCAAAAGGAGAGAGAAACCCTCTGCAATTCTGATCCTGCATTCTGAGCTCAAACAGATCAAGGTGGCTCGTCTTCAACCTTCCAGTTTCCTGCCATTTCATAAGGAACAAAGTCTTCATGACTAATTCCTATCAGAAGCCATTTACCATTTATACACTTTAAGTCACAAAATATCAGTTAAACTACCCACACGACATCCAGGACTTTCATTTTTGTCAGAGAAGTTACTCTTAATTTCAGTTTGACCCAGTATGTGAGTCAACAGAGTTGAAGCACGACAAGACCTTGGAAGAGCATATAGAAACATTTTGGAAGGTGAAACAGAGGTGTAGTGGCAATTCCAGTGCCAAATAATAAACAGGTCCGGCAAGTTAAGAAGTAAAAATGCCCACAACAATGAAACATATATGAACTCTCTTGTCTGATTTGAGGTCCTCGGGGAAAAAATAAAATCTGTCCCTTTGTACGAGATGAACGCGTCTGATTAACTACCAGTGAAGGGGAGGACTGAGGTGTGAAGTTCCTGCTGGCTGGTGGGAGACTCAGCTTCCTTGGGGGCTTGATGCTGCTCAGCTGTGTGGTGGCTTGTCATGCCTATCCTATACAATCAGCCACTGCAAAGGTCCACAGAAAGCCCTGCCGTGGAATTCTGCAGGGTCTGGAGCACTGTGCACTCAGAGGGCTGCAAGCTGGGCTGAGGCACTGGGGGAAACTTGCCTCAAGACCACAAAGTTCTCGAGTAAACACGCTCATTTGGCCCCTCGGTGTGCTCGTTTGTGGGTCTGCACCACGAAACGCTGCCTATCAAACGCTGTTTACTCTCTGACAGCTTACCAAGTTAGCTTCTCGCAGCTCTGCTTGCAGAGCCTGCTAATAAGTGCTCCACTTCACAATAAACTCTGGTCACTACAATATTATTTGCTTTCCTCTAAAGCCCTAATAATGGTCTAACTATCCTTGACTGCTTGTTCACTTTTCAGTGTGACAATGAGGCTGCTGCTCAAAATCCCTTCCTCCTATTAAGTCTGTTTGCTAATACAGGGAGCAACTGTAAAACGTAGGAGAGAAAAAAAGGCACCAAAGCCAGTGAAGAGCAGGAACAGAAGTCCCAACAGTTAAATATACCAGTTGAGAATAAAAGGTACTCAGCAGCATGTAAAATTTTTAAAGTAATTAAAATTATTTTTGCCTTTTGGAATCCCTATAAAGCCTCCACGTATTTTCATGGAGAATAAAAGGGTACGTTTCCCAAAACCACAAACCCCTTTGGCCACGGAATTTCATATCATCAACAGACTTAAGTTCATAGGCTTTGCCTGATAAATTAGCTCCTCTCAATAACTGTTAAAACAGAAAGCCCTTTATTGTAATCCAAGTGTACTTGTGGACAGCACTTTCAGAGTTAACTCCATTTGACAACTGACATAAATCCATTATTCTAATTTGGTGATTGCTTTACTAAACACAGATGCATTTTAGGAGTTTTAGTCACGTATTTCATTTAGGATCCTACTTAATCTCAATTTACAAAACATAAACACGAAATAGGTTTTACAGTATGTCTAAAAGGGTAGAGCTATTTATCTGACGAAATGCCAGGCAAACAAACCATATTCACCTACACTTAAACTCAATGCTGGATTTTGCCTTACACAATAAATAGTAAATAATTATTTTTTTTTTAGTTTAGCTGTTGCAATCAAATTGCAGAATGCAAGTTCCCCGAGGGCTATAAGACTCAAAAGCTGCTCTTACACTGAGATTTAAGGACTGAATTTAACCCTAAGCAAAGTCCAGCTTTCACAAAAGCTGGCTCTCTGATTTATTTTGATACACAGAAATAAAAGGGGGGGGTGGGAAACAAGCGTTCAGTGCGAATGCAGCATCCTCCCAACCCCATTTCTAATTCAATTTATAGCACATACTTTACATCTTAAACAAAAGGAATCTGATACAACACCGATGCTGCCTCTTGCTGCAGTTGCTCGCCTCAGCTACAGAACGCTGGCAATCTACCGCTCCGACCGAGCACTCCATAAAACATTCGGATTCAGACACTTCTTACCTGCCTCAGTTGAAGGCTTCCTTCCCTTGTTAGCAGTATGAAGCATCCTCTAGCCTTCCCAATCCTTAGCACCGGCCTCAAATTGCACAGCTAAGTCCCTTTTTTTTTTTTTTTTTCTCTCTCTCTTTTTTTTTTTTTTTTCAGGAGAACGCTTATTCAAAGTGATTAGTTTTTGTTGTCCCTTTTAAGTCCCTCCTGCGGGAAAGAGCCGGCGAGCGATGTGACGCCACCTTTTAATCTTTTGCGAGAGTGAAAAGGCAGAAAAGGAGCGCTCGATCAAACTGAGCTTCACACATGACTAAAACTCGGCGGAGAGGCTGCGAGCTCTGGCTGAAGCACCACTAGGCGTGAGTGTAAGAACAGAGAAGAGGGGAGAGTCAATGAAATGTGACAACGTATGTGCATCAAAGACGGGGGAAAGAGGGAGAGAACAATGAGAGAGAGATCGCGACAGCAGCGAGGGGAAGAGAAAGAATGGGAATGGGAGGGGGAATGAGCGTGAAGAAAAAGAGGAGAGTTTTGAAGCGACGAATCCGCCGAATAAAGCCAAAGTGTCTGGCAGCTTCTGTTTTTATCTCAGTGAGCATGACATACTGCCTCTCTCATTTAGCAACGCGTTCTTGTCTCTCCCAGGTTTGAAAACTGAGATAATCACAGTGTGTGCCTGTTTTTGCCTGCCTGGCAGACTCGAGTGCACTATACCTGAGATCCCCCGACCATCTTCTAGAGAGGCATTGATGTGCAATTAAATTCGTATATTCATTAGGAAAGACACCGCCCACCCCCATCCCCCCCCAAAAAAAGCAGAAGCTGCTAATTTCCACATCAATATACAATATAGTTTAACTGGCAGATGGAATTCTACTTATAACTACTAACAAACTGCCACTGATAAACAAATGACTGAACAAATGTTTAATGTTAATAACTGAGTCTTCATAGCAGCAAAACATATTAGCGTTGATAAATCTGTTTTTTTTTTAAAAATGGGCATTTCAGACACTTTATTTATCATGGAATTTCTAGGTGAAGTTGCATTAAGTAGCAGGAAAAGGCAAAAACATGACCTGGAAGTAGCATTTTTAAAGGAATCCATCAGAGGTACTTTCAGATTTCCAGTATTTGTCAAAGAAATTAAAAGCTGAAACCTAAATTTAAAATTTTAAAGTTAATGATGAATTCCTACTCATTTGAGAAAGGTCTAAGTCCTCATACAAGTCCACACTAAGCCTTAATTTTCATGCAAGATATAGTGGGATGTGCATGTGGATGGTTTGGTTGGTGTTTTTTTTCTAACTACAGATATGATCTGTAACATCAGGACAGCTTCTGTAATTGACTTTTTTTTACCTTTTACCTTGTCATGGTAAAGGCAAATAGGCTTTTTGTCAACTGGCAACTGGTCAGCTGGCCCAAAGCACACATGGTACTTTGCAGAACTGCCACAAGTCCACGGTCAGACCTGGCTGTTCCCTGGAGATCTAAACAAACCTGGAAAAGAACACATATTTTCTTTGCTGCAGCACCCTATTTGGGCCTTCCCATGGATCCTACCACCTCAACTCAGGGAAAAGGAAGGACTGTGTCAGTGAGATGCTGGAAGTCTGGACCTAGACCTGAACTGCCCAGCACAATGCTGTGCCAGCTTTTGGAAGTTACACAGTTACTCTGGGCATCCGTACCTAAAGATACATAGCCAGCTTAAAAACAAAAATAATGTTTTAACAGCTGTGTATAACTCAGTATCCTCTTCTGTAAGGGTTTTCCAGTTCCAAAGACGAGTTCACAAATGATCATCAGGGTATCAGTGGTCCATTTCAACACTGAGTACTTATGAATCATTGCTATACCACAGAACTTTCCAGAACTGATGATCTTCTATAAATGCTAGCCTCCACAATCTCACCAGAAACCATCATATTAAGCTCTGGACAGATGGAATCCAGTTTTCATATTTGTATAGCAAGACCTGCAAAACAAATCTTTAAGTTTGCAAACTGACCCATACCCTGCACTTATTGATAAATTTGTGATTGCTTCAGTGTTCCACCTCTTATTTTCTGTCTCCTGGGGAGTGGCAGTACACTGACATAAATACAGATCCATTCAAATCAGATTCTCACTAACCTTGTGCCATCTTCAACATGTGAGCTTAGAGTAAAATTCAACATAAGGGGAAAAATATTAGCAAGAACAACGGGCTTTTAAACCTCTTCCTACAGCATTAGCCTGACCTAGCACTGGAGCAGTTTGTGTGATGCATCAAGTATTTCTCCTTGCTCTGCTGGTGTTTCAAAGGCCTCCTGTTTTATAGAAATAAATACCACCTGAAGATTCAGGGGGCAGGAAGATGAGAGAGAAATAGAGATCCACATGTTCAGTTATTACAGATTTTTCTGGAGTATTATTAGTAAATACTCTAAAGGAAGTGCCTACCTCCTTTTTAAAAAGCAAACAAGCAAAAAGAAATTCCAAGTTCCTGTAAGAAGCCCCTCTGCCTTAAAATTAATAACAGGAACAATTCAGGGATTCCTGTTTCCCAATAATTTTGTATTTTCTCGCCCTTAATGGTAAATTGCTTTTCTCGTGGAAGACTTGCTAAGAAGTTTCCACATCTCTGACAGTGTACTAGATTATATCCATGACAACAACTTCCAAAAAAATGCAAGCACCTATATTTGTACTTCTAGAAGTATTTTATTCATCCTCGCGGGCCTATCTACAAATTCACAATAGAACTGAGCCCCTGCATTTGCATCCAAGGTCAACAAAACACTTGAAAACATGCATGTAGTTTGTTTTTATGAAAGATGTTAAGATTGTGTGGCTAAAACTCAGAATAAGCTTGTACATGGAATAAATAAATTGTTTTCTACAAGAACTGACCTTATGTTTGAACTAAAAATGTTTGGACACTGAACTGCTTGACTCCTTACAGCTCCAGTGAGCAAAGCAAGTCATGCTCCTATGGAAGGAAGTTATTCTATAAATCAGCCACATTTCCATAAGACAGGCAAGGCTTTGACGAACATAAATGTGAAAACTCTATTTTCCTGCTGTTAAATGGCCTTCCACTTGAACTTCTTCAAGCAGTACTGCAGAAGCACACCAGCACCACACCAGAGAACATCACAAATAACACAGAAATGGACTAGCAATGCCATTTTGTGCAGAGACACAAAGAACTGATTCCCAGCCTTTTTTTTTTTTTTTTTTTTAAATACTTTCAACATTACAGAGAAAATAACTAAATCAGAGCTTTCCCTCATTCTTACCTGAGGAAGCCAAGACAAGTTGAAGTTTAATCACAGAAAACCTCTTATCCATTACTTGTCTACTCTACTAGAAATCTGGATCATTCCTCTGTTTGCTTTAGGTCTAGGAAGTGATAAGCCTGCATGCAAACACCGACCCTGTGACTCGAAACCTGTGCAGTAAAAAGCAGTTTAAGAGCATCCAACGCATTGCATTGTTTCAGTGGTGCTGGATCCCCACGGCCCACGCCCAGGAAAATGCAGTGGAGCACCACGACAGCAAATGATGGGGAAATAAAGCGGCAAATGACTCCAAAAGTGCTCACACCTATCACAGGGACTGCTGGCCAGAAACACTCTGGCTTTGGAGTTAATGAAAGCTTCTGGCTGTGCAAAAGAGCCAATGACCACTTCCTCTTAGCAACACCCTTTTTTTACATCTAGCAAAGACTTGCTTTACCAGTTACTTAATTGGGTGACACAAACACAGAACTAATTTCTCCAACCTTTTGGTTGTGTTTCTTCTGTTTCAGACCTGAAGAAAGGTTGTGTCTGAAAGGTTCTATTTTTTTTTCCAGTTACATCCATTGATTTAATAAAGCACACCACCTTTTCCCCCACAAACCCTGTTCCAATAATACCTTTGGATCTCTTACACCACAACCACTACACAAACAGAACAGCACAGTGAGGCCCTGCATCCCTCCCCACCTGCCATTCCCTAGACTCTGATCTGCTCACTGCTCACAGCAAATACAAGGAGTGGCACAAGGGCTAAGAACTGAGGCAGAGCACACAAGAAAACCCCTTGTGTCTGATATTGCCTATACTTAACTTCCCAGCATCCAATTTACAAGAAATGCACTTGGTGTGGTAAAACAAGTGTCAGGATCAGACATAATTTTACTGTGAGAGGCACAGGATAAAGACCTTGCACAAGCATAAGCTACACACAACAGCCTGGCAGGGTGAAGAAAAACTGTGATGCTATTACTGGTATGAATTATAAAACCACTTAAATGCAGCTTTTTGAGCATAACTGAATTCATGTGATAGCATCATTATAAATTAAAACTGTTTATGACCTCCATTTGGTCCAAACACTACAACCCTACTCACTGCATGCATGGCTGAACAAACTGATCTATGACTGCCTGTGTTACACAGAGAAGGGACAGCCAAGTGTTCTGCAAAGGAAACAAAAAGAAACTCCCAGCAGAAGCAGCTTGTAGTGAGTCATGCAGATTTCTTAATGGCTACTAAAAATAATCTCTGATTCTTATCATTGTCAACTCAGTAAGTGATAATAACTAATACCTAAGTTGTTATTCTGTTTACATAGTTAATTTGTAGTTTTCTCTATTTCATAAAAATAAGTGTTAGTATATTTTGAAACCAATCATTTCATGAATGAATGGAAATCAGTACTTTTGTAAATTTTGCTAAACTGCTAAAATAGGAGATAATCAGAATGTTCTTGGTTATTTGGGAACACTAATTTCAAAGGACATGTAATTCCACCCCGCCCTTCTATTTACTTGTAAAACCATAGAGGAATATGCATTAAAATGACATTTCAATATTCAGACTTCTGTGGCACCAACCCGTTTTCTGTTTAGAATTTTTACTCCAATTACAGTCACAAATGCTAAGGCCTTTTAAGACTGCCCTCGGTATTCAAACATTTCCTCAAGTATCTCTCCCAGAAGATTCACATTTTTTAAAAAACCAGCAGCAAACAGGTTACCTTCAGGAGTGCCTCAGTGGCAGCCAGTTCAAGTGAAACCCCTGTGCCTCAATTACCATTAGGTATGGACAAAATAATTCACCTCCACGATGCTGGTGTGCCTGCCCTGGGCAGAGAGCTCCTCCAGGCTGTGCAGGCACCTTCTGCTCGCCAAGACAAAGGAGGTTTCCAGGAGAGCCACCTGCAGCTCGGGAAGGGTTCTCTTCACAACCGGATAAATGAAGTCCTCTACATGAAACACAAATCTACACCGAGACAACAGAGTACATTGCTCCACTGAGTGTACAATTTATTGTAGAGCACAGGGCAACACACTTGGAAACTGAACAAACCCCGGTTTTACTGCCCAGTCCTCTGAATTAATATGCAACATTCATGCCTTAAGTGCACCCTTGAGCACTCAGTACTTCTTTGAGCCACAGCTTTGAAGATGTGTTGGTTTCCTATGCACTAACTTGACCTATATTCAGGCTGACTTCTATTGTGAGATTATTTCTGCTGTGAATTCAGTTCCAGATTCTGTATACACTGCTTTGCTACACCTCTGATACAGATGGTAAAAAGGAGATGGATGTCAACAAATTAAAAGGCCACTGCTGTCCTGCCCTAATAACCAGGGTCATCAAAACCCCTTTTTTTTTTTTTTTTTTGTGGGCTGATCTTGACACAAGCATATTGCCTGGGTAAGCTAGAAGCACAGCACCAAACCTATAAACCTCTTGAAATTGTTTGTTGTTAGGGTCCAAGGGCCTTCTACCCTTCTGGAGCTGAATTTGATCTGCGTCATGAGCCAAGGATACCTAAAACTGCAAGAGGCGACCAAAAAAAAAAAATAAAGAGGGTTGGGGTGGGGGTGTAATCAATAACTTTTTATTTTAAGAGTGAAGTTGCAAGATGAAAACAGAAAAATGGTGTTCCATCTCTAATATATGACACAGCAGAAGAAGTGAAAAACAGGAACAAAGGCCTTACTTAACACTTGCTCTTGTTTATTTGTGTCCTGATCCACAGATTTTGCACCAGAACTCCACTTCTCAGATGTATATCATGTATTTTCATATTTGAAGCACCAAGGTCTTACAGGATTAGGTCTCACCCTACTAGCAACACCTGAAAATTCATTTACTGGTTCAAATTGTTTCATGTAGTGACCAAGAGCACTAGTATACTATAACAGAACACCTTATCTCATGAAACAAAGTTGTCCAGCCCTCTCAGTTTACCAGGCCAGCTGAAAGGCCCCTGGAGAACTTGGCAGGCTTCCATTTCTGCACACATATAACAGACCCATGATGAACCTTTAGAGCAACAGCTCCCACAGCCATGGAGATAACTGGAGACCCTGCTATACCAGCAATGTCACAACAATATATAAAAACAACTGCCCGGTCCCCACGTGCTGCCTGAGTATGTGCAGAGCCTTCCTCACCACATGAGTCAGGAGGTTCTTGTATTAAACAGTTTCACGCTGCATCTATACTGTGACTCAACAAATGAGGAGATGAGAAAAAGGGTAGGGAGCTTCAACAAAATCTGGTTTACTCCCCATCTGTTGCGGTGCAGAACGCAGAGCAGAATTCCACAAGCAAGGGTTGACGTGGCACATAAAAGCACCCTGAAACCCCTTCCCTTGGCATTGCCTCGGCTCCCGTCAGACACAGCTTTGGAGGAGCCTGTGGTATGAACCAGAAAAGTCATTCCACACCACTAAGAGGACACACAGAAAAGCAAAAGAAAAAGAAAAAAAAAAAAGGTAAATGTGAAGTACTGATTGAGAACACCAAGAACTTGACATGATTGACTCTTGAGACCTTCAAGACACAGGGTTTTAAGTTAGTTGTTAAAAAGCGACAGAAACATTCCAAAAAACACATGCATATTAAAAATGCTTTAAAAAGCAAGCATGACATTACATTATGGATGATTAAAACTTAAAAATATTTAAGTGCACATTTTAGGTTTGGTTTCACGACAACTGTTTCACAGTTCTGAAACACAACCAGATCACTTTATAAATAGCAAGACGTGGCTTTTTAGGTATGTTCATTCTCTTAAAAATATTCAGAGTAAGTCATTTGCTGTATTTAAAAAGAATCACATTTTAATAACAACATTCAAGTTCCTCCCCCCCCTCCGATGTTTTTTTCTTTAGAACATACAGATTTTGATTCCATGGAAACTCAACTGAGACTGTGCCATTTCTTCCACTCAGCTGACTGGTGAGTTACTGGTGACCAGTGAGAGCACCTGTGAACTGCCTGGCTGTTATCAGAAATGTTCCTCAACTTTATGAAGCCAGAGTCATTAAAGCAGAAACTTTCTCCTCAACAGCTTCTGACAAAGTGAAAGAACAGTTAAAAAAAAAAATCTTCACTTTTACTATTTTTTCAGCCAACCAGTTTATTTCAGCCACTGTCGTTTTCAGCCCTCTCTCTCCTGTGACAATCACTCAAGAAATTAAAAGCTTGACGTATCTTTTGCAATTGCCTGACCCTTACTTAGGAAATCTGGAATAAAATGGTACAATTTCAGGAACTGAGTATCAAAAAACCCCTCTGGAATTTGCCAGGAATAGATATGAACTACACCAAAAAACATGATGGAGTCACACAGACCTCCCAGAAAGTGCTCACTTTAATGCACACCGAAAGCACAATATCTAAGAGCTACAAACCTGAAACAAACAAAACAAAACAAAACCACAGAGAGACAATTTCATAGTGTTCAAATTTTCTAATAACCTCGATTTCCCCTTTCCATGAACTTCCTCTTTTGGGTTGTTTTTTACGACTTTTTTAAATACATCTCTTCCCCCTGTGACCCAGTACCCCCAACTATGAATGGAGTATAGACTAACGGTTGATTTGTACAGGTACTTAGAAAACTGTGCTTGACAACATCAGGGAGGGGTATCTACACATTAAAAAACACCACAACCAGACCTTTTCCCCCCCTCATTTTTGTCTATGTAAACTGTGCTTACTGAACTCTATGGGAAAACATTTGGATCCCTGATGAAATACTATGAAACCATATTTATTATAGATTCTCTGCTGATTGAAGTTTCAAGGTAACCACAATAATGTAAAGCAATACCACGCTGCTGCTGGTTTTTTTTTCTTTTAGCATAAAGGATATGAGTGCAGCCATGCAATGCATAAATCATAAAGCATATTATAAGCACTCTGTTGCCCTTATCTCTATCACAGCACCTAGTTTTTGTCTCAACTCTAACAGATTTCCTGTTAACCACATTCACAAGCTATTAATTGACATCAACTAATACATGTTCGTGACAAAGAAACAAAATGTGTGAAGAAACATATAGTGCTGTGAATTTAATTTTCAAAATGCTTCTCAGTTTGATAAGAATTCGCCAAAGCCGTTCTACCATCATAAGTTATATCTGATCCAAGGCCTAAAAACACATTTTCAGGTACTCACTAGAATGGAAACATTTCTTTATGCTTATCAAGAAGTCCTTTAAGAGCAGTGAAAGGATGATATTGAAATACTTTCAATGCCTGGCAACGCTTAAAGTTCACAAGACAAAACAAACATTTACCATAAAGATAGCACGAAGAAATTGTTAGCCCAGGATAAGCCACCCAACACTAAAAATACAGATGCATTTCTCTTACTTACAGTACTCAAATGAGATCCATGGAAAATCAGCACACAGCCTTGCATTTCTGGAGGTACGTGCCACCCTCAGGCACATCTAGCTGGGATGATGACCACAAGCATTCGAGCTGCACAAACCAACGCTGGTGAGGCCCAGACTGCAGGAGATGGGAGTGGGCAAGTGGCCACACCTGTGCCCTGTCAGGTGCCCTTCCCTCAGCTGCCCCAAATGAAAGCAATCACCTCTCTCCACTACAGGGACACCAGTCAGGGCAGTCACTGCCCCTCCCCGCTCCCCAGGTGTCACCCATCAGGAATTTGCCTCCCCTCGGATCCTGCCCAGCCACCACAGCTGGGACCATTAGAACCACCACACCTACTACCATTAGAACTGTTTATTTATGATATACCTCCTTGCCCAAAGGTCTTAAAGCAGCTCATGGGATCAGGCAAGCACCCAAGTGCTCTGCTATGTCCCGCTCTGAGAAACCTTCTTGCCGAATGGAGTATGCTGAGGTGTGCTGGAGTGACAGAGGTCAGCAGAACGGCTGAGGCTGCCAAACTGCAGCTGTACCAGTCACTAACTGGGCAACACCTTCACAACTTTTGTCACGACACCCAACATTTCCTAGAACAGCAAGTAAGGAGGATGCCGATGCTCGAGCTATTCAGCTACAAACAATGCTTTGTCCCTCGGACCATTAAAGCTGAGTTTAACGCAGCTCTTTTCTGACACAGCCTCTACACCCAAAGGTGCTCAGGCCAGAGGAATGCAGAGCTGGCTCGCTCCCCACCCAGCCCCAGCTTCCATCTGCCTCAGGGAGAAAGGACAGGATAAGACAGAAATTCTGAGTTTTGCTCTGGTTGTGGGTTTTTTTCATAGAATCACAGAAGGGTTTGAGTTGGAAAGGACCTTAAAGATCACCCAGTTCCAAGCCCCCTACAGCAGGCAGGCACACCTTCCACTCGGGAAGGTGTTTTTGTTTGTTTGTTTGTTTGTTTGTTTGTGTGAGGGGTTTGGTGGGTTTTGCCTTTTTTTTTTTTTTTTCTTTTTTTCCCCTTTGAGGGGACTGTTGCTGTTATTGTGGTGGTTTTTCTTTTTACCTGGGACTCGGCCCCAGGAGCTGCCCGAGCAGGTCCTCAGGTAATCCCCCACCTGAGGCGCTCCCCGTCCCGGCCGCACTCCATCACCCTCCGGACCCCGGGAACAGCCCCCCCGTCCCCGGTGCCAGCCGCATCACGTACCTGCGGGCAGGGCAGGAGCCCCGGCACTGCCTCCATCCCGCTCCTCGCCCGGTGCGGAGCGGGAGATGCGCGGGAGCCCCTCACGGACCATCCGGAGGAGCCGCCCCCGGGGCGCTCTGGGGACGGACAGCGCACATCACACACCGCCCCGCCTCGAGCACCCACCCCGGGGGAGCAGCACTGGGGTTTTCTTTGGAAAGGCAGGGAATGAACATCTCGGGCCAGGCGAGGGGACAGAGCCCAGCCCAGCCCCTCAGGAACCCCGGTCACCGCGGGGCATCCGCACCGCGCGGGGTGCGGGACCCGCAGGACGGCGGGGAGCGCCTGCCCTGCTGAGGGAAGGAAGGTCAGAGGAGCAGGGTGTGATACAAACCAGAGCTGACAGCGTTTGAACAGAGACACAGCTCCGGCAGGAGCAGAGCAGAGAGCCCTCGGATCCCGGTTGCGGCTGCGATGCGCGGTGAATACCTGAGCAGCCCGGCCGGGCGCTCCGATCGAGGAGAGATGCCAAAGGGCCAACACTAATGGCAATCCTGTCTCGCCACAGTCATCAGCATGACAAGGCTGATGCTGTAGGTGCCTGAAGAAACAGATCTTTTATTTTCTCAGAGACTCAGGTATAGACTGTGGGCTTAGCTCATGCATAAAAACCAAAATTAGCACCACTGATAGCTACTGGTAACGTGAACAATTAATGTGTATAGTTTTCACTTTAGATTAACAATTTTAACTACAGGATTACAGTGAATTTTTAACTACACCGCAGCTGAATGAAAAAAAAAAAAAAACAAAAACCTACTTTTTACGTGAGTCTGACCTGAATGCTTTAAATGAAGTTATAATCAAATAAAACCTTATTAAAATTTAGTTGGCCCCATTAGCCACTCAATTACTATTCAGCTAGACAAAAAAAAAACATTAAAAAGCGCAGAAAAAAGAGTAGGACATTGAACAACAGAGGGAGACAGGGACATGCAGAATCAGTTCATATTCCGAAGAACAATATGCAAACATGGAAATGCTTTTGCTCTGGCTACAAAGACCTCACTCAGTATGTGACTGTTTGAGCCTTTAAGCGAATCAGCAACATGGAATCTCACCTCAGCCAGTTCCTCTATGGCCTCAAAGCACACTGAACTCGTTTCCTCAGCTGCATCTTTCATACTTTGGCATATGAATATCCCAGAACCCAAACGTGCCCTACAGTGCTCCTGGTACCCGATGAACTCCCCTCTCTGGGCCGTCAAGGGCAGGACCGTGCTCTGTACCCCTGCAAACAAACATTCCCACTGCAGTGCTCGCACCTTCCTAGGACAGGATCATTATTCCAGGTACTAAAATAATAATAATATATATATATATATTAAAAAAAACCAACAAGCAAACAGCCCTTCTTTGAAAAGGCAGAGATGAGAGCCCTGAGTGACCCTCCAGCTCGCAGTCTGTCTGCACAGGTGACAGATGCTGCCTCCTCCCCTCCCCACGCTCACCCAGGGGAAGGGAGGTTGCATCTCTTTCGGTTATTAAGTGGATAATGACTCCATATGCTGTCCTGCAGCCAAGCAACAAATAAAAATCATAATGTACAGGCCGAATAACTTCCTTGGAATCTAGACACATTACTGTGCATAATTCCCTTCTTAATGGTTATAAACAGAGCAGAGCAATACACAAAAATAACATTCCACACAGAAGCATGATTATAATCAACTATGTATGACATTTCTGTGCCATTTGGGTTAACTTTCGACAGCATTCTAACAGAGCTTGTAATTTTTCAGGTAATATCTTGCTTCAGTAATTTTATTTCAAAGTAGAAAACAACACCTAAGGTTACAACTAATAGAGTTATAGAAGCCCATCCCAAATCCAAAAAAATATTTTTTTTTTTATTTACAGTAGGGACCCTCCAAAAAACCAAACGACTAGTGCTGATAACTTGTTTCTTCTGTGATGACTAGAAAAATAGAATGTAAACAATAATATTTTTATTGTTCAGACAAGTTACACTGAACTCCTGGGAGTCAGTGTGTTAAAGCGTGCAAAACCCATGACTGAAATAGAGCCTTGGAGATCAAATCGCATCTCAGTTTGAGCTTCATTGCTGGATCTTGGGAAAGACAATTATCTTTGATGTGGTCAATTTTTTTCTGTTTATATAATGGTGGTAATGATACCTCATAGGACCCATTTAAGGGTTTAATAACTACTGTTTACACAAAATGTTCAAGTTGCTAATTATGATTATTTAGCTAAGTGTTAACCTAATACATATGTAAGGAGACAATATTAATATATTCCCAAAGACGATTATGAAACATAATTATTATTAATGCCACATGGATAAGTGCAGTTGTTCCTTAGCCAGCAAGGAATGATTTCTGTATGACATTCCAGGCACCTAACAGGAAAGGCATGGCACGTATGGAAAGTCACAATACTATAGAAAAGGAAAAAGAGGGGAAATAGCAGAGCTGTGGATAGAACAGGAAGACACTGAGAGATCTGGGGAAAGAAGTGTCATTGCCAGTTTTCTCAGTTTCACTCAGAAAACACTGGGAACAACTGCACTTGGTACAGTCCTCCTCAAAATAGAGCAAGTTTTCTTCCAGCAAATATGAATACATTAGGGAAGTGAATAATTGAGAAGGCTTTAGAAGGCTTCAGGAAAAGAAGAATCCTGTAAACACGATTGAGCAACAAGTCTTTGAAAGAATCCTTTTGTTCCCAGCACAATGCTCCCAAAATCTGCTTCTTCAGAACAGTATTCATTTAAGGAAAAAAAAGAAAAAGGAAGAGAGAGAGAAAGGGAAAGCCAAGAACCCATTTTAAGGCAAAAGCACTTCAAAATAATTTCCTTCCGATTTTTTGTACCTGTGCCTGAAGGTACATTGCCCACACTCCGTAACACTGCGAGTTCTTGGGCTTTGCTGTTTGCACGGCTTTTAACCTGCCTCAAAGAGCAGCTCCTAACAGGGCCAGCACAGATTTGTAGCCAGCAAAAAAACCTTGCATTGACTGGCCTGCCAGTGAGTGAAGGACAACACATCCTGCATGGTCTGTCCTGGTGCTCATGGGCAGCCAGAGGGTGAAAATACACATCCACCTCTTGGGTGCAATTCCAGCTGTGGGGTTCAGCTGCTGGTGGGAATGTCATGGTCTCACGTTGGGCAAAACCCCCACACCACCCCTTTCCTAGAGTTCTCAGAACAGCCCACTCTGCCTTTGGCCAGGGAGACCTCCTGCAGAGGTGGGATGAACTGCAGGGGAACCTGCAGATCGAGGCTTTGGGGAGGAGGATGAGAGGAAAGCAGCAGCCTGGCATGGGAGCATGGTAAGATGGACACTGAGTGACCCTTCACTCTTAGGGGACTGCCTGAAGCGGGATATTAGGATGAACATTCCATTGGTTAGCTTACAGGAGTGTCAGGTCAGAAAGAAGCTTCCACATACTAAGGATTTCCCCAACAAACAAAAGGGACTGCTATTAGCATTTCAAACAAAAGCACAGGTTTCATTTTATTAAGCAGTGTAGAAAAAAAACACCCTTTTAATACCTACACTTCCTTCTACAGTGGACTTTCAATGCAGCCCTGAGGCCGTAATGATTATTGTCACCTTTACTAAAGATTATTGCCAATCTGCCTCTGCCCAGGAAAGGCAAGGCTTGTGCTTCAGCTTGTCACAGTCTGTTACACCTAAGAATATCAACACTTGGAAATTATCTCCTAAAGAGTAGACACAATAGCAACAACAAAGAGGAAGAAGGAAATTCTAGTTTCTATAAAGAAGACCACTGGCTTTGGAAATCAAACCTTAACATCGACACATTTTTACTCTGAGAAAATCTGCTTCTCTGTCAGTCCTTCCTTGAAATACGCAGTCAGCTGGGTACACACCAACTTGTGTGAATGTTAAAGGCCTGAAATGCCTACAAGTTTCAAAAACAAAAAAAAGTTTCACAACTACAAGTTCCACTGAAGTCCACGGGCCTCTAGAATGTACACTAGTCTACAATGTGATCTCTAAAGTTTTCATTTTTCTTTCTTTGATATTAGCACCATTTATCTCACAGTAATCAAGTCTTTACTAGAATAAACTTGTTTCTAAACTCTCCCAAAAACCCTAAAACAGTGTCTGCAGCCTGTTATAGCACATTTGTCAAAGCAAAATGCAAAAACTAGCTTTAAAACCCCCCATAATTATAATTAACATGTATATATTTTGGCTGAAGTCAGTAGTAAGAAATACAACTTAATGTAAAGCAAACTACAATTAAACATATTCATGGGATTCAGTGTATTAAAATGAGATGACAAATCTAAGATAAAAGTGACATTTACATGAATGATTTCCACAGTCTATGTCCCTGTATGTTCTCCCTGCTTAAACACTTTCTCTCTAAGAATACCAAACTGACATGGAATCCCACAGAATCCCTTCCAGGGGAATTGAAAGTTTCCTGTTAATAACTAATGAAATACAGTGACTTATTGCAATGCTTTTATACAGTGCTCTTCCTCCCTTGAGCCTAAATCCAAACCACACCATGAATGAGCAAGGCCAGACTCCCCTGAAGAGCTGTGGTGGTGTGGGTGGCACGTTTCTCCCCAGAGGTGAAGTTCATCACATCCTCAGAACTTCCGATCTCACCCGCCTGCAAAGCTGCTGAGTATTCCCAGAGCAAAATATCTCATCTTCACACCCGCTTTATGTGTGCTCTGGGACTGACAAAAGCAAAGCACAGCAAAGCAAAACCCCATTTCTCAACCACACATAAATCAAAACCTGAAAGCAGACGAAACATATACAAACAAATTCTGAGGGAAATAATTTAAAGAGCTTTAACATCGGGCTTCCAGTGTGTGTGTCTGTCAGAAAATACAGTGAAGCAAGCAGTCAGTTCAGGTTTCACTGACTTGGAGGTAGCAGACCCATGAACTTTAATGAGGCCAGGATTTCACTCTGAATTTCCCCTGGAAAAACTGCAGTCCTATCCTTGCAGGATGGGGCAGGGCACTGTGCTGCAGGACTGAAACGGGCACAGAAAAGCACACCCAGAATGTCACCAAGGCACACAAGGCGTGTTTTGATGGAATGAGAAGCCAGCACAATGCAGAGCTATATACTGCATTGAAGGCTTTTTTGTTTTGGTCATTACTAGGACCTATTATTACAGGTTTTTATTAAAATTATACATAATTGTAATTGCTAATGTGTTATTATAACCTTCTCTATGTGAGAAGTAATGAATAGCCTAGATTAAGCAAAGAAACAAACCTGCAGGTGAATGCAGGCTTGTTCCCACTGTGATTTATTGCAGGATGTACTTATCATCCTATGGACTGCTCTAAATCAAAAAGGCAGACAAAAGAAACCACAACATTTTCCAACCAAATAGAAGTTTGAGGTTTTTTTTGTTTGAAAAGCAAAAGAGAAAGGGAACCAACGGGTTAGAAAGTACGGAGTTCTACTTTATCTATTTAAATTTTCAGAAGTAATCCCTTCAGCCTGTACCCCTTCCAGTAGTTCACAGGTAACCCAGGGCTGGGGAAGTGCAGCATAGGTGCAGCTCACTCAGCCATGTGCTGCTTTCCTTAAGTAACCCATTATACAAAAAAAAAAAATAAATATCTTGTGACAGATTGTTTTGACAGCTAAAAAAGATTTAAATTTTTTGAATGCATTTGACGGAAAGGCAAAAATGTTAGATAGATGTTAATTTAACAGATGTCTAGTTTTGCATCATCAGCCTGAAACAGGCAATTTCTAGCAAGTCTCCTTGCTGTATCACAACATGAAATCCTATGAATTCCACACGGATATGCCTTTCACAAACTTCAAATGAGCCATTCTCATTCAAAGGGAAGCAAAATTGTTGTGAGAAGATGGTACCACCTGGTTGTACTTCTGATCGAGGAAAGTAAACACATCCAGGGGTAATAAAACCGATACACGACCGTTTACAATGCAGTCTGGAATAAGGGAACATTATTTGAGGCTGTCTGTTAAAAGCATTCATTTGCATCAGAAAAATAAATAAGGGGGTCTCCTAAAACCCAAACAGATTCCTGAAAATCTAATTACTCCATGGATAAATACAAACTTAGTTGTTTGTTTGGGGTTTGTTTTTTTTTTTGTTGTTTGTTTTGTTTGTTTGTTTTAATTTTTTTTTTTTTGCATTGCTCAAATAAAAATAAATGTTGAGTATACTGTCATATTCCATACAGCCCTGTACAAAAGAGTGTAATTCTGGCTTTGTATTGGTTGTAGAAGAAAGTGGAATAACTACAGCTTAACCAAAGCTGTTGCTGCTAGCACAGTCACCTGCGGTCTTAGCAAGCTTTGGGATTCAATCATCATCACGAAACCCATTTTGGTGCTTTCCTGACTTTGATGGAGAAGTTTTACACAGTGGGAAGTTCTCCTAAAAGCGGTACCACGCAGTTGGCAATATCCATTGTGGATCTCAAAAGCAGCAAAAACTGTTCTGTGTGTTACCTATATTGAATTTGCACATAGTGTTATTGTTCCCACTTTACAGAAGAGGAAATAGAAAATAAAGAGAGTAAATTAGGTGGGAGATGGAGAATTATTTACTACTGATTTAGAAACGATCCCAACATTCAGCTGAAAAGCTTGAAACTCTGTTGCTGAAATATAATTTGTGCTTGCTAAAGCCACCCAATTTCTAAACAACGAGGATCAGGGATATTTACCTACTTAACAGGAATATTAGGAGACAAATCTAATTCATGAAAGGGTACTTAAAACCACACTCTGATTTATATGCTTGCATAAATTGCATTTACCTGTTCTAGCTGTGATCTACATACTGTGGCAAGCCATTGCATTTGGGGAACTGAATCCAGACTTCAAACCTGCAGTTTTGAAGATGGCAGGTGTGTTTCCCCAGAGACAACATTCACCTGCTTCAGGTTCCTTAGCGAGTTTATCACCTTTGGTAAGTAGACACCTGTCATTTCATGACCCTGACTGTATTATATCCCCTTTCCTGACTAAGAAATAACAAGGCAACACATAATTTCTACAAGCTGAATAATGTTAATGACAATTCACTGAATTCTGGAAGACAAAATAAAACAGTTTACTTCTAAGATTGTTATTCTTTAACATACAGAGACTTAGAAGAAGTCCATTCAGATTATTCAAAACCAATTTCCTCAAGAATCAAAACTAAAAAGTTGTGCTAAAGTTTCTTTCCCTGGTCAAGCCACGCCCCGCAGTGACTTAAAAAAGGTTTTGAAACTTATGGAAATGCTTTTACAGAGTGATTTTTTATAATGAAGAAAGGTTAAACCCACAAGGTTTACATAATCTAAATGCAGGAAATACAGTAAATAAAGAACCCAAAAGAATGGTTTTGCCTACATGTCTTAACTATGTCCCTACACTAAGCACAAAATGTATTTTTTTAAGCATATCTTTGGAATAAGAAGGAGAAGAATTAAATAAAAATGAGATTAAGTTTTCCCACAAGCAGTAAATCATCATGGGATACCAAGAATCTGCTTATGATTCATATTTACATTCTGGTCACTGTTGCTTTATATACACATCTTTGATTTTTGACCTTGCTAATTAGGCCGAGTGGAAATACCATCAAATGTTTGAGACAGATGTTAAACACCTGCGAAATCTGCCATAAATTGATGTTTACAAGCTTGATTCCATCTGCTTGACTGAATAGAAATCCTGCAAATACTGAAAAACATCACTAACGAAGGTATGTATTATTATTTTTGGTTTGACTGGTGTAACAATTCAACAGCAGTGACTATTTTCCCTTTGCTTATTATTCTGCTACATAAAATCAATACAGACCAATAAAACTGCGTATATGTAGCACACCCCATGTTGATCTTAAAAAAAAATAGTGAGTTTAAATTAAAACAACCCCCCCCAGCTCTGGACTGACACAAATTAAAAGATGACACACAGGAATGGATGCATTGAAGGAATTTCTAGAGATGCTTTGAAGAGGAGGTAAGAGCAGTGTCTCAGTGTCCCTCTTACCCAGGGGGGGCTGCTCTTGCATTTCCACTGACACGTGAATTACTTGGAAGGGGAACAGCAATAAAGCCTCATCTCCTAAAAGTAAACTAAATATGTATTTTTAAATAATTATGTGTTTATTATGTATTCTATCTACTGTGTAGCAATTCCTGACCATCTATAGCCTTAAAAACAAGCAAAAAAAAACCACCATAAGGGAGGATCATTTACCTAAACCCAGCAACACATGCTTTAACATTTTATTAATTAGAAACTGTTATTTCAGGTACAGATAATACAATAGCAAGGACAAGTGGCTGCAGAAGCAAAGTGGAGTTAGGAGAAACTCTCGAATTTGCTTCAAGTCATTTGCCTCCCTCCTCTTCAGTGTTCTCCCCTGCAACTGGAACTGGTGGCAGCAACACTTCCTAAGAGATGCTCGGCAATTCCGAGCTGCACAGCAGAGCTGAGCATTGTTACTGTAAACACCAGTTGGAATTAGAAAAGTCACAGTATATTGAAAACTGCCGTGATGCAAACTATTTGTGCAGCATTTTGAGGATGAAAAAGATGTGCTGATATGCCCCCTTAAGTTCCAAGGAACATTAACAGACCATCCGTGTGGAAATCAGGCCGTTTCCAACAATGCTCCATCCTCACAGATCTAATGCACAGAAATACCATCTCCTTCATTTTCCAGAGGCCTCTTTCGAAACTTCTTTTCTCCCCCCCCCCCATTTTTATTATGTTCCTCACACAGTCTTTATGATCTAAGCACCATTTTTCACACTTAATTTTCATTCACGTGTTTAAAAATGTCAGCTGTGCTCAGTGACCCACAGCTTAGGAATTCACTGTGGTTTTTAAAGGAGTCTAAGACAGAAGGCAGCAAAAGATAAAAAACCCCAGGAATTAAGAGTTCACTGCAATTGAGTCTGGGGAATAAATACTTTGCTCAGCAATATAATATCTATAACATATATTTTAAGAAGCTGACACTTGGTCCAACATCTGATAGTCCCTTCTCCTGTGTTGTTGGCCCACTGGTGGCTTTATTAATGAACCTGGGAAACAGGTGAAAACTCCATGCAGATCTGGCTGCCTGAACAGAAAACAGAATTAAGTCCATCCAGCCTTTATGCTCTTTATTTACATCTGTTTTCCATTCAGCTCCTTCCAGAAAATAGAAGATTCAATTTCTCTGAGATTTAGGAGCCGGATTCCGGAGAGTGGGACAACTTGATAGCGTGCAAATATTGCATGATTAGGAGGAAACAGTCTGCTGAGGACAGTTGAAACTTCAGGACAAGCCATTTCCACTGAAATGGAAATCAATTTAGTGGAGATCACAGAAGAATTGCTTTTTATCCATCTAAACACTGCAGTTTGAACCCACATTATCTTTAAAATTAAACAGTTAAATAAATAGTAAACAGTTACTGAAAAAATGTTTATGAATATGAGTTAGAAGGCACCCAGATTCACAGACAGACATTTCACTTTCAGAAAGGTGAGCAAAAAGGATTGTGTTCCCAAATTCAGTAGAATCAAAAAGGACTAATTCTTCAGTCCTCCAGCAATTTTAAATATTTTGCTGCATATTTAAACAGTATTGAAGTATTTTATCATTAATATTACTCTCATAGAGTCTGGCTATTTTCAAAATCCTGCTTTTGCTTGTATTATTCTAGAGTGAACTTTCAAGTGTTGCTAAAACCAGGAATGGAAAACCAGATGTGAAAACCAGCAGGTTTTATTTCCTCCTTCACATTTGCAGTTTGATGCTGACAGGAGCACAACACTCCACACCGAGCACTACCTCTGTTCCCAGCTAAAATGCAAATATCTGCTCTGTGACAAAATTACTGCGAAGGGAGATTCCATTCATATAGAATGTATGTCTCTCATGAAAGGGAAAACGTGAAATAAAACCCATGTAACTTAATATTCCTAACAAGAAACTTAGCACCACGACATACTTGAGCTGTAGAACTTCAAAATGATAGAATTCTGTGATAGCATCTTGATTATTCCAGCCTTAGCTCTATTGTGTGTTCAGATCATTTGGGGTTTGTGTAGTTATCTGTTCTGTAAAGAGGAACATTACAGATAGTCTTTCACCTGCAAAGTAAAACCAAATCAAATTAATATTATATTCTATTCTGTCCAGTGAATTTATCAGCGCCTGCAGAAGTTTCAAAACACCTAAATGTTAATTTTTCTGGATCTTGCCTCACTCTTCATCAATGCAGTCATTTTCCCACCCCCACTTACTGGAGCTTCACTTTGCTTTTTATTTTAATTCACGCAGTTCAGAGAAAAATAAAAGTTAAAGTTACTGTACCTTAACAAATGTACCTAAAGTGGCACTATTTTTGCATGCATGAAAGCTCAAAGCCTCAACAACTCCCATGAGCGATTACTCTTCTAACACTAATTAGATATTTGCTAATTAGTGTCTGATGTGTGAAATGAAAAACATTTTGAAGCTGAAATGGATAGGGTCTATAAAGATAGCAGCGCTCTCCCAATTCCCTTTTTTCTGTTATCATATTTCATAAATATTAATAAGATCACATGATACTACCCCTTCTATAAAATTATCTTTCTGAAAGAAGTCTATTGTTTGGTATAATAGGGCTGTGTCAATATTTTGCATTTGCTGTAAAGCACTCAATGGAGGGAAGTGTTTTCTCTCAGTGTTAAAGAGATGTCACATTTTATGCATCATCTTTATGCTGCATTAACTGGTCCCTCTTTTTAAAAGTTTATCTTCCTTGCACTGAAACTAAGAATGCAAAACAGTATATTGAATAATCCTTCACATTTCTGAACAGTCTTAGTGCATTTTTCTCATTTCAAATGTATCCCAAATAAATATAAATGATGACATATTTTTTTTTTCCTTAAGCAGATACTGAGAACATCAAATTATTTGCTGTGATGGTAATTTCCAGGAGAGGTTTTGGAACGTTAGAATAGTTAAAATGTAATAGTGTCTTGAAAAGTAACTTCTCCATTCATATTAGAGGTGTTTGAACGGTAACTGCCTGTGATCATGGGTACAGAAAAACAACAGAAAAGTGTTCCAAACAGCCAGGGAGAGTTACCAGTGTCATTTAATAATACAAAACTATTTATCTATCAAATATTAAGATTCAAGAACACATTTCAAGGGAAAAAAAAAATCATTAAGGTGACACAGGTGAATAATTCCAGATGAGGAAGTTAATCCTGAACTGGAGTATTGAGGTGCTGTTTTATCGTACCTGCTCACCTGTAAATACTGGTCATGTCACAAATGATACCAAAATTTCAAATGGTTGCTAAGCCTGAACTGACAAGAGGTGAAATTGAAATAAAATAACGACCGGATTGTCACTTTGCTCAGGCTGACATTTTGTGGTTATAATAACACCGATCAAGATGATTAAAACGATAATAAAAGGCAAGTTCTAAGAAGAAGAATAAAACAGACACAGGCAAGATAATACACGGCAAGTGAAGCTACAATTTTGCATTTCACTTTTTTCAATGGAATTTCTTCATTTCAGCTGGAAGTCAGGCAGCTCATCAGTCCCACAGGTGTTTCTGAAATAGAAACCGCCTTTCCTACCAACACAGTGTGCTTTTCATTTTTCACATATTCAACGAAAGAACAAGTTCTTCAATATCTATTTATCCTGAGACAGTGATTTACACCTCACATCAGTTTGATACCTTTATCTAGCTTAAGATAACTCAAGCATCACAATCCTATTGGCACTGATATTCAGGGGCAAATTCCGATTTCACCTAAATTTGTTTGCTCGTTGATGTAACAACCTCGCTCCTTCATCACTGTTCCCTCCTTAACAAACATTATGGGTTATCTTCCAGAGCACACTGACACATTTTACCCTTTATAACCCTAAAGATCCCTTTGGTAACTTTGCCTTAGGAATCACTGATCCCATTGCCCATGAGTTACTACTCTTGCACAGGCAAGGCTTGTTTGGCTGGGGAACACAGGCTCTGCACTCTCAGCTGCCAATTAACAGCAGCTGAAACGCTTGTAAATAATTAAACTTTACATTTCTGAGTTCTGTACATATTAATCTGGCCGTGCTCTGCTGATACTGTGAAGTAAAAAAAAAGTCACAACATGTTTATTTCTTTGATCGTTAAAATAAATGGCTGGTTAGAGCCAAGCATCTCACAAATACAGTATTTATGGTGCATCTCCTAGGAGGAAAAAAGGCAAGAAAGTTTAGGCACTTGGACAAATGTATAAATTGTTAAAAAAAAAAAAAAAGACTGTAAGAGTCACTCATCTTGAACAAGTTGCTGTGTTCAGGGAGGTACAACTGATACGAGCACGGCTATAATCCAGTTTTTCACTGCTCTGGATACAATGAGGATCTTTCCAACAAAATACAGAAACTGATTCTGGCTCAAACACATCACTTCTAAAAAGGAAATGAATCACTGGGCATTTAGAAGTAGTGCAAAATAACTGAAAAAGTCTGTGCTAGCATATTTTTGATGAAAGTTTTGCCAATACTCTGAGAGTTCAGTGAGGTCACACAGCTGCCTCAGTGAGAAGTCAAGTCAAGCACGGGTGCAATCTGAGGTAAGCACAGGTTGCTGTTTCTTGTAGAAATCATTATGGCCCTAAAAAAAAAAAAATATCATTTGCTCTTTGCTAAAATGTACCTGCTGCATCCTCAGTGGAGTGGGAGCAGGTGCTGTCCTGCAGCATTCTGTAAGAGACGTTTTTCCTGGGGATGATCAAGAGACAAATGAGATTTTCCTTCAAGCTACTTTCACTTATGTAAAAATAGGAGAAGTCTTGGAAGGGCAGGAATGTATCTATTTTCAGAGGAGATGTAGTTCAAGCAACAAGCCCTCTTTTTTTTTTTTTTTAATAGGCAACTTCAAAGAAAGCCTACATCATTCATGTGCAGAATACTAATAATCTGCACCTTTGTATTCTGCTGTTTTACATCGGTCTTACAACCTGTTAAGGATATTTCATTAATATATTAAAAATATTTAATATTCAGTATCTAATTCTTTTAATTTCAACTGCTTTCTGCACAAATGTATGGAATTGCAGTGTAGGGCTAATCAACCCCACTGTATGGCTTAAAAAAAAAACACCTACTAATTAAAATGAATCTTTTATCAGACTGGTTTTGTGAGCCATCATCTCTCTGCTTAGGAAAAGGCTTGTCTGGTAACTCAGCAGCTCCCCACTTTCTGTGCTATTTCTGCCATTTCCTTGTAAAATACTAAATTAACTGAATCTCTAGAAAGGAAAATTCTTATGCTTCACTTGTCTATCAGGGAAGTTGTTCCCAAAGACCACAGAGAAAACCAGAGCAGGAAAAACGCCTTTCTTAAAATAAAAACAAATTTTTAAAAGTGTTTCTGTTATGACTAAATATTTCTTCATTTAAATGTCTGGACAAAGAGCAATAGCTTAAGTTTTAAGATAATGAAATTCACTTTCTATGAAAATGAAATGGCATTATATTATGTAATAAATGATTTGTTTCTGCGTTTTCTCTCTCACTAACTGAAATTTGACATTCATTGGCAAAGTTTAATTATTGAACTTTTTTATCTAAATAAAAAATGGAGAAGAATTTGTCAGAAGACTGATTTTATACAGCTGTCAAAGAATAACAGGTGGTATTAAAAGCATTTAATAGCCTTGGATTCACGTAACTGCAGATCTTTCTACACCTTGGTGAAAAGCTTGAAAACCCCATTGCATTTGTGTGCTCTCCTAATGTTTCCTGGCACGTGGAACCTGCTATTTTTTATAAAATGGATTTTGGTCTTTCACACAATTCCATTGTACGTTGGAACTGTTCAAGTTTCTCCATTCTAAATTTTTTTTTTCAAATATTTCCAAGTGCATGAGCTTTTATTCTGAGAATGAAAGTCTTTGCATGACTGAAACTTAATGAGCTGAACACTCTGCTTTAATGTTCCTCCTAATGGATCAAACAGAGAATGTGTTAAAGAACAAACAAAAAAACAAAACAAAACAAAAATCCCAAAGTTTGTGGTCAGGAAATAAGGCAAATATCTGTGCCCTTGTTTTGGCCACAGCTGTTTCTAAGGCTGGTCTCACATAGTCAGGGGTAGGAACTGCTCTGGAGAAAAAAAGAAACTGAATACAAATCACACCCATTCATATCAGAGAATCACAGAATGGTTTGGGTTGGAAGGGACCTCAAAGATCACCTGGTTCTACCCCCCTGCCATGGGCAGGGACACCTTCCACTAGCACAGTCCAACCCGGCCTTAAACACTTCCAGGGATGGGGCAGCCACAGCTTCTCTGGGCAACCTGTGCCAGGGCCTCCCCACCCTCACAGGGAGCAATTTCTTCCTAAAATCCAATTTCAATCTCTCTTCTTTTAGTTTTAAACCGTTGCTCCGTATTTATATACATGAGTGTACAGAGCATAAAATTTATAATATTTGCTAGATAATATTAATCTACTGTTGGAGTTTGAACTCCTGGGGAGGAGGAGGGGTATGGCAGTACAAGAAAGTTCCTTGCAATCCACTGCATGGATGTGCTGTCACAGTGCCCAGGCAAGAGCACAGTTCTGTGCTCACCCAGCAACAGGGAACATGACAGCAAAGGAGACTGGAAGTTGAGCTGCACACCCCAATTACACATTTACCCACCCCAAGAAACTGGGACACTTGAATAATCCATACAGTAACAGCAGAACAACTGCTGTTAATGAACTGCTGCCCTGTGGAACTTGTTGCCACACTATCACTGCAAAAATTCCACCTGAACTGAAATCCACTTGAGAGGGAAACACCAAAAGGAAACAATAACAATCCCTGTAATATTACAAAGAATAAAAACAGTAAACTCTGTAAATCCTCATATTACCACCAATAACTCCCTAAGGCTTAGATTTTTCCACTTAATAATTTACATACTTGTATTTTATATATATACACAAAATAAATTTGTTAAATATTCCAATGGCACAGGACTCGTAGAAAGAGAAACTTAAATGGTCGCACTGAACTCCTAACCTGACAGTAAAATTCCCATGGTAATAAGTTGGAAGACAAAGATTGAACCCTGAGCTAGCAGGGTAGGTACTGCTAGAAATGGTGCAAAGCAGTTCTGCCAGCACTAGGATTATAAAATACAACTGTATTGACATACTGCTTCTCCTAACATGACTGATTTTCCTTTTGTAACTTCAATGTGATAGATTTTGAAAGAGCCACTGAGGTGTTCAATAGCAATTTTTCATGGCATTTTTGCTATTTTCAAACTTGTTTTTCCTTTACTGTTTTTACATTCAGTGCACCCAAAGGATTAACCTCAGACTCCATTCAGAAATTATTTAAGAAAACACATGCATTCACTTTCCATCTCTTCAAATATCTGTGAAAAATGGCTCTCATCACGTTGTTATTATTCATCCCCTCATCAACGCTACCACCAGTATAAATAAGGGAAGACAGGAACAATGGACAATCTTATGGGAACCAGACAGAAGGACCTGATGACCTGTTTATGCCACCAGAAGAGGCATTGGCAGTGTCTGTGTGGCACCAGGGTTGGTGGTACCCAAAAGCACAGGCCTCTGGCCATGCCAGCCTGTCCAGCCTTGGCATTGTTTAATGGGTGTTACTTGTCCTTAGCTCTGTGTACTTGTGTGAAACAACCATAATTCCTAAGGAATTTGTAGTGACAAGCGGTCGGTCTGGGCAGCATTCCACGGGTCTGACCCCGGCGTGACGCGGCAGCGCCGGCGTGGCTGCCAAGAGAGGGCAGGGGGTGACTCGGGAAGCATCAGCACGGGGCAGGCACCACGGGAGCAGGCCTGGGAGGGGCAAAGCTGTTGAGAAGGGTAACAGAGAAAACAAGGAACAAGCCCGTGGCACTCGAGGGACTGCATATGCAGTAAATACAGGTGTCACACGGAGCTGCAGAGCCGCAGGGAAGGAAAGGAGCAAGGTGCAAAAACGTGCCAGAAACTCAGCGGGACCCCCTAGTGTTCCCAGGGTGAGGAGGAGGAAACACCCTCAGCAGCAGCATCGTGCTCTTCCCAGCCAAAGAGAAAGATGAACTCCTTGCCAGCAGTGCCATAACCCTCCTGGAATGGGAATGACACCAAAACCTCCCTCCTGGCCTGAAGTCTGCAGCCTGGGGACCCAGGGGCAGTGGGGTTGTGCCATAACGTGAGAAAGGAAGGGACAGGGGCTGGGGAGTTAATGCAACAGCTTGAAATGCATTTTTATCCACCTGTTTTATTTTATTTCTTTTATTGAGACTTTTTTCCCTCTCCCTTTCCTCCTTTTTCTGTAACAGCTGCATGTGGCCTGACAGTAATTTTTTGATTAGTCTGCTATGATTTCAATTCCATTTACAATAAATTCTTGACTGTGCATATGGTTGTGTTTCTTTTTTGCCCTTAAATAAGACTTGGGTGATACAAATAAGGAGCTAACCTGCAGTTCAGATTAGGTCCCGAGTTCCCCAGTAAAACTGTGGGTTTTAACAAAAGCTGAAGATCCAAACGCTGCTGTAAGACAAGGAGACAAAAGCAGAATGTATTCTTTTAATTATTCATGTTCAAAATCCATATAGATTTTGTTTTGAAAGGCTAACTGTGATTAAAGAACA
Source organism: Empidonax traillii (assembly GCF_003031625.1). NCBI lineage: Eukaryota > Metazoa > Chordata > Aves > Passeriformes > Tyrannidae > Empidonax > Empidonax traillii. Next base: position 1,138,295 of record NW_020955557.1, read on the forward strand.
GAAGGAAAACATATGTCTAAAGAAGCACTGTTAAAAAAATACTTTAGAAAAATGTTTCATTGCATAAAAAAAACCCCTCTTAACTTCGGGAGCTGTTTAGCAAGATATTTGCGCACAACCAACAGGAAAAAATGCCTGAGTCACTCCAAATGAGTGCGAATTGGCAGGTCTGCAGAGCTCAGCACTGGCTCTGCTGCCAAGTGTCATGCTTCATACAGAAGACTCACGCATCAGGTGTCCATGTCACACTTTTATTTCACTCTGCATAAATCTCACACAGAGAAATCTTGACAAGGTTTGTTTTATGCCAACACAGTACTCCATAAGCATTTCTCTGATGGGAACTGGGAGGACCAAGAGCTGGCAGCCAGATCAGCTTAGGTGAAGTTTTGATGCCTACATCAGATGCAGAAGTTACCCAGCGAGCTGTTGTGCCAGTCAGTGCTGGAGCCTCAGCCCTTCCCCAGTGAGTGGGATGTCCTCAGAGCCTCCCCAGCCCCAGCAGTCACGGCCATGCTCTGCTGCACCAGCAAATCTAATACACACTGACCTTGGTTAGACTCCTGCTTTGAGGCTCTGGAGAAAATGTCTTTGTTTTTGTCAAATGAATGATATAATGAAACCTGTCATGTGGCAAACCACATTCAAACAGATTTTAGTGTGTCGTGTAACTAGTATTTTATGTTTTATTCTGTTTAGTGGTTTGAGTTCACTCTTTTATACAACACTCACATGTTTTGTTTAATTCTGTCTATATTTCATTCTATTTTGTCACATCTGATTAACCTCTATTTGAAACTCTTACTTTGCATTAGCACACTGGCTCTATTCCTATCTGTGCTGAGCTACGTGGATAAATCACATGCTTGGAGCAGTGCCTCAGTAATCAAATTGTCTGCTGAGAGTGCAGTTCCATGCTGTAATTTTTGCTGGTGCTGAACCCAGTGTAAACAGATCCTACCCTCCTCCTCTCGCACCCACTCATCCCTGCCCGGCCTGCCAGCTCTCCCCCGCTCAGCTCACAACTGCAAACACAGGAGCTGAGGACCTGCCTTGGAGTAACTGCTCCATTCTGAAAAAAAAAACCAACAAAACAAACAGAACAAAATCCCCTCCTCCCCATAAAAACAAACAAAAACCCCTTAGACAAAACCAAAACAAACCAAACCACAAAGAAACCCCAAACTGAGTGTAGTTTGTCAACTGATGTGGAAACTTCACCTGTGAGATTCCCCCTGCACAATTCAAGGAACTGCCATGGGGGCAGGAAGGAGAAGGGGGGCAGGATCTGGGCAGGGGGTCTCACCTCAGCCTTGCTGGAATTGATCTTTGTGCAGACCTGTCCCCTGGAGGGTGAGAAGGTGATGGGGAAAACCGGCACCTTAGAAGGGAAAGGTCGTGATCCTGTACCTTTCCCAAAGAAGATAATTTGCTAGAGAATTTCTTCCTCTATAACAGAGGCACAATTTCAGGTTTTAGCTCAGTTGCTTTTGTATACTTTATTCAGTATATATCAAGACATCCATCCATTATTTTGCACTGTGTTTGAAGAAATACAGGTATATACACTCTGCAGATTAGGGCATCTTGGCAGATTTCCACAACAGCAATTTTGCATTTTGATCACTTTTTTTTTCCCCCCTCCGTGCATTGTCCAGGAATATCACCCATTTATTTTTAAAATATCTTTTCGATATGTAAGCCATATAGGGAAGAAATCCATTCTCAGAATTACTGGAAGCTAACAACTCCACAGCCATCTACGAGAACGACTCTTCCATTTATAAAACCCCTGCAGAACCTACCGAGTGATTCAGACCACAAAAGCTAAGCTGACACCTGCTTTACAAGACTCAGGAACCCTCTGCATTAGGCACCTCCAGGTCCTTTCCTTTCATGTGATACTGGTTCTGCCTTTGCATTTGCTGCCACCCTTGATCCTCCCCGTGCTCTGATGCCACACACAGTTGGCTGCTGCCTTACCAGGAACTGCTCTCGCACTGAAATGTGCCCTGCCACCGTTTCATTCAGAGGAGGAGGTTTCACCCTGGGAGAAGCAGTTTTCAAAAAGAGCAACATTAAGAAGGAAGAGAAAAATCACTGCTCCTTCTGGTATTTTATGAAAATTCCCTGGAAGAGTATATGGGGTAAGCAACCTATGCACAATGCACAGGATTCTCCTTGGAAATTTTGTTCTGCGACAGGCGGGATGTTAAATCTGCCCATGACACTTATCTCCTCCACTTGCACGTTTATTTCCTCATCTTTTCAACCTACTCCTTTAAAATATTGTTCAGCATCCCTGAGTCTTGGAACAACACGGGCAGTGATCTTGTTTTCCTGATAAAAATGACATGCGATGTCGCACACTGGAAACTTTGCTAACTTAGCCAAGGTGAGTTAATTAGAGAGGAATACGAGTTTCTACATTAAGCATGATAATACCTTGTTCCCTTTCAGTAACCATTTCTCGAGTTTATTTCCAGCATACATTCTATTTTGTATGACAGTGGAAAGCTGGGAGAAGAATCATTGATACATTACTGCAGTTACATTTACCATGTGTGGCGAGACGTTCTTAGATAACACCTCTATTTGTCTGTGACACAGCAGGGAGTAAATGAAAATGTTTATTCTGACCCCTCAGCAGAAAGAACTCCCTTAATCCACTCACTGATGAGATAACACTGTAGGATTACAATAATCAACTTGCAGTATGTCCTCTATTAGGGCACTAAAGATACAGAATTTCATATCCACTGGGAGATGATTCTTCACTTACATAACACTGACAGGCGTTAGCCCTTTGAGATCACATTTTTCACCCCATGCTGAGCCCTCAAACTGCTCCTGTATCAAGTGGCTAATGCTAAGCTAAATACTACAATTCTAAAAAGCCTGAAACTAAAGGAAAAATTGTTTGCAATGCCCACTATTGATTTAAGTAATGGAATGATAAAGAGACAGATGTTAACAATATACTTAAGCTTCTAAGCATCCTCACAGGGGTAGAGTTACAATGAACTGCTTGTGAAGGGCTCTTATTTAAATGTAGATACAAATCTCAATCGCTTCCTGCCCTAACAAATTCCAAAATTGCCAATACTGAGGGTAGAGGGATTGCCCCGTGGATTTCACCACTGCTCCTCGTGACCACTGCCTCATGTCATGGGGGAATTCTCCATTTGCCACAGAATTACCGAGTTTTGTCAAAATTCAAACAGTGAAACACGGGGAGGAGGGGAGGGAAGAGGAGAGAACTCAGATAATTTTTTTCCAACCAGGATTTTTTCCATACGCTTTTCTAAAGGAAATTTTAAGTGTCAAAAAATACATATCTTGTGCTCATTATTAAATGCTAAATACCACAGTGTTTTGATCTGCCTTGTGGCCATTGTAAAGAAAACAGGTGTTCTGATAGATTATAAAGTGTGAGTCAGAGGATGTGCAGAACAGAATTTTAATGAGCCTGCGAGCACACAAGTCTGACTAGCCTTTTGAACATGATGCTAAAACACTGAAAGTAGTCTTAAAAGAGACAAAAAGCAGGAACACAACTAAAAAATCCTCATTAATGTACAGCGAGTGAATGCGGTGCAGAAAGTCATTAAGTCAGGCTTTGTCAGGAGTCGGCGGGGCCGGTGACCGCCAGGGCTGCAGGAGAGGAGCGAGATGCTCCGGACAAGCCCTCGGGGGTGGGGTTGGCTGCTTCAAAGGGGGATTCATCATCTTTTGCCTTTGGTCCGCCCGACTCCTGCTGCTAAAACATGCAAATTTCCTAATGATTTGCTCTGCTTTGTGCAGGTCCAGCCTGACGTTACAGTAACAACGGCAGAAAAACCTCCACTGAGCACCTAATCCAGCCCCCAGTCTCCATCTCCTCCGGTGTGAGCAGCAGATGGCACAGAGCCTCTGTGTGGGCTTGCTGACGTGTGCTCAGAGACCTTCCCAAAACACGAGCTAAAAGCATCCTTATCACATCAGAGAACCACTCAAATCGCTCCGACCATGACATTCACACTGAGCCTCTCCGACGGGTTTTAAAAGATTATAAACAAAGACATTCTGTGATTGACATCCAGGAATAAAGTAATTTTGAAAAAAAAAAAAAAAATTCTCGCAAGCCCAGTATCTCAGGAAAGTTTCCTCTGACTGATAACAAAATTGCTGCCTGAAAATCAAATATGGACATCACTAAAAGGACTGGATATTGGGGGGGGGGGGGGTGTGAATGTAGCAAAGTGAAAGTGGTTTCCCAAACTGATACCGATTGCCCTTTAGTTTTAGTCATCTCATAAAACCAAAGGAAAGGATAGAGAGGAAAAAATCCCATCTTGGTACATGGCATAAACGAGCACTTGCACGTGTAATCAGTTTTGTGTCAGTGTTTGTTTTGATATCTGTGAGCTTGAAGTTAAGCATCAATGTAAATACAGGAGCGAACCTTTAGTAAGAGGACTGCATTAGACATAAATCCGTGTGCAAAACATACAGGAAAAATATTTTGGGCAAAAATACGACATTTGCTTTATATGCATTAACTATTTCAGTATAATTCTGCTCGACTCCTAATGATTCACACACTTTATTAAGGTTATTCTCTTCCTACAAATTCCTGTCAAGCACATGCTATCAGTATCAGCACTGTGTTTCTGCAGCGAGCTAGTCCATGCTTTGTGAAGCACATGAGTTGTTAAGTGTATGCATTTTTCACCTCCCACACACTCTTGGACATATGCTGTTTACTTTTTAAACTCCAAAAAGTGAGCATAGAAAATTACTTCTACACAGAGGATTTCTTTAGCTCAGCCTTAGAAGCAACATCCACTTGGGTTCCTGGCGTTGGAAGCTGATGAGGAATGACAGAGCATTAACAGCAGAGGGAGGGAGCTGTTCCTGACTGCAAGGGCTACCTCAAAAATATCAGCTGGAGAAGGCAGAACAAGGAACAGAGCAGCAGAGTCCCTTCATAAAGTTCATTGTAACACCAATGGACAATCCCTTCTGACAACACCAGATACACAATTTCTAGCACAGAACGAGGATCTACAGTCTCAAATACAAATGCAGAGCAGTCTGATCCACCTGGTTGTACTAGTTTTGGGTCAGGAGGGACAAGGTTTTAACTACTTTCCTGAAGCAGGGAAGGGAAAATGGCCCAACAATGGGGACAGCCCAGAAAAGGTAAGAAAAGGCCAGTTGAGAACCAGCAGGAAGCCTGCACAAGAGACACCCTGGGGAAGGCCAGGCTGCTGCCAGGGTTCCTGCCTTGGCACCTTCAAGGACCAAGGCTTGAAACCCACCATGTCAAAAGTTGCTTGAAAAAATGTGGTCACCTTATCTGAGGGGGGGAACGGTGCTCTTCTGATGTCCTTGGGGGCATAGGAACACAGAAAAGAGTGTGTGGGCAGTGCATTTGTATGTACATGGGAACACACCCCCTGTGCATGTGAGAATATACATCCTATGGAAATATAAATGAGAGGATCACCTTCCACACAAAATATCCTCTAGCAGGGGTAAACCTGGAGTGGATGTCTCAACAGCAGAACTCATAAAACACAGGGCAGGTGCACAGAGAATACCCCTAGGAGTGCTTTAATCCCTTCATTAAGTCTTTAACCTTCATACTGTATACTTTGTGTTGTTTTAGGGCACAGTTGTTTTAGTTCTGTTGTTCTTCTGGATGGATTTACACACTTTTAGAACAATATCAAATTAAATTTCTCCATATTTAGATAATCTTATAAAAACTTTGGGGCTATTTACTGTTCACTTTCATTCCTCTCCCTGCTCTTGTAGCTTTAAAAATTAGATGGAACTAATCTTGGGAAAACCTACTTAGGGAAATTATGAAGTTCAAAAATTGTATTAAAGAAAGAGAACAAGCAATTGAAAGAGAAAGTATGTTGGAATTCCAGTTTGCATCTCTATAAGCAGAAAAAGGATCTACAACTAAAATGTGTGTACCAATGCCTTATAAATACAAATATAATGAAACTACCCTGACTTTCCCTGAAGTACCAGCCCACACAGAAAATGCCTGTATTATTATAGCTTAAAGCATACATGTAGGTGGTGGGAAAGGTGACGAGTTTCATTTTCCTTGGCCATCTACTCTGGTCGTTCTTTAAAAGAAAAAAAAGAAAAAAACAAACCACAAAAAGAAACTGGAAAAAGCAGAGTACATCAGGATGAATACCTTCAAATTATTCCACACACCCACCTCTCCCAATCACAATAATTCAGGATGCAGAAAACCTGTGACCTGAACACACTTTCTGCACTAAAAATGCAATTTGTACGACTTCTTTGCAATGTTCATGAACAATACGACACATGCAGTGGGTACATCTGTACCTCGAGCATTCAATCTCTAACCTGCCAAGCACCTTTCGCTAATTATTTGGCACTCCTGGTTTCCCCCTTAAATGAACTGCAGATCACCGGGGCCAAGGATATTCATTCAGCCAGGAACACAAGATCATGGCCGAGCACTTTCAGAATTTTTCTCTTATGAAGGTTTTTAATGTATAATTAGGGATTTCTATACCAAGTGGATACTTGTTAGCTCTTTGCAATCCAGTGCAAAACATATCTTCTAAAAAAGATACTAAAGAATAGCTTGAATGGGTGTTTTGGTTCCTATCCAGATATTCCTGGATAGGAATGGATCCTGGACATTTTCAAGGCACCTATTTACATACACCCAGCCAGGAAATGTGTTTCTTTGGTGAAAATAAAAGAAGCTTCATAGATAATCTCTGCATCACTGGCTTCATTTTCACTAGGATTTTTATTTGGATTTGTAAAAATTAATTACAAAAATTGATATTTTACAAGCCTGCTTTAGAAGAATAGATGGCCCTGCTTCCAAACCTGTTCCACCAAACTCCCCGTTCTCCCAAAATCTCTATTAGTATAATCCAGCTGAAGTGTTAAGAACAGTTATTGCTATTTCAATTATCAACAGATGGCTTCCATGCATCCTTTTTTTCAGTCTCACAATCAAATGAAACCTGCACTGACAACAACTTCTTCCAGGTTTCTGTTTTTCAGAGTCGAGGTGAACCAAAGGAAAGGAAGCCTTTTTCCAGTTTAATGGGAAATTGTGTTCATTATGTTCTTACTGACTTCAGCAACAGAAGTTTCCAGGAGTAACGCCCGGGCTCAGCTCATGTAAACACTGAAGTTTCACCTTAGTGTGTTGCAGGTACCGTTTAAGTTCCATTTTAAAATAGCTCTATTGTAAACGTTGCATATTTATCACTTGCCCACAGAGAGTAGGTAGGAGTTTGAGAGTGTTGCCAAAGAAATGTCAGTAAATAAAAACCAAGTGCCTACATTTTCAGTCTGATAACAATAACCCTTCTAATTATTGCACAGAAGCTACAGCTTTTGTGTAGTAAACACTCAATAATCAGTTAACCCTCTACGTTTAGAACAAAGCCTTTTAAAATATTTAAATGACAATACTAGTGTAATGGCCCTTTAAAATCAAAATGCATGAGTTGTAATGCTTTACACGCTGCCAAATCCTTAATTCAGTTCAAAATGCTCAGGTCTTCAAGGAAATAATCTTAATGTCTTCCACTGCATGTAGAAGAATAACCAGAGCAAAAGGACCATATACATTTTTATTTTGTTTTTTCAAGTCGATTGCTTGGCAATAACCAGTGCATGAGCATGTCCATAAATCAATTGCCTCAAAGACTCAACCCAGGCAACTAACTACAGAGAAATGTTTAATTGTCCCAAAGGAATCTTTAGCTTTTCTTCCCTTGCTCACCACGACAAAAATGGCACAAACACCTTATTTCCAATAACAAATTTATCAGATGTGGCCTTGTAAAAACCAGCACGCCCCAAGGACAGAGAGGAGTTGACAATTGACATCAGACTGTATTGTCTTTCTGCCATCCACATAAAATAACTTCCTGCCCTTGGGTCCCAGATCTGCAGGTGGGAGCTGCACAGCTCAGCTGGGAAATGGGAACACGGGAAATGTCCCCTTGGGCCACAGAGGGACCCAGCACAGCATCCCCTGGCCACGCAGGGCATTTTGGCTGGGCTTCAGGGATTTAGGAACAGGAGTAGGGGCACCAGTCTCATTGGCATGGGTGTAATAATGCCAACAGACTATGCAAAGTTCCCTGTGCCAGTCACTACTGCACTAAATGGTCCACCAAAGTTTGGAAAACATGAAATAAGATGTAAAAAACAACGCTCTCATTTTTATTTTTTTCAGAAGTTACATTAACAAGAACAAATAACATCCAGAGGATTTCCACATTTGAAGCCCAGCCAGAACTGGTGCTGTAGGAAACAGCTGTAACACGGCCTGTTGGATGGATTCATTTTTGTTTTCTAAGCATCATTCCAGTGGCACAAATGATATTTCCCACATGCCCTCAGTCTGCAAAAATGATGATGAAAGCTTCATAAATTACTGATGCATTGCTATAAAATCAATAAATTCCTCATGAAGCAATGGAATGATGGGAAAGCTTCCAATAGAGACTGTATGGAGGTTTTCCTTGGGTAGTTGCTAAACAGAAAAGGCCCTTTAGAATTGAGATTAAGGTGAACCAGCTTCTCAATTTGACAGAGCACTCACACAGCAATGAAATTAGAACAACTTCATTATTTTCCAGCACTCTAAAACAGAAGTGTGCACAAAACACTAATAAAAGTTACACTGCAAGAATGTAAAAGAAAGAGGAGAACCAAGACTGCAATGGGAAATGACAGGGCTTGGCTGTGAATGTTGGTGTGCAGCAGCACAGACTGCTGTGAACAATTAATATCTAATAAAAATAAGCCTCTCTTTACCTTCTATCCTCTCTCCTGTTGCATGGTGTGAATTTACTGGCAACTTTAGGTTTCCACTTGGGTTACAAAAACTCCACAAGGTTTGTAAAGCATATACTAGCATGTGTTCTACTCTATTTCCATTAAATGTAAAATTTTTCAGCCCTAGTAAACTCAGAAAAGCAGCACAGGAGAAACAAACTCAGAGACATATACATTAAGCACTAAAATATTTTTCAAATTATTTAAAGAAAGATGAGCTTGCCTTCTCTCAGTGGATGGTAGCATTTAAAAAGTTCATATTTTCTTCTCTCTTTCTAAATGTCAGATGTTTCCTGCTTCTTATTTTCACATCTAAATACGCAGGACAAACCTAAACCTGCAGCTTAGCTAATCCTGCAGTGCTAATGCACACAAAGAGATGGAAAACAGTGCATTGCTCTTCTGGAGTGGGTTTAGAAACAACAAACCAATTTCAAATAAAAGTCATACACCAAGCTTTTCTTATCACAAAATCAGCTAGGTTGGAAAAGACCTCAGATCGTCGAGTCCAACCTATGACCCAACACCACCTTGTCAACTAGAACATGACACATCCAGGCTCTTCTTAAACACCTCCAGGGACGGTGGCTCCACCGCCTCCCTGGGCAGCCAATTCCAGTGCCCAGTCAGTCCTGCTGTGTTGAACTTCATCCTACTGTCCAAGCTGAACCTGCCCTGGTGCAGCCTGAGACTGTGCCCTCCTGCCCTACTGCTGGTTCCCCGGAGCAGAGCCCGACCCCCCCTGTTACACCCTCCTGTCAGGGAGGTGTAGGGAGTGCTGAGGTCTCCCCTGAGCCTCCTCTTCTCCAGGCTGCACAACCCCAGCTCCCTCAGCTGCTTCTTACAGGACTTGTGACTTCACCAGCCTCACTGCCCTTCTCTGGACATGCTCCAGCACCTCAACATCCTTCCTGAAGGGAGGGACCCGGAGCTGGACACGCACTCGAGGTGTGGCCTCACCAGCGCTGAGCACAGAGGAAGAATCACTTGGGAACGAAGCAGCAGCCAAGGTAACCCTATCCAAATACCCACTGACCGTGTCATAAAAGCTGGTGTTGCTCAGCTTTAACACTGCTCAGTGCAGATGGTCGGGCACTGATAGCGGAGCTGAGATCCCTCACTCTGCACACACGCTGGGCCCTCGCACAGAACCAAGAGTTGAGAGAATCCCTGGGGACAACGGGACCCAGAGAGTGGGGACAGAGACACTGAGCCAGCGAGGTGGGTCAGCACACCCTTAACTTGCACGGCTTCCAGGGGACTACAGAGATGTTTGAATAAACTGTCTGGTTAATGGCTTTGCCAGACTCGAGGCCTGATTATGAAAGCACTGGGCAATCCAACCGCAAACAAGACTTGTGTGTGACTGTCCTCAGTGGAGCTCAGCAAGTCAGCTGAAGAATGCAAATGCCTCAGTTGTTTGTCACAGTCCTTCCCTTGCTACTTGCTTACGTTAGGATCAGCCAGGAAATCTTAAAAAACAAACAGAAACATGGTGCTTTGTTTCCAAAAGTATCATCATACACACAGGCCCATCTCTTGTGCTGCAGCTGCCTTAGAGCCGTGACAGGCTCTGTTATTTTATTTAGCTGCAATTATTGCCATCATTCCTGCAATGCCATAAATAGGCCCTGCACTTAAAATATTAGTTTCTTTCTCAGGTTTCTTCAATATTGAGCTGTTTATGGCTACTAGACGCTATAAATTCCTCTGTCATTTCTAGGAACCATTTCTCTTAACTACATATCCAAATGTACCTTCAGATGAACAGATCCACATCAGAGAATTTAATTCCTTACAGTAGGTAGTGGGTAGCAGAGAAGGTTAAGAATATGGGGGAGATCATATTTGTAAACCCAACCATAAGCTTGAGAAAAATGTACATTTGAAAAGACTACCAGAATGGATGTACTTTACATTATGGGACTGAGGAACGAATGCACTGAGGAAGCTGAGATGCCTAAGATTAAAAATAAATAAATAAATAAGTAAAGGTTGTTTGAAAGTTTGCAGACTGGAAAGGAGCATTAAACCCAACACTTTTCATAAATTACTGTGCAAGTTTTGGCTGGGGTAGAGTTGGTTTTCATAACAGTATGGTATAGGCTGTGTTTTGGATTTGTGCTGGAAATGTTTTAGTAACACAGAGATGCTTTAGGTGTTTGCTGAGCAGGGCTTGCACAGAGTCAGGGCCTTTCCTGGCCATCACCCCACCCCAGCAGGGAGGAGGCTGGGGGTGCACAAGGAGCCGGGAGGAGACACAGCTGGGCCAGAGCCCAGGGAGATCCCACACGTGTGGCATCATGCTCTGTGTGTAAAGTAGGGGCGTTCACAGGGATGACATTTGTCTTCCCAAGTCTGCAATGTGTGATGGGGCCCTGCTGTCCTGGGGATGGGAAGCAGTGAATGAATTTCTTGTTCTGCTTTGTTTATGCACAGCTTTTGCTTTCACCATGAAACTGCTTTTATCTCAAACCACAAGTTTTCTCACTTTCACCCTTCCTATCCTCTCCCCCACTCCACTGGTGAGTGTTGGGCAGTGTGAGGTTTACCTGCCAACTATGACAGTTCTTTTTGGTGCCCAGTGTGGGGCTTGGAGGGTTCGAGATAAGGACAGATTTGATTGGAATGTGCCAGGTAGAACTCATAGGTGTCATTGCAGTCAGGCCATTAATCAGTAGGTTCCTGTGCCTGCCACAGGGCTCGCTGGCCTGACTCTCTATTAGAGTCCAGTGCCTGTTAGTGGCTGCTTTTTGCTCTCTCTGCAGAGCTGTGCTGCTTATCAGCTCCCTCTGCTGTGCCTGGGAACGCTTTGATAACAGCCATGGCCACTCACCTGGGCTGGCAGGTGGCCAGGGCACCACTGCTGTGTCTGTGCCGCTCTACAGGACAGGCTGCAGCTCCAGTCTCAGCTGGAACAGAAGGGACTGAGACCTTGGGCGAGTCCCTGTGGGAGTGGGACACCCTGAGGGGTGTGTGTGTCCACGGACAGGCCCACCCCAGAGCAGGCACAGCTGAAAGCACGTGGGGCTATGCCTGGGGAGCAGCAGGAATGTCCCTGAAGGGACTGTGGCCCAAAGCTCAGTCCACACTGCAGAATGTACACGTCAAAGCACCTGTGTCTGTGCACAGGCTCATGCTCAAATCCTGTGGCCATGGATAAACCCCTGAGAGAGCAGGTACATCCCTGGAGGGACTGCAGCCAGGCCACGGTGGGGAGAGTTCACTTCTGAGGGCATTGTGGCTGCGGGCAAGGCTGTGCTGGAGCAGGTCTATCGCTGAAGGCACAGTGGCCCAAGGATGAAGCCCAGCTGGAGAAGGTGCACCTCAACCCCACTGTGGCTCTGGATTGGGTCTATGCCACAGCACTACTCTGCATTTATAGAAATATTTGGAGTTAGTTATTTCTGAGCTACCTCTTTCTCCAAGCAAATTAATACAACATTCAAACACTACAAACAAAACCGATGTGCAGAACATATGCTTGGATTATCAAAGTTACTCAAGAGAGTGACAAATTACATTTTTTAATTATTGTTGGCAGGCTAAAACTAGAGAAGCCTTCTGCAGCTTCCTTTGATAAATATCTTGAGTTGACACAAAGATCAAGGTCAAAATGTGGTCATCACATCTTAATGAGGACCTTGCTTGCAGAGGAACCCCATAAGAACTGATCCCTGAGCACAGTCATTTAGTACAAACATTTTTCTCTAACAAGAAGGAAATCTGGAGTTCATATACCTGTACAGCCATAACAAGGATTGGTATTAGTCCCCAGCAAAAGGAGATTAGAAACAGATTTAGTGAAGGAATGAGGTAGCTTCTATCAAGTTGTTTTTCACCAACCTTAATGACTAACACTGATGAGCCATAAGTTTGGTGTCAGCAAAGACACGGGGCCAAGAAAGAGAGAAAGAAGGGAAAGAGCTCAGTCAGACTCGTGAGCCTCCCATAACACGAGTGGTACAAGGCCTTGACAACATCTTGTATCTCTTCAAAGAAATGACTCCTGTGAAATCTCAGGCTGTATCTACAAAGCCCAAGCACTGTCCATACACAGCAGGCAACACCTACTGATGGTACAGTCATGTACAAACAAGGACCTCGTAATAGTTCTCAAGCTACACACTGCACAATAATTGACCTCCTCACCCTTCCAGGGAAAATACCCTGCCCAAAGAGGAGTCAGGGCAGAGGGACAGATGATTCCCTCAGCCAGTGACATTAGTGAAAGACTGTCCAACTCAACAAGAGACTGTGTTCCATGGATTATTCGGATTAACAGTCTATTTTATTGCTTTGTTCCTCAGAAGTAGCTCTGTAGGTTTTCTAATAATAATGTGCCCAAGTACTTATATATTTCACATCCTTATGGGTGTGTAATATGCCCCTGGAGCCACCCAGGGGAACCTGTTCAGTAGTGGTGTATGGAACATGCTGATGGCAAAGCCAGAGTCATTTTGTAGCAACTTACATTATAAAAACACATCCTAAAAAAGAAATCTTAACACATACTTAGAAAGAAAGCCTGGCCAGTTCTACTGGGTGCAAGACACCAGGGCACACATCAGAGCTTCACGATCCTGTGCCACAGAAAAACCTGATGCTGCCCAGTGAAGAGTTTGGGGACATCCCAAAGGATTAGTCTGCTGTGTCACTTTGAGAAGGTCATATCCCCTCCTAGGAAAACACAAAGCATAACTCCATGCAGACAGAAAAAACGAGCCAGTCTGCTCCCTGGAAGGCTTCAGCACATCCCATCCCGTGCAACACAGAATTGTTTTCCTGCAGCTGCAGAGTTCAATCCACCAGCTTGTTCTGGGTTAGAGACTGAAAAGCACAGCCAACAAGATCATCTGGAACTGTTTGACAGGGTTTTTTTCCCTTCTGAAAGCCACAAATTGCCAGCATCTATCAAGCCCTCCTTTCTAGTTTAATTGGGTTGTAGTTTACACTCACAACAAACAATAAAGTTAGAGTAATGAGTTTCAATCACAGGACTCTAGCAAAGAGCTTAATTTATACAGGTAATTAAAGTCACCATCTTACTGTCCTTTCCTTGCTCTTGGTACTGTACTAGAAATATTAACACCAGTGATCTCATAGTATCAGGAACTTCTTCAGAGATGATCAGCAACGTTCCTACCTGAAAGCAGGATCAGGCTTCACTGCACTGAAATGAAGTGAGCAGAGCTCAATCCCAACTTCTTTTACTTTTACCAGTTTTTTGAAAGATCCAGTAATACTTGTTGAAAGGGCTTCTAGTGACTTGCTATGTTTTAACAGCATTTTAATAGTATTAATAATAAAGTAGTGATTTTAAATGCAATAAACCCCATACACATCTTCTGACTGAATGATTAAACAGGTGCAGGCCCAAACTCAAATGGATTTAACTTGGCATTCATTATTTTACTTAATTTAGAATCAAGAGCATGTATAACGTTCAAAATGCTAATTAGAATTGTGAAAATAAAATCTTAAAATGGTTTCAAAGACTAACTTTTGCACGATTTCTGAATTAACCTAAGCCAATCGCTTCGTCCTCCTAAGAATTAAACAAAAATTCAATTAGACAAAACCATTAAACCAGCAGCTTTAAGAGCAACTCTTCTTTTTGCATTTGAATATAAACACTTATCTTAATACCAAGCTAGGCACCCTTAAAGTCCCTTGTATTCAAGAGAATCCTTGACTCCTGTTATAGGAAGCAATTTTGATATCAGGAAATCAGTTGCTTGATTATTTTTTGTTTATTTACTTCCTTTTCAAACTAAATTAGTGTTTGCCAAAACACTTCAGAACAGAAAACAGCTTTATTATGAAATTACAGCTAGTTGGTTCAGACTCCTTACAACCCCCAGTTCATGTGAAATGTCAGGTTTACACACTTAGAAGGAATCTGAGCAACCGGTACCAGGAGAACTTGGATCCACGTTTATTTCCATGGGATCAGTAAAGGAGTTTTCAAAATAAAACACCTGCAAAAACTGCATTCAGATGAAGACTGAGAAACACTGAGTGTCCCTGTTATTCTGGGATCCCCGAAGGGAAACCTTCTCCCACACTTTGACCAAGCATTGCTAGCACTTCATACTGAGATATATCTATATATATATATATATATAGATATATAGATATATAGATATATAGATATATATACATACACAGTATATATGAGAGCTGGAAGAATTACCTGAAATCTGATGGCATGTGTGAAGGTGAGAGGAATTACAAGCACTGCTCTGCTTTACACCTCAATAAGAACACCAGTTAATTAGTACAGTAGCATTTGCTTCAATTGCTATTTGTGTTCATCGGAGTATTTTCTTAGGACCAAGCAACATAGAACCCAGTCACCTCACAAAGGAGAGAAAAGGTAAGGAACCACCTGCTGCCCCCTCTTTGATACTCCCTCCAGAAGAATAACCAACATTTGCTCCTCTCTGATCTCCTGAAAAAAGCACAGGTTTATGTAAGAGGGAAATAGGCATGAAAATCAGAGAGAAATCCTGAAAATAGCAGCATGAAGAGGCCAAGGGAAGGCCACAAGGAAGCCAAGCTAATGAGGGCAGGGAAAGAGCTAGTGAGAACCAACAATTAGTTAGATGAGGCAGAGAAAGCCCCACCAAAACCCAAACCCCACTCCTTCAGTGGCAGAAGCTCCCTGTTTGGCTGTCTTTTCAGCTGCTCCAGGCAAAGGAGTTTCCTCTTGCTGCATGAGAAAGGGAAGCAGGAATGTGTCACACTGGCCTGGCAGTTCCTCCTTCTAGGAAGAATCTTTGCACATCAACAGTTAATTAACACCACAAGCTCATTCCCTCCTCAGGCAGGGGAAGGCAGCAGGTGATGCTGCTCAGTGCCCCTCACCTCCACCTGCACATGTAGCTCTGGAACTCGACCCCTGGTGCCAATCACCAACTTCATGAAGAAAGGTAAAATAGTTTTGCTGCTCCATTTTCCTGTCTGACACCTATGGGACCTGCATTTCCCTGCATAAGCAACGATTTATTTTTCTCACTTTTGTGTTCCTTTGTGTTACAGTGTTTTGCTTTTTGATAAGCTACATTCTAACATTGTTGCAACAGGTTAATTATATTCTATTTCAATGAGCATCTTGGTTTAACCTCTGCTTGTATGAGATTAAACTCTCAGTCTCACCTCCACAGACTTCCCGTGGTAGTCATGAATTTTGCTTAACCTCTGTGATAGTTTTTCCAATACATCTTAATTTCCAATACATCTTAATTTATTATTAACTATTAATACAAGTGTTCTGCATCCAGCATCTGCAATGGCCTTGGTGATTGTGGTCTCAGTGATTATCCCAGCCCCCAGGAGTTTGGTGTGAGGAATTCCCTTTGCACAGACTGGAAGTCAGAAGCCACTGGCTCTGCACAAACCACACCGGAGTAACCCAGAGCTGACAGTGAGTGTGTTGAGATCCCACTATCCCTTAGGGAAGAGCCTGTGGATGTGTCACCCAGCTCCATTCCTCCCTGATGTTGCTGAAAGCTCGTGACAAAGGTGCCCAGGCTGCAGCACTGATGTTCTTGTGCCACACTGGGGATCTCTGTGTCCATGAAGAGTCAGGGAAAGCCTCTCCAACTCACTCCTCACCCAGCTCAGAGAGGTCTGCCCATCGGGGTGAAAGAACCAGGGAAGGGATGTGGACAGCACCATTCAGCCTCTTGGCCCAGGGGTTCTTTACCTCTCTGATGTTGCAAAAACACAGTGTCTTATCCAATACAAATGTAGAAAATAAACCAATTTTAAGGAAGGGTGGAGAAGTTTACAGATTTATCTCAATCAGCATTCCAGCTCCTCTTAGCACACCACGACGAGGTTTTTCAGACAGCTCAGTGGTGCATTCCAGCCAGCCACCAAACTGAGAGGTGGGCACTGACCTGTGCCTGCCAGGGCACCTTCCCACCTGCTGGGCAAGCAGGAGATGAGGAAAATGATTGCTTTTTCCTCCTGACCCCTCAACCTCATATTTTTGTATCAAGAGTTCAAGGACTTTTCCCAGTGCAACCTACTGGTCCAATGACAAGTAAAACAGCCCAGCAAAGACAGTGCATACTGGTGTTCAGAAAATTCTCTCCTTTTTGTGACTTGCTTAGGATTTGCTGCTCAGTTACTGGGGGAACCACAACCACATGAATGCAGAAATGACCAAGCCACTTCCAGCCTCATAGTTCAGCACATACTGTGTGCTCCAGCCCCCCCAACTGTGAGATGAAATAAGGAAGTGGGATTCAGTTAAACAAAACAACCAAGGGAGAAAGGAAATCCAAAGGCAATTCTTTCTGATCAAAAACATGGACTTTGAAGAAAAACAAAATCTCAGTTTTAACCAGATATTGATCTTGGACATCTTTCTAGATTTGTTCAACATCAGTGTTTCTACAATCCTGTGCTGTATTGGAGCCTTTAGTCACTGCTGCTCACTGCCAGATTAAATAAATATTTTCTACAGCAGAATGCACAAGATTTTTTGTACTATGGCTTTAAGACAAGTTTCACATTCAGCAAACATAACAAAAAGGAAAATCAATGTTGTGCAGTATTTAGATTCTGCCTATCTAAGTAGCCATGATGACTTAATCACAGCAACAATGAACTGCAGAAGGAAAGTCAAAAAATACATTGCACTTTAAAATTTTACACTGAAGCAAAATAACCCCCTCAAGTTATACAGTGCAATTACCATAACACTATTTTGGCTGTGCACAGTCAGTTAAATAAGATTCATTTTGCAACTTTTAAATATCAATAAGAGGCAAACATCTTCATGTATAGGCCAGGCTTGCTCATTCCTGTGCTCTGGAGTGTCTTCAGAAATGATTTCCTCAATTAGCCAGATATAGCGTCTATCGAAGGACCTACTTCTCATTAACGATTATTTAATCACATGTGAAGACTGGAAGGCATTTTCAGGAGCTACTTTTGCATTCCCAGTTAATTAAGAGAATGCTTAAAATGTTTTTAAAATGTATTTTCACCCCATGACAGTCCCAAAGAATTTTCCCTCTCCCAATTCATTTCTCTGCTACCATCAAGCACAGGGAACACACAAACACCATCAGAGATGGGCCCCAGAACTCCACCTACAGTGTCCACTACTCTGAAGTCAGCAACAAGAAAAGGGAAAAAAAAAGTCCTTACAAAATTACAGAAGAAAAAAGCAAGATGAAAATCCTGCTGCACAACCCCACTTTGCCTTATAATAGCTTGGCTTTGCTTTTTAAAATCTTGAAACCTCTAGCAGGATTATACTTTACTAGTGGTTTGCAACCAAAGTCAACACCTTCAAAAGCTACCACAGTAGCAATAGTTTTAGTTGTACCTGCAACTTCTTATTACCTTAGTTCCCACCTATGAAAGTTGATATTACAATAGGTAAATTGATACTTTTTCAATCATCTGTACAGAAATGCATTACACAACCAAAAAACCTCTCATAAAATACCCTAGACAACACAGACAATGAGGGAGAGATGAAATTTGTGGCTTAAGTACTGGAGTAAAATAAATAAAGCAGTAGCTGTCAACATATTAACAACAACTTAATCTCTTGAAAATGAGAAGCAGAAATGAAATCAGAAAAAATATTCCCGGCAGCTACAGTTACAAGTGACACACACAAATCCTGTTTATTGTTCTCTTCCCCAGTGAGCTGGTATCTTCCCTATCCCACTGCTTGGGAGTTGATTATGAAAGCAATGCTGGGGCCTAAGAGTTTCTTACAACTACTCCTCTGTTTTAATTCCCACAAGAGATGCAGAAATAGGTCACACCAGTTCTCATACTGCTCTGCCTAGTTAATTTGGCATGCTAACTTCTATTAGCAGCACACTAAATTCGCCTGTAATGCATCACGAGCTGCTGACACTTTCATACATACAAATAATTGCTTTTAAAGAAAGAATTACTGCATCAGTACTAAGTTATGGAGCACTAAGTAATTCGTGAGAAGCTCATCTGAGAAGTCTACCACATGGCAGGGTTTCCCATTCATTTGAATAAACACAGCTGAAAGGAAAAGTCTCACACTCTAAGTGTTCCTCTTCCCTCTACTATTATTTCCATATATCATCACGAATACTGAATGAGCTTCAGCAAATACAGAGGCTGACAAACTGCATCGCTTTTGGTGAGATAAATCCTTCCTTCAACAGCCTCATAACCACGTTCCCTTTCTGCCTTATCTCCCACTCTATTCTGCGCCTGTTCAGACCACTATTTTCTCTGCCAATCTTCTAAATCCTTTGCCTTTCTCAGCTCCTGTTCTTCACTTTCCCTTTACTCCCATTACCACTCCTGCTTGTCCATATTTTAGCTTTATTTCCTAGATACAACATGTAAGAGCAGGGTAACTGTTGTGAACAAATACCAGAAATCAGAGTACAAATAGCTCAGAAATCAGAGCTCCGTACTGATGCTCCGTTCCTGACATACCTGTCATACACGCATCACTCCAGACCTTGGGCACGAGGTATTAAAGTAAATTCACCAGTATCAGTCATTTTCCCAGTTCCCATAACTAGACAGCAATGTCATTAACAACAGCACATTTTCTGTGACATTTTTTGCCTGAGTCCTTTTTTCCCTGAACTGATAACAAGAATAGAAAACAAATTACATGGTCTATACACTTAAGTGATTTGTAATGGATTCATTTCACACCAAGACGTGGTAAGTAACACCATCCAGCACACACATCAGTCTCGCAGAGTTTGTGATTAAATGTGAACAATAACTGTACAAAATGCAGGTAAGAGATCCAGGAAAACTGCTGGAGCTCTCCCAGTGCCCCTCGATGCCAGCCCACACCAAGCAGCTTCTCTGAGGGCCCAGAGGGGCAAAAGCCCAAGGACATTTAGTCACAAAGGTGTGTGAGATGGGTAAACTGTCCTGATTCCTTCTGGGGAGTACAGAATCCATCTTCAAAAGCGCAGCCCTGGACAGGCCAGAGGGACTGGGAGAGCTGTTGCAGCAGCTGTCATATATCAGTGTACTCAGAACTATTAAAAAAACCCAAAACCAAAAAAATCCCAACCAGCTGTTTGTGAAAGGAGATCTTAACCCAATTTGAAATTTGTTTCTTTGATTTCCCTTGGTAAAGGAAATGAAGTTGTCTCAAACTGGGAAAAGAGCATACAGGGTTAAGTCCCGTGCAAATCTATTTTCTTTGCCTCTGAAATCTTGTTGAGTCTGAAGAGACAGAAGACACTTCAGGATGTCAAGGGAGAGAATTCCCCAGGACAGTCTTTACAGATGACTGAAATGCCTAGTGTTGTTGTTAGTTTTATATAATGGAATACTCTTTTAAAAGGTAAAATTAAGACACACAATCAGGAACTGCAAAGCAATATTATTCATGCTACAAAAGGCCCTGTGGTCTAGAATAAAAACAAAAGGACAAACCAAAGAAGGTATCTGCAGGTACAACAAAAATCCGAACTGAAGAAATACAGAACTAACACCCATAAAAGATTACTAGAAAAGCAGAGCTCACCAATTTCAGATAAAAATTTTGCTCATCAAGATGACAAGGAAGCACCTAGAAAAGGAATGACTTCAAACCAAAGTAGACAGATCAGGGTAGATCTCACCAGGTACACAGCAATTAATCAGCAAGTTATAACAGTAATGCAAAAGAACAGAAACGTTTCCAGGGGATTTGGGTTCTTATTTATTTTATTGTTGGTCTTTAATCCTCCTTTTACTTCCTTGTCCACCGACAGAGCTGAGATAAGAGAACTGCAGGAGCACTCAGGTTAGCAGGGAAGCGCAGAGATAACCTCCTGCTCAGCTGGGGTCAGCACAGCCCTGCCCAGGGCTTCTCCAGGGGCTTCCCAAGGGCCCAAGGGGACAGAGATTGCCCCAGCCTCCCTTGGGCAACATTTCCAACAAAATCCTGACCAAATCTGAAGAGAAAATGGTATTAAAGTTCACAGACGAGGAAGAGCTTGAGCAGAAGTTGTGAGGTTTAAAAGTGTCTTTTCAATCTGGTTTATATAAAACTATCTACATACAGCAAGTGTCTCCTACCCAAAGAGCTACCCGAGACAGGATTTCTCAGTGGGAGTTTTTACTTCATTTAGGACAAAAAGGTGAGCAAACAGAATTTTAGCAGAAAAAAAAAACCACCACAACAACAACAAAAAAAAAACACAACACAACAAAACAACTGTGCAAAATTTCTGCTTTTTCCTTGCCTAGGCTTTTCCAATCTCTAGTTCTGATGACTGATAGAAATGGTAGGTGCATGAGGTGATTGAGGATGGCTGCCTCTGCAAACTGTCTGTAATCCTAGGCCTAAATAACACACAGCCCCAAATTAAAAACATAACACTGAAATCAAAGGACTCAGCTTGCTTGTGCCTCGTTGGGCCAGACTCAGCAGTTAGGACACACATTCCATAGTTTTCCTGTTTACAGTAACATGAAAAAGGAAGCAAAGAAACTGTTTCACG
Organism: Empidonax traillii; assembly: GCF_003031625.1. NCBI lineage: Eukaryota > Metazoa > Chordata > Aves > Passeriformes > Tyrannidae > Empidonax > Empidonax traillii. The sequence continues at coordinate 1,159,630 of NW_020955557.1, forward strand.
TTGGCACCTGGGACACAGATCCTACAGGTACACAGGATTTGCTGTGCCTCGTGAAAGGCTGACCATGTCATCAGTTTAGGACCATCCAACGCTGGCCTGTTTAATTTCTCAACTCTAGAACTGCACAAATCTTATGGTAGCTTTTACACCAGAATAAGAGATTAAAATTTTGTAAAGCTGTGCATCCCAAGGGAAGTCAAAGCACTACAAATACAGAACATTTCTACCCAGGTTTGGGGCAGGAAATTTTTTTAGGGACAGGATTGATAACCCCTCCACACACACATTTAAACCAAAAATTTTCCTTCTTAGAAGTCTACCTAAGTCTACATAACCTTTAATTAACATTAAAAAAAATTAAATAAAAACACTGCACCAAGATTCAGTTTGAAAGATCACAGTCACAGCCTGTTATGTTGACTAGAAATTTCACCAGATGGTTACCTTTGATTTGTTTCTGAAAATGCATTGCTTGAAGAACCAAGCAATGTTTAATCCTGGTATTATGTTTCTTATTAAAATCCTAGCTGGTTCTACACTTGTGGATTACTACGATTTTGAGAAGTACAACCACACTGTAGAGGAAGCTTCACGAACTCCTCAGCAGACAAATCCCTCCTTCTAAATATTAGACTAACTCCTGCTCAGGAAATTTTATCCCACTGAACCCTCTTTTATTAGAAACTTTATGATTATAAACGTCAGCACAGTTTAAACTGTCTGAACACTTTTCTCCCAGAAATATATTAGCTGTATTTTACTGTAGCATTCTGCACGGGCTCAGCTTCAAATCCTACTCAGAGCAGTTATATTAGCAATAACACAAATGACACATAATTGGATTTTTTTTTTACACTGCTATTCTCTCCCCCCCCACTAGCAGAGCACACAGAGACCTCTCCATTATTAAAACCTTTCAGGTTCTTTTACTTTTTATTTTTTTTTAAACTTTTCTTTTTTATTCCTCTTATAAAATTCCAGTAGGCAGTGGATATTATATAGCACATTTAGTATACAGCAAATTAGGGAATCTTTACAAAACTGCTAGCAAGTCTGGAAAGAAATGGTACACATTCAGTGTGTTTGAGAATGATGTACTGTGTATGTAACTACATTATTTCCCTTTAAAATAGACAGTACTAACAAAAGGTTTTTACTAAAGATAATTAGTGCATGGAATTACTCTTAAGCATGATTTACGAGAAAAAGTTTACATGTCAGGTTTTCTGCATAGTTTGAAGCATAACATTTTCTCAAAGATATTGAGATGCTTTTTTAATACAAAATGGTTCCTTTGAAAAGTTGTGATTATTTATCATGTGCTATCTAGTCCTCTATTTGCGAATTAAGCTGTATTAGAAAATGCATAGCAACAGGAGAAACTCGAAATAAAATACAATTTTAACTTTTGAATGAATTCCATAAAAGATCATGTCAAAAGTATTTATATTCTGACATTCCTATTTTTGCCTTTTTAACAGAAAACTGAGTCATGAAACTTGATGTAAATAGTTCTATTTTTACCTTGCTTTGCAGTCTAGTTAAAGAGCTATAAAAAGATTAGTTGTAAAAAGCTGGAATGATCTTCTAAACAGGATCATAGGAAGGGAAGTGTCTCCTATGGCTGGTCACGGCCATCAGCACAGCATCCTGATGTTGGACCCACAGAATCCTCCAAGCAGCAAACTTGTGTGTAAAAGCACTTTTTTTGAAAAGTAAATACATAATCTGTCTTCCAGGCAACTCGTTTTAACGAAGAGAATTAGCAGCACCTCTCTTTGAATTTCCTGGGGATTCCAAAAGACACTGACTCTCCTGATACCCGGAATCATCTTAGGGGAGGTTCCCTGGCTATCCTGTATCATCCTGGCAGCTCAAGGAAACTAAAAACAAGGAATTAAACCCAAACTGATCCCTTAAAACACAAAGAGGATGAAACGCAAAAGGTGAACCCAAATCATGTACAGAGAAAAGGAAATTAATCACTTAAAAATCTACGTGTTAATCACAAATAACTGAGTTTGGTTAAGAGTTGGGGGGGGGCGGGGTGTTGTGTTGCTTCTCCCCCTCCTCTCCCCCCCCTCAAAAAAAAGAAGAAAAAAACAAGTACAGCACGAGGTACTTAAGGAACATCAACATTCTTAAAACTAAAGTCATTTGTTCCACTTGTATAAGCTGAGGGTTTTTTTTCCTCTGCTCCATTAACGGTGTAACTATTTGTGGAAAGCAGCCACTAACTTGGTGTATTTGTCACAGCAAGGAGCCGAGGCCATTATTTTTCGGGATTTCTTTTGCAAGCTCCCCGTGATTTGTGCCATCGGGGAATGACGGGAGTGAGTGGGAGGGTTAATGTGCACCTGAGCAGCTGCACTAACTTTGTCCCAGCTTTCAGCGGCAGCCCCAGCCCTGTGAGTGTGGCACCGGCCCAGCTCACCTGGAAAATGAGCTCCACCACCTGAGCTGGCCAAAGGTTAGCACAGTTCAAGAAAAAATAAAAAATCTTTAAAATTAAAGAATTTTTAAAATCTTCGAAGCAAATAAAAAAAGCCTCGAGTTGTCAGCACAGAAAGGGATCGAATTTCCTCTTTATCTCTGGAATGTCAGGCATCCCCTTCATGTTTCTCATCTTAAGCTGCAGAATGAGATCCATGCAGATTCCGGGATTTTAAGAGAGATGATAGACCCAGCACAGCACCAAGGAGTTAAAGCAAACTCTCAGGGGGCAGCACATGAGTATCCACGAGACATAAGCTCTTAAAACATTGAAATGAAAAGGAATAATTCTATTGATTAATGCAGCATTACAAAATGGACATGTGTAGCTTAATACAAAATCAATGGGGCATTTATTATCGTGGCAATTTCCAAAGTTCATTCCATTTGCTTCCTTTGTCATTATTTACATTTAAGGAACCTACAGTAATATTTCTAAACAAGAAAAAACACCACAAAAATATTCTGAAAATACCTCTTGGGAAGAAACTGGGGAAACTGGAAAAAAAACACCTTAGTAAACAAGTAGCAGATTTACAACATAACGTACCATCTTTCTATGAAAGATATATTAGAAAGCTGCAAATGACAGTACATGAAAGCAAAATAATTGTGAAATTTTTAACCACAGCTACTAAATTCTGATATTTTTTTATACATCAAGGTTTGTTTTGACATGTCAAATATAATAGATAATTTCTAAATTGTCATGGAAGGGAAAGAATATTTAATGTTTGTACTACAAAGACGAGAGCTACAAGAATGAATCACTTGTTCAAAACCAGAAACTGCTAAATAGAACAGTCTGTGAGATATTTGATAAGAGATTCACACATGCCTATTTGCCAGAGCCAAAAGCAACACTTGTTATAGTTTTTCTGTCTTCATTTGTATGTGTAATTTATTCAAGAGACAAGTAGGTGATAAATTATCCATCAACTTAATTTTAGCAGCAGAGCAGAGAAGGGTTTTGTAGATCAGCTGCAGGTGATTTGCTCTGGGTAGCTCTCTGTGTATCCAACACCGTCACACGCACTGCTGGCACGTTTCCTTGGTGAACAGCACCAGTGAGAGCAACTCAAATCCACTCTCAACACGAACTCAGAAAGTAATCTGTTTGTGCCACCCTGTCCTGTGTATTAACATGTAGAAAAAGGCTAAATACAGTGAGAGCTGGTGCCACAGCTGGTGCCACATCAGCGGTAGGTAACTGCCCAACTTCTCTTTTCATGACACGCCACTTCAGAGAAAACTGCTTTTGCATCTTTGAGCAAGACTGGTCAAAGCTATGCTGATAAACACTGTCACAATCAGAGGATGTGTGTTATGAAAAGTGAGAACTAGAGGAGAACTTTTAGTGATTTGCTGTAACGACGCAGTTACCACTTCCTACCCGAGATCCTGACTGTGGATCCTGCCTGTGGAACAAGCCCTGGTCCCTCCGCCCTCAGCAGGAGACTCTCAAGCCCCAGCTGCTGCCAAACATGCTTTAAGCACATCCTGATTTCCTGTGACTCTACCTACAAGCTAGAAATTATTTGCTACTACTGCATCTCTGATCATCAAGCAGCTTTCCAGCTCTGTGCCTTGTGTCTGAGTAAAAGTGCTGCTCCTACTGAGCTCCTGCAATACCTGCCTCTTGTCATTGCTCAATAGTTCAAAAATGCCCAAGCCCCATGAATCTTTACTAAAGATTTTTACTGTAGCTGATGACTTGTATCATAAAACCAGCTTTATCACATAGAATTTGCTCAAAACAAGACAATATGTATTGTGAAATCAAAGGCAAACTAAGTTCACACAAAGAACGAGGGCAATTCAAAGCACCTGCTTGCTTGTCACTTAGGACTGTGATATTCAATGGTATATACTCCAAAAATATATTTGTTTTTTTTATCCCCCTGGTATTGTTCCCCTACTCAGAAGCACACAGAGTCTCACGGACTAAAGAAAAAACTCTCTGGGCTTTGATTTACGGACTTTTCCCTGCCAGGGTGACTGATACTGTTTTTGTAATCGTACACATCTATTTCAATACTGCACTTTAAAATCATTAGTTTCATAAATATTTTCTCTGCCTACAGCACTGACAGGTATAATCAAATAGCTCCAGTGGATTAGACTTACAAAGCAGAACTCTCGTCACAGTGTGGGGTGGAACAGGAACAGAAAGGACCAACTCCACAGCTGGCACTGAGCCAAGCCATCCCCTCACAAAGCCTGGAGTTTTACTGCTGGATCTTGGACTTCATTCCCTGAACTTCAGTTTACACAGGCAAAGGAGATAGATCAAAATTAAAAATGTAATTTAAATAATTCAGATTAATCCTCCATTTACCTTGGAATGCCCTGGTATTGCTATTCTTACCTGACTGTGGATTACGCATTATTAAGGAAACTTGCCTGGCACTTACTTTAACCCATGAGTTAGGCACATATAGATCTTCTTTTATGAATAAAGTTTATACTTGCTCTAACAGCCTGCCTGGTAATTCCTACTCATGAACAGCAACATTCAGGTAGGTGGGACATCTTCTGGGAATAAGGTCTGAAGCCCTCGGTTTTATTTCTTGAGATTGCTGTATTCACTCGATGGCAATTGAATAAAAATAGAGCTCTGCAAACCTCATCCAGCTGCCTGGAAACACACTGCTCCTGCAAGGCTGACAGATCTGGTTAATTGTGAGGAACTCCTTCACTCATAACATGAAATGGCTTCATGTCATTTCAACAAGTGCGTACCTGGGAACTACAATATGAATTACTCCTAATTTATCTGCAGTACTGCCTGCATGCTTTATGAGAAGTATATGTGTATATATAAACAGGGTAGAAATTAACTTCTGCCTAAGGCTACCACCAAATGTCAATTAAGCTGCCAGACTTTCAGGGGTTGGTATTCTGTCTCTCTGCCTGGGGGAAGATTTGTATTCGATTTATTGTTGAATAAGACAACCAGTTTGGCAGGGAAAGCAGATTAACAAATTATACACTATTTTTTTAAAAGGTGAACATAACTTACTGAAAACGAATTTAAGGAAGCTTTCTTATTATTCTTATAACTATTTTTCAATGTATAAAGCTGCAGAGGGAAAAACCATTAACTGTCTGTAAGCAGGCTCTAATACAAGCAATATAAGTTAAAAATGCACTCTTGCATTTGTTTTATTATTTCCCTCTTTTATTAACATATAAATATCATTGGGAGAAGCTGCTGCCATGCCCAGCCAGAGGATGTAAAAAACAGTCGTGCTTCTAAACAAGATAGTAATTCACTAGCTGTTAAAAATGCTTTGTTCTTTCTATTAAACAAACACATAAATTATCTCTGAGTCTGTCTTTCTCTTAGCAAAGAAACACTTCTTAGCACTTCAAGCTTAGGTCTGTCTCAATATTGCCCTACCTTTAGAGATGCTCAAGTAGTTGGGTGCCAATTTATATCCCAATTCTTTCCAAACACAGCCATTCAAGCCCAAATTCATTATTTACACTAACATTCACAGAGTGCTAATGTGGATAGAAAGAGGAACAGGTCTGGGTTCACCCCCTGTAACACTCACTGATTATTTCAATATGTGGACTCTGAAGGTCTTTCTCTGCCCCTTGATCCCCCAAACTGCCAAAGTTTCCATGTCAAGGGGAATGTATAATTTCCAGCCATGTCCTGTCCACAGTGGTGCTCTCCCTCAGGCTGGGAGCTCCCATTTCAAACAGCCAGGTTTTGGCACTGGTTCTGCTGAGGTAAGGCCTGGATTGTTTACTCCTGTCCTTACACACATGACCCAGTTCTTCCTCTGGAGTGTAAACTGAGACAGTCTGAGGCAAAAGCTCCACATGCAGCCAACTGTATGGAGAAGACCTACACCCAACTAGGTGTGTCCACCATCAGCTTGTTACTCACTAAGAGGGCTAGGTATCAACAAGGGAACGAGATCTGTGGGTTCTTTTCCTCCTTATTTTGAGTACAATTCTGTTTTCTCTTATTTTGAGGAAGAAAATCAGTGTTTACAGAAATCATCTCTGACTATAGAGACTCGAGGACTTCAGTCCCCTCCACATGGAATTCAGTGTTCTGAGGGTTTGAAGAGAAAAGAGATCTATAAAAGTCACCATGTAAATGCACATTTTGTTGGTTTGGAGAGCACAAGGAGAACATCTTCCCATGACTGCTAGAGATCCATATATATATATATATATATATACACACACACACACACATACGCTGCCTCACACCAGAGAAAAACTTGACCCAGAGAATAAAGTGACTACACTGCTGGATTGGCAAATTAGGCAATGTGGGCAGGGGAACCCCATTGCCCAGTGCATCTGAGAGCTGAGATTGTTCTGCTCTCTCCTAGTAAGTGTTCTCCTGCATTGCAACAATAACACAAGGACCAGGAAATGCCATCACTGCAGGTGTCCTGCAGCTCAGCTGCTCGGAGCACTTGCTTTCACACATTCTCTCCATACCCTGAGTACATCACACAGTGTCTTTGCCATCCCCTGCACACTCAGCTTATGCATTTCCAGGATCCACTAAAGGTCACCATCATGCTCACCATCAGCTCTCGGTGTTTGGAAACAAATATTGGCTGAAGGGTTCTTTGCTCCAACTGCATGATTTGCAAAGAGTTACCAGTTTACAAACAAAGAGCATCAGAAATAAAAAGGCCTGACAGAGTGCAATGGCAAACAAGAAAATCCTCACAGATGGAGCATCTATTCTCTCATTTTCTCTCCAGGAGCATTCTTCGCCATTTAGATTCTTCCCACATTCAGTTGTGCAGTAAAAACATCTTTCCTCAAGCCCTCATTTAGTAAAGTATGAAAAAGGACTGAAACGAAAGTATAAAAATTACTAAAAAGTATTCTGCATATTCTGCCTATTCCAACTCTTAGTTTATTTTTCCACCAGGCCAGATGGGCCTCAGTCTCTGCAGTGCTCAGGGCGTTCCTTCTGCAGGTCTGTGTCTGCCCCGTGCCTTCACCCCTCCGCTGCAGGGCAGAGCTTTCCCTGCTCCATTCAGGATGTTCCTGCCCCATTATTCTCACGGCTTTGCAGCTGCAAATCCTGGTGGTGTCATTTTGTGTTGGGCTCCTCCTGGCATGGAAATCACTATATCTTTCCTCCCCTTTTCCCTACCCCTTGTTTTGTAGCTTCTCCTTTCCTTAGAGGAAGACAAGGCTCAGAGTGTGGGGGTGGCCAAAGTCATTTCAGTGGGCAAGAAGCAGGACCCAGCAATGTGCCCACGGAAAGATGGACAGCCCGAGGGGGTGGGACACCCCCTGGTCACATCCCAGTCTGCAACTAATAAAGGAATCTTCACCAGGAATGAGCCCTGGGTTGCCTGAGCATGTCCTGACAAGAAATACATTGTCCCCATGGGAGTGGGGTCACCTGCAGCCCTGGGAAAGACACTCCTCTGGGATCCCCTGCCTTTCCTCCCCCCAGCTCACCACTGGGAGCTTTCCTGTCCTTCTGTGTCTCTCCCCTTTGTTTTTTTCCTGCTTACACCCTCAGAGTTGACACATGCCATTAGTCACGGGCCCCACAAGTGAATCTCCCTGATGTAAACTCATCTCATCCTCCTTTCTGCAACACTCACCAGTAATATTCATAACCTAAGTTGGATTATACCTCAAAACAACACCTGACACCATTGTCTTATGCTGTAGAAGACAAAGGTAACGTCAAAGGGAAACTGAGTTATCACATTAGCAAGTTTTCTGGATCCTTATCACTTTATGACAGAGGGACAAATAGGGATGTCAGCAAAACAATCAAGTTCCAAAGGAGGGAAAAAATTATCAAGGCGACTGCACTTGTTATAAAGATTTGAATTTTTGATTTTTTTTTTCTAAAATGCTAAATATTAATTCTCAAGGAAGCTTTATCTTTTTTAGCAATTAGGTACAAGTATACTGTTTAGCCTGGCAGCAGTGCTCAAATCTCATTTATTGAATGGACATCATTAGAGCCAGCAGAGCTCAGAAAGGTTATTAGAGCCTCATCTGAACTACGAAAATGTCAAGTCAAGTGGGAATGGTGATATGAAACTTATTCCAGTTACTTTATGTTAACAAGAAGAAACAATGCAGGGTTTTCAACAAAAACAAAACAAAGCAAGGAAAACAGCAACACGAGATGCATTTGTGACCACAGCCGACAAGATATTCAGGTTTATATATTCCAAACATCATTAAAATGTATCCATCTTGCCATCAGTTATAATTGCTTCTACCTACAACCCACCAAGTCAGCTTTAGCACGCTGGATGCTGCTGGTTACAACATTGACAAGAAATGGCTGTATATACAGGTGAGTAAAAACCAGCAAAAAGCCTCTGTAAAACTCATGTGTCACAACACTTCTTTTTTTCCATGAACTTTTCCTTTTCTCAATTCATTTGATGAAGTCAGATCCAAGAAGATTTCAGAAAAAGTTCTAACAAATAAACGTGTGACTCCAAGATGCAATTTTTACATGAACTCAGGAATAACGTGTTGTAAACCAAAGTAATTTTTCTCGAGTTTTTTTTTTTTTTTTTTTGTGTGTGTGTGTTTGCTTTTTTTTTAATACGGAATATATCCTTCCTTTTTTTCAGATATAACTTTTACAGATGTAGGAAACACACAGAGTCAAGGGTCATGTTAAATACTTACTGCCAAAACCTCCAGGCAGAGCCTTCAGACAAAGCCCTGCCTTCCCCAGCAGCTCCCGTGCATTGCCCACACCGTGTGTACTGGGGTTAATGTGCACAAAAAAAGGTGTTTTTTTTTTCCAAGACCAGTAAAAAGTGTTGGCTATGATCTTTTTTCTTTTTTTTTAGTGCACGTCAAAGTGTTATTTTTCATTCACATTCTGTTCTACAAAAGATCTTTAGCACCTATTTTGGCAGAAAGCTTAAAATACCAGGGCAATCAGAAAAGAGGTGCAACATTGACTTCAGACAAAATTGAGGCTGAGCAACAGAGAGAAAAAAGGTCTTCAGCGATCTTGGTAGGGCATCAGTTCTTTGTTTTGCTCAGACCTGTTTGCTATAAATTAACACTTACATTTTGGACTTTTTTTTAAAGACCTGTTCATTTTTTCACTTGCATGACAAGCCTACCTGCCATCCCATCACCTGTTGTCCAGATAAACCAAAAACAGAGCAGACAGGACGTGAATTTTAAGATTTGATTCTTGGCCAGAAAAAAGTCAAGCATTATCAAAAAATAAGAATTAAAAGCTCCCTCTGTAGTCCTTCTATACATTTCACAGTAAACTTGCTATGACAAAATGACATTAAAACAACCTGAAAGGTGATCTTCAGAAATTAAAAGGCAAGAATCAGTGCACTACAGCAGAGGTTTCACTTCCTTATTTTCCTTATTCCTGCTTATTTAAGACCTTGTGACATCGATTTATTCTGTGGGAGGATCCCAGTGTCCCTCTCTTTGAAGGGACTGCAGGGAACTTGAGTCTGCAGAGCAAATTCTGGCCGTAAACCTGCTCATACTTACACAGGTGCTGCAGTAAAGTCAGTTCGACTCTTTCTATGATCAATTTACTCAAATTCGAAACTGAAAGTTTGTGAAGGCCTGATATGGCCATCAAATCACTGTACCGTTAAACCCCAATACAGAAGGACTTTAAATATAATGACACCAGAGCCAGTATAAGAGTCCAGAACAAATGGAGCCAAGGCAGAGCACGAGAGGGCAGGAAAAGAGCCAGAATGAATGAAGGAGGGAATAGAACTGGGGCTCCAGGTCTCCTGAACTCTTGGCTGCAATAGTTCATAACGTTGCCTTATTAAGAAATGTTATCTTGATCTCTAATTACATCTGGACCATATAAAATAAGCAATTAATTTTTATCGATACAGATTAATACAATGTCTGTGTTTAAGATCCAAGGAACTGATCTGTGTATTTGCAATCTTTGCTCATTTCATTTTGTGAGGCTGCCTATTACTGGCTTATTAAAGTCTCATTATATCATTAAGCCCAAATGTCAATCCTGGTCCCAGTCCAGGCTCTTCTCTCTGTATTTAGTCATTACCCACACAAGTACTTTCCAATCAATAGCAATGAGTTTGACAGCGACCCATCCAATGTTTACAGGAACGCTCTGAGTCCTCATTTCTTTATCTAAACCAGACTATTTACTGAAGATTAACGTGCATTATTGTGGAGCAAGAAAGAACTTGACATCATGTGTCTTTTTATGAAATATCTGTGCATATATTTCACATGGGGAGAACCTTCAGCAGAGCTGCCCAGCTCACACCCACAGACCCCAGTAGGCTGTCACATGTTCATTAGGAAGATTATTAATTATCAGACAGAGAATCTGCTCCAGCTCAGCTCTCCAGCTTTGATGCCACCTAGCAGAAATTACCAACTATTTGTTTCCTAGCCCAAGTTAAGATTGTCATATTTCATATTGCGTATTCAGGAAAATTGGCCTCAGTAGCTTTGACCACAAAGCAACTCAGATCAGCTCATTCCTTCAATAGGAGGTATTCTGTTGTTGTTCTAAAGGTATCACAGCTTGAAATTCTAATTAAAATAAATTAGTAAAAAAGTGAAAAATGGCTTTTGGAATTTCAGAAATCAATGAAATAATGGCTTCATCCCTGCAGTTAAGAGAACTAGCTAAGAGATCTCTAAGTAAATAATTAGATATATCATCTAATATGAGCCTAAGCAGCATTTAATAATTACCCCACAATACACTGAATTAGGAATTTTAAAATTATTCTCCATATTAAAACAAGGTGACCTAATCTAGCACGAACAGCTTCCAGGATTCTGTCTAAAGTGTTGTCACTATATTTCAAGTTCAGAAATTTGATTTGAAAAAGCAACAGATTTTTTCAAAGATTATTCTCACGCTGGCTAAATATGATACCCATCTGTGAATTAAAATAAATACATTCAGGAAACTATCAAAATGTTCCTTAAAATCAAACATATGGTAAGTGCTCACTGTGTCAGGCTCAAGATAATTTCTCCAGTAGCTGGGCCCCTCCAAAACTGACCAATCTCATGGGTTTGCTTTTGAATTTCTTTTTTTTCCCCCATAATTTTCATTTGTTACAAAGGTTTAACGAGTTCATCAACATGTGTAAGACCTGAAAGAACAGTGAAATACAAATCAGCAAAGTACGGTTTTATTTTTATTTTCAGTTTAGAAAAATAAACACCATACCGATAAAAGCTTGCTTATCATAAGGAGACAAATGATGCTGGAAAGGTTTTTTGGAAAAACAGTCAAACTAAAGGAACAGGCTCAGCTCAGTCAGTAATATTTTGCTGTGTTATGATCTGAACCAATTCCAAACCACAGTGGCACCAGCACAAAGCATCTTCCCACCTGGGGAACGACGGTTTAGTATTCAGAAAACTTTAATAATTCTGAATACTAAAAAAAAAAAATCAACTTCTGAAAATTAAAAAATAGATTTTTAAAAATGAAACTTTGGGAAAAAAAACATTTGAGACAGGGAGCAGAAAAGGAAAGCAAAAAAAAATAGTAACTACCATGATAAAAACTGCAAAATGCAAGTCTACTTGAACTTGGACCAGAAACTCCCACCATCATTTCCCTTTCTTGGTTTATTATCTCTTTATTAACTTTACTTCCATTTCAATATCAAAGTAAAATCCATAAATCTCAAAATGTTATTTTAAGAACTCAAACCTGGACTGTTTGGGGACACCTGCTGCTCTTTGAACCACCCCTGGGAGACAGATTCTAAGGGACAGTTTATTTATTCCAGTTGTCCAGCTCAGAACCAGAGATCCAAACACAGACCTTGCAGATTTCTCTATCAGCTTTTCTGGTTTTCTAAAATATGTAACAACCTTATTAATGCTTTTGGCACTTACAATGGATTCAAGTTAGCAAAACCATAGGGAGGCTCTGGAATTCTTGTCCCTGTCTGCAGGAATAGAGGTGAGTGAGGTTTCCCAGCTGCAGCTGGGGAAGGGCTCTGACACAGAGCACAGGGACAGTTTGAGGGGTTTGTGCTCCTGAACCTCTCAGCCTGCTTTGGAAAGGTTTATTACTAAAAAAAAATTTAAAAAAAAAATCAAGTTAAAGCTGATCCAGTCCATTATTTTTAGGCAGCTGCCTTTGGAGACTAATGGATGACAACGCAATGGAAAATTCCTTTCCTTCGTAGCTCTGCAGGTGCACTTGCATCATGAAGGAGCTTCTGAATAAAGCAAACTGTACATATTACTACTGTCTTCAAAACAGCTTATGAACTTTTCAGTCCATTGTGATCACAGTTCCCTGTATTAGAAGGGAGCCTGTGCCCTTAAATCTTAACTCTGTGAACTCTTCCCTTTCAAGTACCCAACACGAGAACTTTTTCAGGAACAGGAAAGTCTGAGCTCTAATGAGATCCTCTCTGACAATTGCAGAATAAAACCTTCTATTATATATACTACAGAGACTGGAAACACATTTGCTATACCTCTCATTTTTCTTTACGATCCTCTCAGTCCCTTAACTAGAGTACAATGTCCCTGACTTGAATTTGTATCGCGCTTTTCAAGATGCAATAAGCAGCAGATGGCAGAACCTGGTCGCTTAAGGAAAGATAAGTTCTTGGAGAGGCAGGCTGTGGTGAACCAGACTAAACAATGCAAGAGATTAATGTCCACAGTAATAAATACATAAATATGGACAAACTGACACTCCTTCATACTCTCCTTGAAAATCAACTGACTGAGCAGCAAACAAAAGACCCCAATTCAGGCTGTAGTATCTGGTGTTACGCAGATTTTCTGCTGTGCAGCAAGAGACAGAAGGTTACAGGTATTCCAGAAGGTAGGATGTGGGTGTCTGAGTCTCTGTGAGCAGGAGAGGCAGGAAGGGAAGTGACGCACAACAATGTGGCACAATTCCTGATGTCTCGACTGTGTATCCTCTGCTATCCTGCACAGCAAATTTAAGTGTAAGGGAGGGGGATAAAACACGGGGCCTTAACTCTGACATCTACCCGAGTGCCATGGCTTCAGGACCTGAGAGTGCCCTAAAGCTCTGCTAAAGCCAGAAAGGAAAGAAGATTTCCTCTTCCAAATGAACGGGCTGTCAGCTGTTGCTATTTCAGAACCACGGAAACAGCTTTATTGATTTCAATTTTAAAGTTTAGAAACTGTGGCCTTCATAAACAAATACACGTGAAGTTGAAGGGGAGGATTATATCCAGATCATGAAGAGAGTAGCAGCTTGTAAGACTTGTCCTCATACACGCTGTTAAATGGGGCCAGAAGTACAGGCTAAACTTTGCAAACAAGACAGTGCCAGCGCTATGGGGGTTTTGTTTGGTTTGGGGCGGTTTGTTTGTTTGTTTTTTCCTCCAACAGGACCAGCTGCTGAAAGATTTCTCTCAGTTGTGTGTGCCATGAAACTACTCACTCTCTTCCTGACAGTATCACCACTATCTCTCTTAAAATCAAACTACCTGGCCAAGCAACTTGGAGCCTCAGTAAAACTCAATTTCTGCTGAAAACAGAGCACAGGTAACATCACGGGCACGTTAACAAACGCCCCCCCCCCTCCCCATCTTTATTTGGATAGTGCCGTCGATGTTTGAACTGAAGTAACCTGAGCTACTGACAGAGCTGAAGAGGTCACAGAGAACTGCTGCAGGTGTAGGAGTGGAACCAGCACATCATCCCCACCTTGGCAGACACATTTGGAGCCCTTCAGCGATGGCCAGAACCAAACGTTGTGCAGATCCAGCACAGTCCACTGAAGGACACTGGACAAATTTACCCCCGAATGTCTTACGGCCCAAAGCGCTCTTGTGGCTGGCAGATATCGCTGCCATTGCTGCCACCCTACCATTCTGAAACGGGGGAAAAAGATATCAAAAGACTGAAAAAGCACCCCCAAAGTCACAACAGTCACAAAAGAAGGAACAACATTCAAGTCCTCCTCTTCTCGGGTCATTATCACGTCTTCCAACAGCAGCCTGTGAGACAACAGTGCCTCCCTACCCTACTGCACCATCACTGCAGAACATCCCTGCCACAAGAAATATTCTGCTTTGTAAGGTTGGTTTGCAACATCTCAAAACAACGGAATCTTCAGTAGCCCTGTCTTAGATTGTGTCCACAGCCCTGTGTGTCCTACATGAGGATTTCCAGAATGGCAAAAGAATTCACTGTTTGGTTTCTCGTTGGTTTGGTGTTTTGTTTGTTTGTTTGTTTGTTTTAATTTTGTGGGGTTTTTTAGTATTACATGTCCTCCGAAGTTTATTGTGTGCTTTCACCACACCTGCCCTATGCAGATTAAGCACTTGAATACAAAAGCACATTGTAACCAAAATGTATATTCTCTTAAAATCCTCAAATCCTCCTCTAGATAATCACAGTTTTTTGGTTTTAGTTTTTTTGTTTAGTTAGTTGGTTGGGTTTTTTTTGTTTGTTTGTTATGTTTTGTTTTTTGAAAATAACAATTCTACCTCCCTTTATTTTTGGTGGGTTTTTTTGTTTTGTTTTGTTTTGTTGGTAGGAAATCCATTTGATGAAAACACTTCATGTGTCATACAATATCTCCTAAAACTAAATTTTAATGACCATATTAAATAATGGCTACAGGCCAACAGGAAAAGGGCTTGCATGGCAGTTTAATTGACAGAGCATCTGAAGTGTCCTTGAAAATTATTTCAAAGTTTATTACAGTCCTGGAGGTCAAGAATGAAAGGCTTCAAACAGCAGTTCTGCTGAGGTCCTTGTCTGACCCAGATGCTGTACCTTTGATGTTCCTATTAATTCAAAAATTTAACTTAACACACAGACACCTTCAAAAACTCTGCTCTTTTGAAAATTTGCACTCATTCAGATACTGTAGAGCTCCACACTGTTTGAATCTCTGACTAGAACATAAATCTGTGATGAATAATTACTTGAAACTAAATAACCTACACAATGCCACAAGCGACGGGAGAACACGCTTTAAAAGTCACTAATTTATGATGCAAGCTGTAAAGAAGTGAAATAAGAAGTAAAATATGTTGGAAACAAGTATGAAGTGACACAAGTATTTTATATATTTATGAAGCACCTCACAATATACTGATGGCATTCCTTTCCCGTGAACATTGTCAGTGAAGGTAACTTTGTATGATAATATCTGCTAAAAAAATAGTTATTGCTGTACTTGGTCATGAAGTTGGCAAAAATTACATGACTCGTGAGGAAGGCAGTGTGCTTTCTACATTGGCACTGCCTCCACTCCATAGTTTATATGTTAGAAGCAGTCCAGATTTTGTATAGAAAATAAAAAATGTCTTCATATCGAGTGCCAGAGGACAGAGAATAACTTAATGACTGCACCACATACACAAAATTATCAGCACGGCAGGCTGACAAAAGAGAGGTTAACTGACAGATACAACAGCTTCACCTTAACCCAGATGTCAGGAAACATGCCATTATTGATATTCAAAGCTGGAACAGAACAGTTAAGTGACTCACAGAAAGCTGAATAGGCAGGCATTTAAAATACCATGCATGTAAGGATAAATTCAGAGCTCACCTTACCTTAGAAAAAATGAGGTCTTCTTTGCTTTCTTTTTATTTCAGAGGTTATCATTTTGTTAAAGATCTTCTCTATGTGCCTTTGGATAATTCTACAATAGCCACATGTGGCCTAAGATAAACTGATCAATTTTTCCTCTAAGTTTTCTGCCTTAAATCAAAAGAATTATTCAAAGTCTTAAGAAAATTTGAGCTCAGAATTCAGCCTAACTGATCTCACTGTTCTGTATCGATACAATCTCTAATTGAATCCAACACAAAGCACAGTTTAAACACGCTGATGACAGTTGGTCAGAAAATGCACATGGTGAGAAACAAATCTGCATGTTTTGCTTGCTTGAGTTTGGAGAATGCAGAGCATTTAACTCATGTGCAAATGATGACAAACTGGGATAAATGGTTCAAGGGAAATGAAGGACAACACATGGATACTGTGATTTGAGTTCACTTCTGTTCCACACACACATCAGGTATTCTTAAAAGGAGGTATGAACTGTCCAGATAAGACTCTCCCTCTTAACAGTTTCCCAACACATTCTTTATGTCCACCTAAAACCCCAGAAAGGTGCCCCATCACCCTGACATATGAGAACCATGAGGCAATGCCATTACAGAGGATCATGTCACGGATCACAGCACCTGCTCACACACAGAATATCCATTCTTTTATTAAATTTAGCTAGATTTTCATATTTGCAGCAGCAGTGGAGTTACAGATATTTTAGGAGAATTTACTCTGAAAGAAGTCAGTCTCTTGCTAATCCCAGTGAAAGGAATGGGAATGGTGAAAGGATGTGTGGCCTCACTCTGAAACAGCTATCGGCTGTCAACTCCAGGTATGAAAATTAGGATATGAATTAGTATCTTCAAGACATGTTGGAAACCTTTCATCACTTTCCTGAGAACAGATTTATGAGTCTGGTCTCTTCAGTGGAGGTGAATAATTTACAATACCCCACCCCTAACTTGATAATGAAAATGAGCCCCATTTGAACTTTTAGCTCTTTGACATTGGAAAATATATAATGCAGAATTAGAATGTAATATAAATGCAGCCTGGATCAACCTATTAATCATCTTATGATCTTAGTCAAAAAAAAAAAAGAACTATTAAGAAAATGGGTCATCCAAATGAATCATTACATTTCAACAAATGTTAGCTTTTGTATTTCTCATCTAACAGGAATCCCTACTTTTATCAGAAGTGTTTGTGCAGAGTCACCTTTTTTCTTAAACAGTAGAGTACACCAAAACAAATTAGTCCCCTCAAACTTTAATTAAAAATGCAATGTTTAACCCAGAAAGAAAAGTCTTAAGCATTTCTTCTTCTAAAAAAAAAAAAAAAAATCCTTCAAATTCTCTTTGACTTTTGTGCCCATTTTTGTAACAGCATGTATCTTTATTACAACAGCATATAAAACTTTACACAAGGGCAATAATGCAGTAACAGCAAGTTTTTCACAGCTAATACTCAGGCAGCCAGATGACTTGATATATAGATTAAAATCACAAATTATGATGCTTTAATCCCTTGGTAATGATTTCTACTGGCAAGATCATAAAATTCATCACAATCTTCACCACAATTTGCATCCCAGCTGAATTTGAATTCATCACAAAAGGGATAAGAAGGTCAATGTACCAAGCCAGACAAAAAAGAAGATGCCTGAACAGCCACTGAATATTCTATTTCAAGCAGCCATCCTTGACAAGCTGCAATTAAGATAAGATTTACTTTTATGCATCAAGTCCTTCAGTTTGATCTGTGAGGCTGCACACACTTCCCCCTATTGTTTGAAGCATCATTTCAAAATGTTCAGCACAACAATACGCAGAGCAGTATCAGTAAATGCAATTGTTTCGTTCTGTCACAGAGCTGGTCTGACCCAAGGACAGGGGATGCTCTGAGCAGCTGTACACTCAGCTGGAATTCAGGACTCCCAGCTTCCTCTCCCAAATCCATGACAGCCTCACACAGCCCTGGACAAACCTCTGTCGCTCTCTCCAGTCTCAAACACAAGAGTTCATCACATGGCATCGAAGCGATACTGCAGCAAGAACGTTTATTCATCAACTTTGATGCTTTTTAACTACCACACAATGGGGACTTCCATCACCCAGCAGGAAGTGTTTCTTATTTTTGGAAACCCCAGTATTCCAGTGGAGCTACTTATTCAGCAAAGGCCTCACCTCCTTGTTTTTAACCCCATGGAGAAACCAATGAGTTTGTGTTTTACCTGCCCACTGAGCTTTCCTGGCTCGCTGTAAGGGAAGAAAATCCCACAGCATGAGTTCAAATACAGGCTTCGAAAACCTAACCCAAAGCAGAAAAAGATCACACTACCCAGTACAAGTGAATCTAGACTCTAACTTCTCTCAAACACATGGATATACCAAAGAGTCACCGAATGCTGTAGATGGGTCAGAGTACACAGGGTGCTCAGGACAACATCCACTGGAGCTCTGAGTTTGATCATGGATGGACAGTGGGTACCTCTCTGGGCAACCTGTTCTGGTACTTGACCACCCTCATGGTAAAACCTTGTTCCTTGCAGTGAATGGAAATCCCCCATTTCTGCAGTTTGCATCCAGGGCCCCTTGTCCTGTGGCTGAACACCTCTGAGAAGAGGTTTGTCTCCTTTGCTCTTCTGTTAGGTAGCTGGTAACAGAAACCAGGTCTCTACTGGGGGAGAGCAAACCCAGTTCTCACAGTTTCTCGTCAGTGCCCCAGACCTGCACTAAGTGGAGGCACTGTGTGCCCACCTGCCTTGGCTACAGAGAGCATCTCACTTCCATGGGAGTGAGCAGAGCTGGGAGACTTCTCCAGTCTTTTGCCTTAAACAAGGTCTGGCTGAAGTTAGAGCTTCAGCTGAAGGGTATGTCACTCTGCCATTGAGTCACATTAATTGCTACAAGGCCTGCTGACAAAACACTACACATCTTTAAAAGGGATGGCTCTGATACTAATTTCCTCCCTCATGCGCTGGGTTTGTCCCAGCCAGTGCCAGCTAAGTCATTGCTTGATGTACTCTCAAATACCCAACAGGTATGACAGGAACTCACCATGGCACAAAAAGAAATGATCTTTAGAAACCAAGCAAAAGGCAGAAATTTGGAGAATGTGTGAGACTGGGAATAGTTCCTGGGCCACACCCCCTGATAACAGGGCAGAAAATAAGGCTCTAAGCCATTACTTGTTCAACCTGTGCAGCATGGCAGTATGGCTCGAGGAACCTCATGAGGCAGAAACAAACATCAAGGTAACAACTGACCATTTCCCTCTTGAAGAACATCACCAGGACTGAAATCCCCTTCCTCCTCCTCGTTATCTGAATGCTGTGCCATCAGACAAGTAACAAGAAACACTTCTTGATAAGTAAGAACCCAGGAAGGAGAACAATGGATTCCCCAAAGGGTTCACAGAATATCAGCCTAAGAACCACAGAAATGATTAAGGGGATTGAACTGAAAACCATCACCTAGAAACTGGAAATCTGGGATGCCTGGCAAGTTGTAAGAGAAAGTCATGTCCTTCTGGGATGATGTGAACAAACATCAAATGCATGTATAAAATGAGCACCAGTATTAAAAGACAACTTTTTAGGGACCATAAAACCAAGAACCAAAGAATACAACTAGCTAATAATGTGAATGGTTTTAAATACACGTTTTATTCTTTGACATCTGCACAGCCACTGCTTCCATTAAAGGAGTATTTTTTTTTGTTATGGAGGCTCGGGGGAGTTTTTGGTTGCTTTTTCCCTGCAGCTTCTCCATTAGAAATGCTTTAGAGTCCATTGCTGCCTAAGTTAGGTAAGCACAGGAGAGAGTAATCAGATAAAGATCTGGCACCCCGATTTTTAACAGCCTAAAAACGCTCAAGATGCCGGATATTTTTGCACAGACTCGTCCTCTCTTGTATATTACAACTGAGAGACCAGGAGAGAGAACGACCATTTAGGTCATTACAGCAACATTTTCTACTCACCTAACTGTCTTCAGAGCCTGGGCTTCATTGATTTTCCAGGGGACTTATCTTCCCCAGTCACTCCAGGGCTTTTGAAGACGTCATCATTAAGCAGTAATCTAATCTTTTGCTCATCAATTGCTACCAGCCCTGACTAGTGGAAGTCAGAACCGTCCCACTTGCTAGCTTAAAACAAATACTTGAAGCTAAACCACACAGTCAAATTTGGATTTGCTATAAACAGTATTGACTGAAGACCACACACACACACACACAAAAAAAAAATACACTTTGGAGAGCT
The DNA here is from genome assembly GCF_003031625.1 of Empidonax traillii. Taxonomy (NCBI): domain Eukaryota; kingdom Metazoa; phylum Chordata; class Aves; order Passeriformes; family Tyrannidae; genus Empidonax; species Empidonax traillii. Next base: position 1,179,939 of record NW_020955557.1, read on the forward strand.
GATGGGTGTTGCTCAGTGGAGAGAAACAGATTAAAATGGAAAGGTGAATCCCCATTAGTCATCCAGCCTGTGAACAACACACAAAGCTCCATTTTGCCATATTGGGTTTTTTTTCTTTTAATAAACTGCTATCTTCAAGTATTAAGGTGGTTCAGGACAATTAAACTGCCATCTCAGACAGGCTAACCTGGCAAAAAACTCTAGTCATTCATCCAGATCTGATCTATTCTGATCTATCACAGTGTGATGAACCATGTATACTATGACAGTGAGTAAAAAGCCCCTTACTGTGCTGCTAAAAATACCAGCACCCTGTCAGAGATAAGCATTTAAGCCACAAAAAGTAGCAAAAAAAAAAAAAAAAAAAGAGAGAAAGTTAATAAAATGTATACATTGATCTATTTCTGTGTTTGGGGGAAAATTTGCAGCAGCCCAAATTCTATTTATATGCATCTCAGTCATTATTATTATTATTGTATTTGAATACAACCAGCAGACAAATGTGACTGACAACTTACTCCCAATATAACCAGTAAGATACAGAACTAAGGACAAATTCCAAAGTGTTTCAAGAGTCACTTCGAATCTTCATCTCCATAAACTGCAGATCACCTCCCTGCTCGGGTGGGCTGGTCAGGGTTCTCCCCTGGGTTACTTGCACTCCCTCAGTGCTCCAGCCCTGCCCCAGCTGTGCCTCCCCTCTCAGTACTGACCCAGCCCAGGAAAGGGGACGTGTTCAGTGTGCACCACAAATTCTGAACATCTTTTTTCCCTGATGAACCTTTTTTCAGTCCTGCCCACACACCAGCATTTTGTGAAAACATTTCATGCTTTCTTTTGGCAATCTTGGAAAACAAAACCAGCGCCGTGTTTTTACAAGTGCACTTGAAGTATCTGCGGCACAGAATTAATTCCAGTGATTATTCCCTGACTATCATGTTTAAGGTCATCCTACCCCTAAAAAGGCAGGAGGATATGACTACACAGCATAAATGTTGCCATTTCTCAGAGACCTCCCGTTGCAAGATAAGCTTATATCCATTTTATTTCTGCAACATCCTGCTCTCGTGTAGGTCACTGTAAGGGCATGAGGAGGGAATTATCCTGCATCCTTCTCACCCACTTGGTAAGAGTTTCTCCCCTTTATCCCCTTTCTACATTTGTCAGCATATCTAGTGATAGACAAATGCTACTTCCTGGTGAATACTGAAGATTAGTCCTTCTCATTTTACAAAATCATAACAAGAGTGTTATGGGGAGCATCACGAGGAATATTATGGGGTGGTGTAAGACCTCCCTGTTTGGCAAGGTTTCAGCTGGGAAATGAATTAAGCTGCAAGAGTGTCCATTTGACATTTATCCAGCAGCTGTTTGTCTCAGAAATCCGTGCATGTAGAATTACTCTTTCAAAGTTTCTTTTGCAGGAAAGTTGTTGGATATGCATTTCAAGCTGATCAGACCCAAAACCAATTGCCAGTTGCTAGCTCATTTTGGGAGCTTCATTTTAACTGTGTTAGCTCCTGTTTATTAAATTTAAGATATGTATTTTTTATTTTTAAACCAGCACTTTGTAGTTTTTTTCTTTCCATTGCTGGCAATTAATTTGTTCAGTGAAGAAAAAAAAGAATACTTTCATGTATTGCTATGTTTTTTAATTCTCTGCTGATGTGTGATTAAGTATTCTCTTTCACACAGAACAAAGAGACTTGTTTCTCTGTTATTTTCTCCTCTTGTTTTAGGAAGTACAGATGAATCCATTTTATCTTAATTTGATATTTCTAGCAAAAATTAAACTGATGTTTTACTTTACAAAGTTTCTCAAAGCGTCATTTTTTTCCCCCAAAGTTAAAGATGAACTGAGAATTATGTGTTTTATGTAGCAAATCTTTGCCTGACTGCGATAAATACTGTGAAAGGCAGGTTACTGCAGCAGGTTTAGACTGAAGTTTGACATGAAGGTGTAACACACTTCATATTCCAGAAGGGCCTGCCAGTCAGCTCACCTTACATATTTTCACTCTCAACCTTTTCCAGAAGTCAAAACTATTTCACAGAAAGGAAGGAACCACACAGTTAAATGACTTGTTTTATGTTTGGCACACCAGAACAAGAAAAAAGTAGTTGGATCTGGTTTAAATCAGCAAAGATGAAACACGGTTCTCATCTTGATCTCCCACTTCAAGATATGAAAATTAAACTAAAATTGAAGTTGCAGTACTTAACAATGATAGATGTCAATTTAAGAAACAGGTTGAATAACATCTAGGAACCAATCATCATGGTTTGAATACAAGGAACTAAAAAATAATTGTGGTAACTAGAGAACAGAAGAAATCAAGACTGAAATAATTTAGATGTCAGGTTATGGTCTGGTCTTACCAAAAAAAAAAAAAAGGAAAGAAAAGAAAGGCAATATTGAGGGAAGGCTTGCTGTTGCAAGGTTAATAAAATGGAAATCAGATATTGAAAAGACGATGTTATTTTTGGCAGCATTAACATTTACAATAGACTGCATCCCCAAAACCATATTTACCCAGGCATTTCTCATATTTTACTGCTGCCTAGGGGGAGGAAGGAAGGATTTTAAGGTACAAATACTAACTAGCAGCAAGAACCATTTTATATGGAGTTAAGGGTGATATTGGCCAAAAAAGGCCAGAAGAAAGTCAAAGAGTTATGTGAGATGGATCGTGTGTGGCAGGCAAACCTTCAGGGAGGAGGATACAAAGAGAATGTATGTTGGGAATGGCAAATCCACAAGGGATTCCTATAAAATCCTCAGGAAGCAGTCCTTTACAATGGCAGCAGTTAAACAGAAACAACTTGAAGTGACTGAGAAAGTGAGTCTGATGAAATGCAATCTAATCTAACTTTCCAAAGCAAATAAGTATCACTGGATTTAATAAACATCAACAGAGCTTACTCTATAAAGCAGAATGCTGTAAGATGCTAATACAGGTAGACAAGTAGATAATTACCCTTTCAATATCTTTTTATTAATTTGCTTCAACTGTAAAAAGAAAATAAGCTTTACTAAAGAAAAATCTATCAACCTACACATGAAGGCAAACCTTCTGCTCACATACCTTCAGTTACATTAAATGGTCTCATTGTAAGAAAAGTACTAAATACTTTACAGTTCCTACTTTGCTTAATCATTACAACAATAATTCAGCATAGTAGCAATTGGAAACCTGACTATATTATTCTTCCATTTTAATAAGCTTTACAACTGAAAATCTATTATGCCTAAACAGCCTGTTTAAAAAAAAAAAAAAAGAAAAAAAAGTGAGGCTATTATAAATCCTTGTTTCCATTAAAAGTGTGCTCAAAGGCTTTAGAAAACATCTGATGGTGCTTAATAAAGTGCTTCATTCTCTTTCCATTCCTGGGCCATTGGCTCTGTAATGGAGATGAATAAAGGTCTGTAGGGCAGACCTGCACACCCAGAATGCCACCATGGCCGTATTTGTTGGGCATCCCAGGACAGGAGGCTCTGCACAGTCTCCAGTGTAAATTTGCCAATGCCAGAAAACAGTTGCTCTGAACCTCAGTGTCCCGTCACACCTGGGGAAGAGGGTGATGCATAAGCCCGAAAAAGCTGCTGCTTCAGGGCAAAGAGCCTGCAAAGACGTCACAATTGCAGGCTTTTCCCTAAGCCATCCTCAGAACAACCTGCAGTAGCTGAGAGGGAGCACTGCAGGGACTTGCTCCCACTGCCTGCTGGCCTGACCCGAGGCGAACCCAAAGCCTGTGTGTGCCTGGCAGCCTGACAAGCCAGCAGCAAGGGAGCCTTGAAGCAAGAGCACAGGACAGCAAGACATCTTCAGCAAGAGAAATAGAGATTACAGTGTCCTACAGACACAAGTGCTTGCCTCCCTCCCTCCCTCAGGTTGTGGAGGTGGAGAAAAGGCGACACCGCTGGAGGTGTAAGTGATTCAACTGCTAAGTAATTATATGAAGAGGGGACTGCGACCTTTATTTTGCTAACTGTCTATTAGGAGAACTTCTCTAATTTTGACTAGGACAAATTAGCAATTTCTAGAAATAGTTCTTGACCTTGAGCACATAAACCTTGAAGGCAACTATCACACAGCAAATAATTAACTAAGTGATATATTACCAGATCATACTCCAGCGTCCTTTAACAAGATGACATCCTACGTACGCAAGCAGCCAATCCCTATTTTCCGAGTCTGAGTTCTGCACAGATAAAAGTGAACGTTAATAAGGGAACAGAAACCAGAGGCTCAAGTATCTGAACCATGAAGAGAATCATTTAAATTGTTTCAATCTTTTGTTTCTGGCACCACGCCGTCTCGTCACATAAAGCTGTAATTGAAACCATGCGGTGTGTGTAGTGGGTTCATTACTGCCCCTGACTGAGCCTGCTCATGTGCTAACCATGCACTGATTTTTGCATCCTTAGCGTCAAGAACTCTTCACCTATGTATTTGTTAGCACATATGGGCTCTTATTCCTTCTAAGAAATTAAAGCTATCCAATACTGAAGAGCCACAAATTGATTTCTGAGTCCAACTCCCCTGTGATACTGAGTGGCACGGCTGAGCATCTGCAAAATAAATCATCTGTGGAGATATTATATTCATAGACTTAAAATATAACAATGGCTTAAATAATTGATTTGGAATACTTTGCTATATGATAAATACTCAGTCTACTGCAAATCCTTATTTGCTGAGTAATAGCTTTCCACTGCTGAAAAGAATGCATGAATTTTAGAATTAAGTACCTTGCCCAGAAATAAATTAATATATGATTTTAATATTAAGTATAATTTCAATTACTTCTGGAGAAGATACCATCTAAGTATCACCTCTAATATGCCCTGAAATGAAGCCATATATTTTATACAACATATAAAATTAAAGTCTGAGAAGGATATATTTGTAGAATTTAACACAATCATATCTATTTGATTAGACCTTCTAACAGTTCTGAGCTAATGAGTAAACTTTCATTCAGGAAACAGAGGTGAAAATTCTGTGACTGCTCAAAACACTCTTTGTCCTCTAAAGTAATGTATTGCCAAGTAAACTGAAACAACATAAACTACAAAGATACAGGTCTGTGCAGTGCAAACAGCTGTCAATTTTGACTGCACAACAGCGAGAGGTTTACAGAACAAGTACTGTGCTTTCAGGTTCTAATGTTGCTTTTTTTCAGAAGTATAAACAATGAAAGTATTTCACACATTTGGGGCATTTACTGCTACTCTAAACGTTTAAACTTATTTTATATGACAAATCCTGCTCTCTACAGTAAGAATTTGTAATGTTTTCACAAACAGTTCAAAACGGGAGGATTAAGTAGAAACACATTGTCAAAAGTCTGTCCTTACTCCCTTCCTAAACTGTTTTCAGTCTTTAACATCAAATGAGCTCGGGTCATCATGCAAATAAACTGAATTTATGGGCAATGCAAGAAGAAAAATACAAAGAAAACCAAGCCTCCCTTGTCAGTTTTACTAAAGTATCAGGAGATGTTCTCAGGTGGGGGACGGGGGAGAGAGATGTATCGGGGAAGAAGCATTCAGAGATTGCTGCTGTTCTATCCTGAGGTCAACATTTCACCTTTCTTCTTTTGACTGTTTCATCAGCCTGTGAAACCATAAGCACTTACCTTCTATATTTCAAGCTCTAATAATCCACCTCTGCCCTGGGAATTCAGGGGGGAGTCAGTTAAGCACTCCATCCTAGGAAGCAATATTATCAACATGACGTAGTTCAGCTTGTATTTATTTGTGGGTTTGAACCTGGGCTGTGCTGTTTGTGAAATGAAATTATTTAGCTACAAATGAAAGTTTGTGCAATTCTTCAATAAAAATGCATTGTTGTGTCACACTGTACAGGAGCTGATCGTGTTCACGCCTGTACTTGTCTGACCAAGAAGCTCCTCTGATCTAAGCGCAGCTCTTTTCCTATTTATAGGTACAAGCATTCTCATAACAAGCAAAGACAGGAATATTTTAAAGCTAAGATGGTGGCTTTACATAAAGCACCCATTTTATTTACACTAAATAAAAGCTAAGCTACAGCACCTGATTAAGTGTAATATTTAAAAGATTCTGTGCAAACAGCCAGCAACTTGCAGACTCCCTCCGCGTGAGCCGTTTCCTTCCGTAGCTTAGCAACATTAAGACTCTAACAAACAAAAATTAATTGTGCCAACGCTCATTTCCATATGTGATGCTCATCCAAGTGCACTGGAACCATTTACATTTTAACCTGCAACGTCCTGCACATCACACACACACACCCACCCTGATAAATCATTGCAGTGCAGCTCAGGGAAGTGCAGGGTGTTGTTTGAATGTGAGCAGGAGCTCCACCGTATCTGACTGTCAGTGGGAGCCAGTGCTGCTGAAGCAGATGTTTCATGTTGATAAGCAGAGACTGGAAAAGAAATTTCTAAGCCACTTTTCCTTTTTTCTTCACCTTCTCTACCATCCTTGGAAATAACCGATCTAGTACACGTGCCATGTGTAGCCCCTGAGCTTAGAGCAGACTTCCTCAACCCTTTTCCTGAATCCAAATTAGCATTGGTCATGCTAAATCACAGCCCCCCTCCTTTCAAAGTTCCTTCTCACTCCTCCAATTAGGAGATCTCTCTTGCTATCAGATAGGGGTATTTAACTTCCTTTGGGTTATCCTTTCTTAGGGAAAGGCAGCCTATGTCAACACTATTTACCAACACAGCTATAAAAATTCCTGCACAATGGGAACCTACAATCTAAGGCATGTGTTATCTTAGCAATTGCTCAGACATCTGAATTACAGAATGCAATTCAGTACAATTCTATAAAACTGTAATTATATCCTGCCATATCCACAGTATTTGTAAATCCACCAGGGCACGAATTGTCAAAACTCAAAAGCAGCACTGCAGGCCAGCACTGAGGAAACTGAAACCTCACTGCGACGCTGAGGGAAACTGCTGGCTTGGTACAAAGGCTCACCTATATTTACAGACTAGTTTCTATAGGATGAGACCTCTGGAGGTCATCCAGTTCAACCCCAGCTCCAAGCAGATCAAATAAGACCTGGCTGCTCAGCACCTTGCCCGGTCAAGCCCCCAGTATCTCCAAGGATGGAGACTCCACATCCTCCCTGGGCACCAGTTCCAGTGTTTGACCACGTTGGACAAAATTGCTCCAATATTAATGAGATGTTTCCACCTGTCTCTTGCACCTGGAAAAACAGGCTTGGCCTCATCTTCTCTACACCCTTCTTGTGGCTTATGTGCCAAAAAAACTACCTAGAGGACAAATTAACTTTTGGGTATTTTTTGGGTAGTTTTCCTCTCCTTGCCCACAAGGAAGGGCAACATTAACTGAACATCCGAAATGTTTGGAAGTCAACTGAGCTACGTGGAACTTGAGGAACTGTTTATAAGCTGAGTTTCCCTTAAAAATGAGTTTATAAATTAGTGACCAGTTTATAAATAGAGGATTGCATTGGAACACAGTCTGGAAAATGCGAACACACCACTCCATCTCAATGCAACCTAAGTTAGAACAAATCAAAAATGCACGGAAGTCTACCAAGAAGATAAATTATACCTTCCTCAGTGGTTAAAATATTTGAAGTAGAAAAAATAATAAAAAAATCTATAAAACATACTCTGGAATTTATTGTCCTTTAAAAGCTCTGTAATATTAGTTGCAATCACGTCGCTACAAATTAAATATATATTAGGCTATGGAAATCAATGCAGTTAGAGAAAGTAAATCAAAGGGAGAATGCAGCTTTCCGATTACAGGGAAAAGAGCTTGCTAAAAATGTAAGGACTTCTAAATACTGGGAGGTTTTTCGAGATATTTCCTTATCATTAGGTTGCTAGTTTTGTGAAGTTAGAAAATATGTAATGTTTATTAAAATTTAGTTGCAGAGGTCTGTTAATATGTAAAATTCTACTTTAAGAAGAACATTTTATTTAATTAATTGAATTACTTGAATAAAAATGGCAGAAGTAAGAGGACATCGGGGCAAATTTTTAACCCTGGGTTAAACACTAGATAAAAATGACTACAAGCCATTATCTCATCACAGAATCCACAGAGCCAATATTTTCCAGGGGAACACAGGTAAAAGGAAGCTGTTGTTTTAAATTTCAGGAGGTCTTCATCACTGCCACTGTAACATGGGGTAGGAAAAGGCCAAGCTTACAGAAGGAAGAAAGGCTGCTCAGAGAGATCCAAACTGCTTTGGAGACACAGATTTGGGGAAGCATTCCCTGTTTTTGACTATGCAAGGAAGAGGGAAGATGCTCTGGAATAACGGTACAGGACAAGGGAGAGCCCTCTGAGAGAGATCTTTCTGGAAAAAGAAGAATTCAGGGCAATAGATTTATTGAGGCAAGACAAACAATAAAGTATGGGAAGGAACAGGGTAAAATGCTCTGAAGCACCTACATGACTTGGCAACCTTCATTTTGGAAACAGATCAATTTTAGTGGGAGTCTGAAATTCCTGTCTGCATCTGATGGCAGATCTCACTTAAGTCCTGTGAAAATTTTACCTTGACATAAACCATTAAATCTGAACCAGAAGGTGAGCTTGATTTCCTATCTTCTGGTGCAGCACATTTAAATATATATACATATTTAGCATATTATATAAGTGCAACTGGGTTTCTTAATTCTTGGATTTGAAACTGTAGCATTATGGAGGCACCCCAGTCACTGATAAAGACTTCTTAGTATTATCTGTATTTTAAGTGAGAAAATACAAAAATCAGAACAAGCAGACGTCTGGCAATTACAAACCCCATGAACCTGGTGCTGCCTGTCACACCTGTGCCTCAGGGTACAAATTGGTATGTTGCAGTAACTTTATAATCATGCATAAAAAAAGAACTATCTTTCCATCTGGATGTAAATGAATCATTTAAATACCATTATGATTCTAAACTTGGTGATTTCTATATACAGATAAAGCTTCTAATCTCCTTTGTTTTCAGCCATTCAACCTCTGTGGTATTTATGACTGGTCAAACATTTAGGTTTGTTTGAATTAACTAATGGCTCAGGGTTTTGTGAAGGTCACCATCCTGCTTTACACACATGGCTGATTAACACACACCCAGAGCTAAAAGCATCAGATATTAAATTTTGAGTTAAGCACCCGTTCTAGCAGGGACTGCAATCACCATCTGCAGCACTGCCTTCCTTCAACCTCGACACTGCCCTAAATGTCAGGCACCACCCCCCAGCCATCAAATGTGTGCATCCTTCTAAAGGTCTCTGCTTCCACACAGCCCACCCCGAGCTCAGGCACTCAGCTCAGCAAGCCCTGTCCCCACCAGCACCCTGCAGGAGCTGGGCTCCACCTGCAGCCCTTCGGCACAGCCACGCTCGCTCCTGACTCCCTCTGCTCCCGTGGAGGACGGATCCAACACCTGAAATGCTCTTTACTGTCAAAAGAACTCCATTAGTATCAACTGTGTGATAATCAGCTTCCGCTTTTTCCTCTGGAGCAACGTTGCCGCATCTCTTGCTCCCACAGCACGCTGCCAAAAGACACGAGAGGGGAGAATGACAAGCAAAGAGAAAGAAGAAAGAAGAGCAAAAACTTAGCCAAAACTTCCTTGGCTTCCACACTCGGGAGCGGAAGCGCCATCTCCCATAACTACACTTGACTGCAACCCATCACAGAAGGAAAACACAACAGGCAAAGAAGCTGCAGCTGTTACTGGAAAAGATGTACAAGGAAACGCTGCCAAATTTATTTCCAAAAGTATCGCAAACCTGAACATCCCAGGAACACTGAGTGTCTGCAATACGGCGGTATGTGAAGGAGATAAGAAATGCCACTCTACGTGTTTATCTGCCTGCGTGAAACAAAGGAAAATGCAAATGTTCGTTCTCTTACAGCAACTAAACAAACAAAAACCCTGCAACTTTTTCTCTGTGACTGTGAGGCCAAAGGAATAAGGGGTGACAGACCTTGCTTGGGAAGGTTGGCTCTCTCCAGGGACTGGTGTAGGGTGCTGGAGTTATGCTAACCTTTTATTCCAGAGCTCTTGCCATTTAGATGTAGTATATTAAATAGAGAGTCATATAAACATAGGCAAATAGCAACAAAATGCATAAGTACAAACTGAATAAGTTCATGCTATCTGAATCACTAATATTTTAATTTTATCTAATAAAAAATATACAGATACAAGTTTCTCACAGCATGGGGTCACCAATGTACCATGGGCAGAAGCAGACACATATTCTCTGTATCTGAAGATTTTTTGAAGTTTCCTGCATAGTTGTACTACAAAATGTAAGTTTAAAAGAACCTCTTTACGATCACAACCATGGGTTCCAGATGCAAGAATATTTTTTGAGTAGGGAGCCATCCAGAATGACAGCCCCTAAAGGTGTAAAACACTGCTGTTCATCCCAGCCCAGTATTAAACCTGACCCTTTAAATCATGATTGTTTAGCTCTGGACTTTGTTAGCTGCCTCATGTGGCTCCTCAGCTGGTTCAAGGAGCTGCTGGTGGTAGCACTGACCCATCTGTGCGTGCACAGTCAGCTTTGGAGGGAAATGCAACACTGAGGCAGAGTGAGAGGTTCAAACAAGGAACAGAACTTGTGATACTGTTCTCCTTTCCTTTTCCAGTAAGGAAACTGATGAGTTATTTTACCTGTACCACAATCTTTAACCACCCTCCAGTACTAAAAGTCTGAGCAGCTGAAGAAAAAAGAATAAATTCACATTATGCTGAATGCTCAAGGAACAAGCAACAGCATTCATTTTGAGTCATTATTAACCTAACAGACCATCAAATGCAAATACTCCAAAGTATGATTCAATTAACGTTTTAACAATTACAGCTTTTCTTAATAAACACTTCTGTGCCTTCCATGGATGACTTAAAAAAAAAAAAAACAACACTCAGTTCTATCTTAACAAATTTACAGCTTTTTAATAAATTATAATAAAACAATGTTTCAAATGAGGATGCAACTGCACAACGAAAGCCTGAAGAAGCAGACCCAGGCTCCTGTACAGAGGATTGTTAACCAGCCCAGCTCAGTGCAGCTGATCCGTTCTCACCGAGAGCAGTCCCCATCAAGGGATGGGCACTTTCACTGCTTCCCAGCTCTCCCTGAGGGCTCTGGCTGCTGCAGCACCAGCTGTGCTGTCTGACTCTGCAGAGGGGACACCAAATCTCTCCTTTTTTGCACTCCTGCCTTTAGTGCTTTGGGAGGGACCAGGGCAAAGTTAAGTTTTGCCTTGGTTAACTGATACAGCTTGCCTGAAGCTTGCCCTGCCCGTGGGGGTGTACAGCATATACACAGACATTTACACCTTCTCTTTCCTTGCTCTGTTCCCCAAAAGTACTAAAAAGCTGCACCTGGAAATTCACTAAATAAACTGAGAAATAAAATAAGATGTATTTTGTGCTATTTAATGAGCCGGTTGCACGTAGATGAGCGATGCCAGCAGCACGGGCCAGTGAGGGACAACAAACCAGGCCCCAGCACTGCCCGAGTCATCCCATCCCTGTCACTCAGGAGGGCAACACATCAACCCGTGACAAACCAACCCCACAGCATTTCAGTGTGTGGAAACCAATTTAAAATCCCCAAATGTACAACAGGGAAGAGCCTCGAGAGAATTCAACTTTGCTTTAGTTTCAAAAGATTGGGCTTTGATAGCAGCAAAAGGTAATATGGTAAATAAATGGGAAAATATGGAACTATTTTAAGAGCAGCAGCTTCTAGAAGGGGGAGTCTTTGCAGAATTGCTCTCTCTGGTTGGAAGGCATAAGCCATGGACTAAAAAAGGAACAATATTTCACAAGCAAGAAAGGAAAGTCATTGCAAACAGACTGGCTTTTCTTGCTGCACCTACCTTATCCTAAACATGACTTCTAAAATTAATTGAACCCGATCACCCAAGTTTCCATATGAGGGGGAAAAAAAAGAAGGAAAATGAGGGAAGGGGAAAAAACCCTAGAAAAATCTAGCAGGGCTGTTGAAATGAAGCTGTAATATTTAATCAGTATTAAAACTGAGTTGGGAGCCAGTCAATACCCAATAAATTCATTTTGGGGGGAAATTATTTAAATTACAGGCTATTAAAGGATTTTTCTCTAACGAATTGACATCTCATTTCTGTAGAGAAGTTCTGCAGTGTTTTACTCACAAATTCAATTAACCCTTCAATGAATGGAACAGTAATTTGTTATAGACTTAACTAACATTTCTAACAGATCTATTTTTAAATTCTAAAGAACTGCTCTTTTAATTTTATTTTGAGAACCAATTATTTTTTCCCCCCAATTTTACCTACCAGCACACCAGGGGTGCTGATGAGGTGACATCAACTAAAGAGAACGAATATCCCTCAGACCTGTGTCAGATGGGCCTCCCCAGCTCCAGAGACTCCGAGTTCTCCATCCCTGCCTTGTGTGTAATCCCAGTGACACAGAGCCCAGCTGGGGCAGATCTGTGGGAATTCCGACTGCTTTTCTGCTCCAGATTAGAAAAACAATTGCTGTTCTCCAAAAGACACTGATACAACTGGTGTTAGATCTCCAGCAAGAGATAAAATTTCATGCAGCCATTGATCACTGCCATCTGCATAATTGTTGCTAAAACCTCGGGAGCTTCACCGGATTTTGTATTCAGCAGAGACACTTTATCCTGTACCACATTTTTGTTATGATAATTTAAAATTGACAACATTATTCTTCATGACAGAAACAGTTCATGATATTACAAGAATGTTAAAGTTTCAATAAAATATCTGCATTTTGATATGATAAAACACAAAATTTAAACAGTTATTAAAATAATCTGAATTGGATTTTTTTTTCCATAAACTACATAGCACAAAGTTCCCAGTTTATTAAAAGTTGTTCTTTTAAAATGTAAGTCGGTTCCTTAGTCTTTTTTTTGCCACATCCTAAAAATAACACCCACTGCATGTTGGGTTGTGTGTGAACATCACTGTAAGATTTAACAGAATCAGAGAGAGAAGAATGTTTGTCACATATGAAAAGCAGCACCAATAATTATTCAATGAATTTAGAAATCAGCTCCAGCAGGGAAGGATATGAGATTCCTGCTGATATTGGTCATCTGAGAAATAATGATTTATTGCTGTTCAGTGCATGCTTACTTATGTGGATACAATTCCCCACCAAGAAATCAAAACTAACTTAGAAGTCCACATTAGCATTATTCCTTCAAGAGACTGGGAAATAAATTGAATACTAATAAGTATGTTTAGCACATCTGATTTAGTGCATGTTCAAGAAGTGTAAAACATGCAAAAACTCAATGAAGTCAAGTTAACCTCATATATATTTTTTGTTAACGGGTTAAGAAATAAGTACTCTTCTGCACAAAATTAGAGGGATACTCTACAACATTCATTTTTCAGAACATTCCTAATGTTTCCTATTATTTATTTTCATCTCCATTCGCAACTTCCCTCATTTGAATGCAGCTACGTTTGATTTTAGAATATGCAGCACTGCACCCCACAGACTCAGGACTGCAGACTCAAAAGTGCAGTGCAAAAGCATTATTTGGGTTGGGTTTTGTGCATTACTAGAAGACCTACCCAGTCATAGACTTAATTCCAGTATGATGGGTATTATATAGTCATTTAAATCATGAGTAGGGTCAGAAATCTTTCAACTCAGCACCCTTTAACCCAAACACACCCACCCCACCCCAAAGCCCCCGGTACCAGGAACTGAAGGAAGCCTTTGCAGCTGTTCAGAGAACACTGAACCAGTTCAAACTGTTCCTATTGTGAGCAGGAGTTCTGCAGCTCTGTGAGATAAGGGGAAAGCATTGCCTGATTCCCTGCAGCAGTTCCCTGGGGGCTGCAGCCTCCAGGGATGAGAGGAGACACGGAATTCCTGCTGCCTTTTCCTATATGAGCAATGCTATCACCGTATCTGGTTTTCTTCAGTCGTCTCAAAACACAAAATCAGTAACATCAAGTTTCCTGTTCCAACTACAAAATGTACATTTGAACCAGTAAAGTTTTCAAGGAAAAAAGGGAACCAGTGAGAAATTGTGTTGTTTTCAGTCTGTAATGCTATTCCAATCCAAAGTTGGTAGAATTAACAATTCTAGAACTGTAAAGTAATGCCAGATGCTGCAGCCAGTTGTTGTTGACTATTTAAAAAAAAAAAAAAAAAAAGTCAATTTGAACACATCCTGATGGTATGATGCTCTCTTACAACTCTTTTGTTTCTTACAGGGTTCCAGCTGGGAAATGATAACTGGGAGACATCTGTCCTTGTACTCCAAAAATCTGTAAAGGACAAGCTTTTTATCAGACTGGTGACAGCTTTTTGTTGAAAATATAATTTCTCAGTTAATCAATTATCTATCCAATTAGATAGCTTTTTGAACAAATCCATCTTTTCAGAAAGGGGAATGACAACTCCTCAGCCTCCCACTAATATCCTACAAATATCCTAATCAGCTTCCTACAGTCATACATGCTCTGTGAAGCAAAAGCCTGATTGGGTCTCCTTGTAATTGTGAGCCCAACTTCATCT
>NW_020955557.1:1194508-1195739 GCF_003031625.1 Empidonax traillii
AAAAAAAAAAAAAAAAAAAAAAAAAAAAAAAAAAAAAAAAAAAAAAAAAGCCAAACCTTCAAATCTGGCCTTTGAATTTGTGCCTTCAACCACACACATATTTGCTGGCTGGATCTGAAATGGGAATAGGCACATGCATGAAAAGCAGCCAGGTACCACAGTAATACAGAATATAAGAATATGCAGCACTGCACCCCACGGACTCAGGACTGCAGACTCAAAAGTGCAATGCAAAAGCATTATTTGGGTTGGGTTTTGTGGATTACTAGAAGACCTACCCAGTCATAGACTTAATTCCAGTATGATGGGTATTATATAGTCATTTAAATCATGAGTAGGGTCAGAAATCTTTTAACTCAGCACCCTTTAACCCAAACAGACTCACCCCACCCCAAAGCCCCCGGTACCAGGAACTGAAGGAAGCCTTTGCAGCTGTTCAGAGAACACTGAACTAATTCAAACTGTTCCTATTGTGAGCAGGAGTTCTGCAGCTCTGTGAGATAAGGGGAAAGCACTGCCTGATTCCCTGCAGCAGTTCCCTGGGGGCTGCAGCCTCGAGGGATGAGAGGAGACACGGAATTCCTGCTGCCTTTTCCTATATGAGCAATGCTATCACCGTATCTGGTTTTCTTCAGTCGTCTCAAAACACAAAATCAGTAACATCAAGTTTCCTGTTCCAACTACAAAATGTACATTTGAACCAGTAAAGTTTTCAAGGAAAAAAGAGAACCAGTGAGAAATTGTGTTGTTTTCAGTCTGTAATGCTATTCCAATCCAAAGTTGGTAGAATTAACAATTCTAGAACTGTAAAGTAATGCCAGATGCTGCAGCCAGTTGTTGTTGACTATTTAAAAAAAAAAAAAAAAAGTCAATTTGAACACATCCTGATGGTATGATGGTCTCTTACAACTCTTTTGTTTCTTACAGGGTTCCAGCTGGGAAATGATAACTGGGAGACATCTGTCCTTGTACTCCAAAAATCTGTAAAGGACAAGCTTTTTATCAGACTGGTGACAGCTTTTTGTTGAAAATATAATTTCCTAGTTAATCAATTATCTATCCAATTAGATAGCTTTTTGAACAAATCCATCTTTTCAGAAAGGGGAATGACAACTCCTCAGCCTCCCACTAATATCCTACAAATATCCTAATCAGCTTCCTACAGTCATACATGCTCTGTGAAGCAAAAGCCTGATTGGGTCTCCTTGTAATTGTGAGCCCAACTTCATCT
>NW_020955557.1:1195955-1207619 GCF_003031625.1 Empidonax traillii
TATAATTTCTCAGTTAATCAATTATCTATCCAATTAGATAGCTTTTTGAACAAATCCATCTTTTCAGAAAGGGGAATGACAACTCCTCAGCCTCCCACTAATATCCTACAAATATCCTAATCAGCTTCCTACAGTCATACATGCTCTGTGAAGCAAAAGCCTGATTGGGTCTCCTTGTAATTGTGAGCCCAACTTCATCTAATAGCTCTTGCTAAGTAATAAGCTTACCAGATATCACAGGCAAATTATGGCACCAAGTTGAATACGTACTTTGTACTGCTCCTGAATGAATATGAATGCCTGTTAAACTTTACTTAGCTCTTGATCCTGATTCCATTCAGCTCCCAGAAGAAAAACAGCCCTTGCTATTAATGCAGCAGAATCGAGGCGGCAGGCACATAACCCACTCAAGTTCTACAGAATACTCAGTTAAGAGAATTTAACTCTGGTTAAACCCATGCACTCCTAAGATTGGGTTTAAATATTTGAAATCCCAGAGGCAAATACTGCACGGTGAAAGATCCCTTCCTCCTGATCCAGCTGTCATACAGCAGTTGGCAGGTTTGATCCGGGCAACTGGATCCTTCTGATTCCTGAGGTGTTGAGGACCCTCCTCTGCAGTCCCTGCACTGAAGGCACGATGAAGAAAGGACTTTCTGAACGAGACAGAGATCTCTAGATGATCTCCAGCCATTCCTTCCAACCTAGAATATTCCATGGTTCCCTAACACAGACTTATGCCCCAGACAGCGACTGCCTTTCTAAAACAGATCTAAATGAAAGGATCTAGTGGGTTCCAGGATGACCCCACAAAGCAGAACTGGCTGTTCAAAAGAATCTTGCAAAGCCAGAATGGAACTGTGCCTTTTGAAATCTGATTTATTTATGCAGTCCCCCATGAAACATAATTCCCTGCCAAGTCCCAGGTGCCTAAAATTTTTACGCTTCCAACTGAGATGAGAACAATCAGGAATGGACTTAATTCTGCTCACAATTGTATCCAAGGTTAACCACCTTTCCCCCCCCTCAATTACATCTGCACAAGCACTTAAGAGAAACTCCCAAGTGAGAAGGCTTTTAATGATCACTTTATCTTTAAACTTCACCAGAAAAGTAGCTTTTCTTCTGGGCAACTCCCTTCGAAATCTTCCCGATGTTTTTACTAAATAGAAATCTTGTTAAACATCCCAGCCAGGTGTCAGATACTTGTACTCCATCAGTAATTTCACTTTCAATGGTCAAACAGCAAAGTCAACCACTTGCTACTTTGCTCCACTTCCTCCAAAGAGATGAACAAATATTGCAGTGGTAAGCACAAACCAGGAGCATTTGAATTTTAACTGGAACTAGTAAGGTCCAAATGATCTGTGCTTACAGAGCCAAATCTAGTAACACAGGGTATGAAATGACACCGGGTGAGTATTCCAAGAATTAATGGATACCAAGAGGGACACATATAAATTTATGTTGATATTTTGATGGAGAATTTGAAAGAGATTAGGTTCGTGGCAAGCTCCTGAGGGAACCATGACCAAGATAAGGAGTATGAGCTATGAGACTTCATTTCTGAGAATTACTTAGAAAAAAAAAAATAAATAAGCAGCCACAGAAGTTTTGATGGCTGGTGTAGTGAGACTTACACCTGGCTTGCAGTCCTTGGGGAGGAGTTAAAAAAGAGTCCAAGAAATAATGGATTTTCAAGCAAAAATGTGATATATTGAAAACAAGTGAATAGAAAATACAAAAAAAGGAGGTGGTGGAAATGAAAGCAGGATGATTCCAGTGAACCCAGAAAACCAGCAAATTGTAAATAAGACATTTAAACCATCATAAAGACGGATTCATTGAAGTCCTTGGTATCTAAATGTCATTGTTATATTTTTAGACGTCTGGTATTTAACACAAAATATGACCTGTAATAATTGATATTTAACTACTGTATTCGATTTGAAAACATGATATAAAGGAAAAGACCAGATGAATACTTTATAGGCGTTAAGAAGACGGCGTTGCAAGGACAGTGATTAAAAGTGGAAGGGTTTATTTCCATCCTCTGAGATAGCATATTGTACACATCAGTCCCTCGCTGTCTGTCTCGCTAATTTGCATCAGCACTATAATTGACAGCTTGTTAACAGCTTATTAGGGACTCAGAAACCCCCGTAACAAACACCACACGCAAAACTACGGAGTGGACAGAGGCTGCAGCCATAAACGCTGTTTTAACAATCCCAGCTGAAACCTGCGGAACAAATGCTGCCTCTGGATTATTGCATAAGAAATAATTATGATTGGGGTGGGGCTCGAAAATCAGCAGACCCGGGAGCGAGAATATGCGAACAGCCACATCAGGTCAGGTAAATGGGCCATCCCACCTGGTTTCTTGTCTCCAATAGCAGCAGGCTCACCGATAGCCCCTGCACACCCTCTCAGCCTCAAGCAATCTGCAGCTCTGGGACTGCCTGAGCCACGAGTGGTGTTTCACGGTTAACAGCCACTGATGGATTTGCTTCTGCTATCTATCTCTCTATATGTATTTTGAACCTCTGCAAAGTTTGAGCACAATTAACTGGTTTAAAATACCTTGCTGCTGCCAATCTCTCTGTAGATATTATCTTAACGCTCGTTTCTGGGGGGCAAAACAAACAAACCAATTAATATGTAAGCTGCAACTCTTATTTCTCCGAATTTCTCAATACAATGTAGTTACAGCATGGCATTACACCAGTCCACGATGGAAAATGTCTATTAGCATGAATTGCAACATATCACTTGAAAGACAATAACAGCATCATAACACATAGAGAAAGCTATTTGTATTTTCTGGTGAGGGAGTACAGAGCTACCGAATGTTGTCCTTACTTATCTTAGGATGAAAGCCTTATTATAAGCTCATTTCAGTTGAACAAATCTCTCTGGGCTCCCTGCTGAGCAAGGCATTTAAACTTTAAAGCTAAAGGCATTCATTTTGCTTTGCTGACAGTGAAAACCTTACTGCACAAGCTCCACGATGCACATGGAAGCTTTCAGATCGCTCAGTGGCAGGATGCATTAGGGCATTTAGCTGCTTACTGCGTCTCTCTGCAGTGCACGGACATCAAAGGCATTCATTTCCACGGGCAGCCGGAGTGGACTCTTCAGGACAACCATCAGCAGCCCGCTCAGGTTTAAGTGCTCTTTTAGATTCCAAATACAGAACGCGGTGACAAAATATCCCGGGCAGGATTTGTTTCAGAGCATCCGGACTCGGTGTTGCTTCTGAGGAGTGTTTGGTGTCGTGGTCCAGGCACTGGGGGCTGAGGGGCCCTGCTCTGGGTCACAGCACGGGAGAGATGCATGTTACACAACCACAGCTTCCTCATTTTCCCCATCCCTGTTCCTAACAGCTTCTACTAACCAAGCTCTTTTTGTTTTCTTTTTAAACAAAACAATCTTTTGCTTATCCCAGCTGGTGATCCCTGTCTATGAAAAAGCTCCTGTGTAACACAAATACTCCAAAGCCTGACCACACACTACAAATGGGACCAGGCACTCGAGTGTGCACACTCAGAAGCAAGATCTTAAAAGCTTATCTGCCTCTGTATTGGGTGAATCAGAGATCAGAACTGAAGTTTAATCACTTTAGTTCACCCAAGTGTAACACGACCCCAAATCAAACACCTAAATCATAAAAACTCCCTGCCATAAAAAGCAAGGCAAATAAAAAAAAAATTATTTTCATTTGAGTCTCTCTTCAATTTTACCCAGCTTAAATGTTGGCTCTAACCCTACACTCACTAACACTGAAACCAACAGCAGCCTGCAGGGGCAACTTTTGATCATGTATTTGCAGAAGCTGCATCTACAGTAATACAAAAAAAAAAAAAAAGTCCTTTAAAATAATGATTATTTAAATGTAGCAAAAACAGCACCTCAAAAGATCTGTTATGTTGTCTGTTATTATTATGGCCAGTCTCTTCGCGAACGAAGAACCGGGGAAGGTCTTTCCACCTTCCAGCCTGCGCATTGGATTTTTTAGGTGAGACACAGTGTGCGCGGAACTGAGCCCACCCTTTAATCCTGAGGTTCATCTGCCGGGGCCAGGCACGCTTGGACGGTGGCAGCGAGGTCCTCAGGACGTAGATGGATTGCCTTACGGGCTAACGAGCTCCATCTGCCCGGGGAGGGGCCCCGACCGGGAATCGAATCCGGGTCTCTGCAGTGACAGTGCAGTGTATTTTCCCCTGGACCACCGGGGGCTCCCCGGTTATACTCTGTGTGTGAGGGGATAGGTGGGCTGTTTTTTGTTTGCTGATAAGGGATTTTTTTTTTAAACATTCTGAGCTTACCGTTGCAAATAAGCATGAGAGCAACTTAGTGCTAATTGTTATGAAAACACAGATCAGCAAGATTAGGAAATTACTCTGAGACTGCAGAGTTTGTTACCCAGGCTGCAAGCAGGTGACAGTACAGAGCTCACAAAGCGCAGAAATAAAGCACGAGATTGAGCCAAAAACTCACTGAAACACGAGCTGATCAACATCTGAGGAGTTAAACAAAATAATTATGGGAACAGTAGTTTAGCAGACATGTTCTGCTTAATGTATTAACTCCAAAAAATCAATACATACGACTCAAACACAAGATTTGATATCAATATAAAGACAACATTTTAAGCAGAAGGAACAGTTCATTCTTCATTAAAAAACAGACAACAAAGAGCGGGTTTCAACAAGTTAAACACGAAGAAAAACTTTTTAATGACAAAGAAAGTAAAGGAGAGGAACAGATGAGTGGAATTGAGGAGGTCTTCATCATGTGTATAAACCATGCCCATGGACTAAGTAACCTTTAGAGGTCAGCCTCAGACTGCAGCTGGGAAAATGTTCCTCTAATTAAAATTAGAAAGTAAAATTATTTTAGGAAAATGAAGAAAATCATTTGCTTCTAAAGCTTAAAACAACATACACCAAGGAAAGTCTGCTGGAGCAGACACAAAGCCAACAGCAGTTCTGCTCTCTGGGTGACAGGTAGCAAATGCAGCAGCCTGAAGAATCATCTGCAGCACCTCTGTACCAGGAAGAGATCCCAGGAGGCAACCAAACTTACAGAGTGGTTACCTGTAAAATTAAGAATTCCCCTTACATCCCATCTTTTAACTATTAAAACCATATTTCATATTTTCCTTTTCTTTTACAAGAGTTTTAACTGACATAACCAATATTGAGAAAAATGACTTCACACTCCATAGAGCTCAACAAGAATTTCAGTTTGGTGTTCAGCAAAGGTTGTATATCCAGAGCACTACTGATATACCATTCCTTAGGCTCACAAAAAGAATGAGTTAACTCTACAATCTGCTGTCTTTTGTTTTAGTCTACTTGCTTTCATATTCAGGCTCTGCTTGTAACTACTTTGAAAATATATTTGTGGAATTGGCTTTAATCACTGAGAATGTTACAGAGAGAGCCAACCCACAATATGGTAAATGTGAAAATGGCAAGATTTTAAATTTAAATTCCAAGTGTCCAGCAACCAAGCAGGGCAAGCTGAA
The DNA here is from genome assembly GCF_003031625.1 of Empidonax traillii. Classification (NCBI taxonomy): domain Eukaryota; kingdom Metazoa; phylum Chordata; class Aves; order Passeriformes; family Tyrannidae; genus Empidonax; species Empidonax traillii. Next base: position 1,201,489 of record NW_020955557.1, read on the forward strand.
AAGAGTGGGAATTGCTACAGCACTGGCTGTGAATCAATTCTTATATGCTGATTACCTGATCTAACTACCAGTAATTTTGATGGTGTTTGGCAATCTTTATTTTACTTACAAATATTTGCATAAAGGCAAAATAAGGCATTTTAAATAGCCTCAAGTCAGTTGTAAGAATAAATTCCAGCTGTATTTACTGTCCTCCTAAAGAGGCCCTGCTGCTGCTGTACCAAAATTTGTGGTGCTCTGTAACCACCAGAACTGTGATGCAAGATGGCATTCACTTTTACCTTACCCCAAGCAACACTGTTTTGTCTGACTGTGAAGGAAACACACCATTATATCCTGAGCACTATCCCATTATAATCTGTTTCAAAGAGCTGGCGCAGCTACAATAAAAGCCATCCTTTTCTGCAACTTGTTCTTTGCAAATCACCCAAATGGCAGCAGTCGAGGAGAGCCTCTGGTTTCTTTTTCACGTTGGCACGGTAAAGCCCCTCTTGTTCGAGACACACATATCCCTCAACTTCTGTCAAAAGCAAGAACAAATTTCCTAACCAAAACTGAAAAGTCCTTGGCTTTTCAAATGACTATAAATTGCATGGCTAAGTGCATATGGCCACAGGGCTGTCACAGTTACTTTTCCTGACAATTCATCATAGCATACTAATTCTGTAATATCATTACTGTGTCTCTTCTCACTGTACTGATCCAGCCAGTTAATTTAATCAACTAATAATAGATTCAGAAATGGATGCAAAGGGCCCTAGCACTTCAAATTATATTACTAGAGATGCACAGCAGTGAAAACAATGTATTCTGTACTTGCCATTAAATATAACCCCAGTAACTTATATTCTTCGAGTAAGTCGGAAATTTTCCTTTGAAAGGGAAAGAAAAAAACATTTGTACAGGTGGAGAAAAGGTCTTTTCCAGGAAGATTAAAAAAAACAGGTTTTTTTACACTAAGCATAAATTAAAATTACGCTGTATTAATTTAAGAAAAAAATGATAACCAACTACTTAATCAATTCTCACAATTACTGCAGGTAAGCTCCAAGGTAAAAAAACACTGCAGGAAAGAAATACCCTTCTGTAGTGGAAGCTAAAGGTGTATGATTAACTGCAAAGTGAGCCATTCAAAAATGGACAATTAATTTTATTAAATTTTAATCTTCTCTGAAAATGTCAATGATGATTAAAACATTATTCTCTCACACCTCGGCCCATTTTGCATGTCATGAAGACTAATACTTAAACTTTGCAGGATTAAAAAAAAAAAAAAAAGCCCAAAACGTAAGCATGACTGGAATGCAGACTTGCACCCAGTTTTGGCTTCTGAAAAAGCCTGCAGCACAGGCTTTGATGTGATGTCTGCTCACTTCAGCTGCAGAATGGACACAGCCCAAAGGGCACATCCTGCCCATGCCACAGCCCGAACACGGGGGCAGCCACGCTCCATGGAATGATTCCACAGCACACCCGTGTGTGTGTGTGTGTGTGTGTGCACAGACGTGTGTCTGATGCACAGCCCTGTGTGTCCCAAGCAGCTCATCAACTCCTTCATCACCAGCGTGTTTTTATCCCTCCTGCTGTCCCAAGCTGAGGAGCAGCTCTCCCACACACCACGCTCACTGTGCTGGTGGCTGTGCCCGGTCCCAGCGGGGACCACACTGACCTGGACTGACTGAGCTGCTCCACGCCCCGTTAGCACTATTGTAGCATCAAAAATGACAAGGGTGCCTCTCTGGACGGGGAGCATCGTGAGGAAATCACATTCAACGGACCCAATTTCAACGCCTACGTTGAATTTTCTGCTTAAGACTAAATCTGGATGGATCGCCAGTGTTAATACAATTAATCTTTCGTGGAGCTCAGACTAAAGTCAATGAAAGTCTTCACTTGCTGAGGCACTTCTTGTGTACTGCGGCCTAAAACAAGGCAAAAGTGTGTGTCCTAATGTAAACAGAGTTAATTTTGGCAAAACTCAGTGAGAAAGCACGATAAAGATTTATAGACTGAGTCTCTGGCCGTGATTCAGGAAGGCAAACGTTTAACATTTTAAAAGCAATTAGAGGCCTCCAAAATGCAATTAATCTTCTGTACCTGCCAAAGCGCTCTCCCCGAAATGAGGGTGCCTGAATCCAGACTCACATTCAGGCCACACTAAATACATATTTCTTGGAGCACATTATGCAGAGATCTTGGTGTACTCCCTCTTTAAGGTGTCCAACGTCATTTGTTACCAAGCGCGACCCCAATTACGCCGACCCGCTCTAAAAGCAAGGCATCTGCTCCAGCACCGTAATCTAACAAAACAAATAATTTTCCTTTCATCAATATACAACAGCTTTGTTCATTACTGGGAAACGTTGGGTGGTGAAGTATTGAGTGCTCTGCATTTTACGCTTAAATCAATGTACTGTCTTGCAGTTATGCCACCTAATGTGTTTTTAAGCCATGCGCTACAGAAATCAATGTGCTTCTTATTTGATATTCAGTGTTAAGTTCAGCCTCATAAATTTAGAATTGCACTCTGTTATTTTGATGGTTATGTATTAACCATGTCCTGTAAGTTTTATGATTTTATATTCAGCCGTGCAGTAAATCACGCCAGTTATACACAAGTGGCAACGCGGTGGCTTTGCTTTTACTGTCCCTTCTGAAAGGGAAAGTAAAGGATGATTCATGTGACCTATCGGGGAAGAAAAATACAGTATATCAGATAAAATTCAGAAGGTGTATCAGTAACAAAATTAGGCTCCATAAAATTTAACTGAGTCTTTTCCGAGACGAACTGATTTGCAGCAGATAAATGTGTTTGATATACTTCATCTTACCAATATTTTACACTGGAACAGGCACACAACAGTTGATCATTCTGTGGAACACATCTAGCAGGTGCTATGCTATTGTCTAGAAATCAAATGCTACACTGAAAATATTTTTGGGAAAAAATGGATATTGGTATACAGAAGAAAAACCAAGCCCTTTCCCAGCAGCTTCTAAAACGTTTTAATAATGGAAAAAAACTTTTCTTAATTTTTAAAAAAGTATATTTAAATAAAGTTTTTCTTGTATGAGAGGCCAGAAAAACAATGCTCTGCAAAACATGCCTTTAAAAAAAAAAAAAAAAAAAAAAGAAAAAAAGAAGAAAGTGGAACTTTTTACATCTATTTGCAATTTAACTCCTTGCCATAGAACAAACCACAGGTTCCTAGACCACATGGCAATATAAAGATTGTTTGCTCATTTCATTAAACATGGTGAGACAGTGAAATGCCCTTAGTGACAGAGAAGACTCTGTCACACCAGGGTTACTCTGTTGTCTTCTACTTTCTCAGGTGAAATCCTGAAACTAAAATCCTCTTTCATTTTCCAAAAGCTGATAAAGACTGGAAAGGGCATTTAAAATAATAGTGTACAGAACTGTAATCTTTTCTTTTAAATCACTAAAGTTTAAAAACTGTATAGTTAGGAATTACAGGAAAGACTGTGTCTTTCTCCTGACAGCAATTTGAATCACGTAAAATAATCTGACTGCATCTACAGTGGATTCCAGGGGAAAAAAACAAGAAAGTTTTTCTTTTCAACTAGTGATGTGTTTGCTGTGCATTTGCATGGATTTCTATCTAATCAGAACCCAACAGTTCATTGCTATCACAGTGTAAAAACATGTTCATGTATGTCATCCCCCTGACTCTGGGGAGGAGGTGCTCACATCTCCCCCCAGTTTCCCTTGTCTAAGTCCTGCACTTTCTGGATCACAGGTTAATGTACATCACACTGTAAGCTGGAACTTCACAGTTCAGAATTAGCCCCACCCAGTAACAGTAATAAACCCAAAACGGAACTGAACCATGAAATGCATTAAATGAGGCACTGCCAAACAAGTGCACTTGGCCTGGCACGACTTCCAACGGGCCAGCGAGCTTGGCTTGTCAGGCCCCATGTTCTACACAGACTGGGTTTTGGCTCTGAACTTACCTTCATGAATTGCTTTTGATAACAAATACACAATGACTGCACAGGTCTAATTTGGGTGAGTTAAGAATCACAAATAAAGCCACTTTTACGTGGCCTTGTTAGAGGAAGGCAATGAGAATTCATTCTGTTTCTGCACTGGGATATCTAATACATATGAGTCCTGCTGCAAGGAGTTCTTTCCATACAACTTTTATCAACTAGAACTGCAGACATCCAATGGAAGGAGATTTATTATTAAGGTTATTAGGAATTTATTTTAAAGCTAACATGCAGTTTATGCCATGTGTTATTAAAATATGTGATGGCATTTGATTTTTTTGTGCTGTTTCTAACAAACTATCCTCATCTGGTGCTGGGGATGAAACACAAATTCTCCAAGGGCAGGATCCATCTCCTCTAAAGGATGCCTGAGTGTAGAGAGCTCTGGAGTACTGGAGGGCCAAAGATCCTTCCTTTCCTTTTGGAACAGTCATCAAAGACCAGCAAGTGCACAGTACACACAGAGAAACAAACCCAAAAGGCTTTAAGAAGTACTAAATGACTGGTAAGGAAAATAATCATACTCAAATTAGCTCTTGTACACTGGTACTCCTATTCTTTTACAGTACATTTTCCTACAACACAACAAATGCTGGCAAGCAAAATTAGATGCTCTTATCTTCCAATATTTACTCTAATCTTGAGTCCTGATTTTCCCTGCACAAAGTACATATAGATTTAGATTCTGACAGTGGGAAGTGAAAAGTATTTATAGATAAAGAGAAGGAAAAGGAAGAGAGAACTACAAAGGATGTTACATAATAATTACCTCTCCCTAAATGGGAAATGTTTTTATTCATCACTTCTGTTAAGCCAAAGGAGTTCACTGCCACAGTCATTTATGGAAAGGATTCCCAAGAACTGAAGTGACTTTTAGGTTGATTGTAACCTACAAAACAGCATCCTGAGGAGAGGGACAATTCTCCATTGAAGAGAAAAACTAAATTTTAAGTTAACAGCTCAGTTCAATATCCAGCTAAAAGTCACTTCATAGAGACTCAGAAAAAAGATGTGGTGGGAGGAGGAGAGAGAGACCATAATCCAGAAACATAACTTTATTAAAAAGCAGTAACCAATGGGGTCCATTTCTCCTGGACTCCTTCAATGAACAAATTTCTGGGCAGGTTTCTCTGACACAACAATAGCCTTGAGTTTAACAACCCAAGGGGAGATATAAAGGCAGCAGGTCCATCAAGGATTACAAGAAAATCTGTGCAGCATTTAGAATATCCTGATACCAAGAGGAAAAAAAAAACAAACAACAAAACACCTTAAAAAAACCCAAAGCAACAAAAAAATGCTGTCCAAATCCCTGACTTTTCTGAATGACCTAACCCTTGGCAAACCAAGAAACCAAAATCTAGGAAAGGGTAGGACTAGAGCAGATCAACAGAATAATTTCCATGGAAAAAGGGAATATAGGCCAGACTTCATGGAAGAGTCGAGAGAGATGACTCCACATTCCCACTCTGGGTCACCCCTGCCAAGAGCAAGGGCCAGTTTTTCAGGAATCATCAGGTGACATAGACTTTGCACCCAAGGAAGGATGGGGAAAATGCAATCAAGGAACAACTCTGCTAGAAAGAGAGAGCAGGAAAATGCTCAGAATACCTAATTGGACATATTCTCTTATAATTTTCTCTGAAGAAGAAAAGAAAAAACTTCTCTGCTGCCACCAAAGCCTTCCCACCCACCTGTGCCTCAGTGTCAGCACCACAGTGCTCAGCAGCCCTGGCTCAGGCTGATACCCCAGAATGCCACTTCAGCATTCACTTGGGCACTTGTCTCCCATGTTCATTTATATATCCCAGGTCATTCAAACTTGCTTCTGCTACACACAGCAATGCATTACACCCATCTTTTTAATCTCTGCTTCTCACTGGGAGAGCACAGCGCTTTCAAATCTGCAACGCATTTTTTTTTCGTCCTGCCTACCATGGGAAAAGATTTCCAGCAGCCATTAGCTACAGCCATTTTCACATCTCATTTTAACAAGCTATAAAAGCAGAACAACATGCCAATTACATGAAATAAATAAAACGAGTGGGTACAAGATGCCTAAGAAAACCTCTTGCACTGCATATATTTGTTAGGGAGTGTATTAGGGTTTCACT